>NW_006408524.1:18319591-18362515 GCF_000296735.1 Chrysochloris asiatica
TGGTACATACAATATTATGCAACCTTGAAGAATAATGATAAATCTAAAAAACGCCTTACAGAAAGGTGAACCTGAAGGACATTATACTCAATGACATTGTTGTTACGTGCTGTGGAGTCTATTCCGACCCATAATGATCTTGTACAGGTTTTCTGAGGCTGTCAATCTTTATGGGAGCAGAAAGCCTCGTCTTTCTCCCATGGAACAGCTAGTAGTTACGAACTGCTGACCTTAAGGTTTGCAGCCCGATTTGTAACCAGACAACCAGAGCTCCTTACTGAGTGAAATTAGTCAATCACAAAAGGACATATATGAGACCAATGTGAAATGTTAAAGGTTTTCTTGATAAAAAACTTTCTATGATGGTTATATCGCTTAGAGGGTTGGGTGTGAGGGAAATTTCTTAACGGGCTAGAGGGTAGACATGTTAGTATGGGTGATGGGGCAGCAATATATGTAGAGAACTTGGATTTTCTACATAAGATATATAAGATAGAAGAGGAAAATTAAAATCCTGTAGTCCCAAATCTACATTGGAAGTATATGTATGAATTCACAGTACATTTTATCTTGTTAAGTTCCATCCAGCCTGTTCCGACCCACGTAGCAACCCGGTATAGGGTTTCCGAGGAGTGACTGGTGAGCTTGAACCACCAACCTTTGCAGTTCAGCGCATTAACCCACAGCACCACACCAGGACTCCATATTTTCTTCTTTCCATTGAAGAGACCTGAAAACATTCACCGATCCTGTGGTAATAAGCATCCTAGCTCTCAGACTGTAGTTTTGAAATAACATTTCCCAATAAGGAAGCAATGAATTCTGGGAAAAAATGCTGATTCCAGATATGAGGCAAGACATGTATGAAGTAAGGAGCTTGGTTGGTTGTGTGTCATTGAGTCGATTCTGACTCATAGCGACTGTATATAGGGTTTCCAAGGCTATAAATATATTTTGGAGGGGGCATAATTTTAATTTCTTTACTTAATTTTTTATTGTGAATTGAGTGAAAGCTTACAGACAAGACTCCCCATTGGAGCTTAGACTTGTTATTGTTAGGCGCCATTGAGTCAGTACCACCAACTCATAGTGACCTTATGCATAGCAGAACGATACACTTCCCGATCTCTTCAGTTGGTTGGTCAGGTAGTTGTCTTCCAAATTTCTTTACATAGACAAGTGAGAGCTGGTGACATTGCATTAGTTGTGGAAACCTATGAGTTGGTATATTCTATGAATTCCTGGAGCCTTTTTTCACCAATACCTTCAGTGTAGTTTGGACTTCTTCCTTGAAGACCATCAGTTCTCAATTATATGCTACCTACTGAAATGGTTGAATGTCAACTGATTTTTTTTAGTACAGTGACTGAGCATTCCTTTCTGAAGGATTATCCTGTGTCTTCTCCTAGAACTAGTAAAGAGTTTCAAGGTTTAGTTCTTGTGTTTAGGTTGCTGATCATTTTGAGTTAGTTTTTGTGATGGTATGAGCTATGAGTCCAGCGCCATTCTTTTGTATGTGGAGGAGATCCACTTGTTCCAGCGCCATTTTATTGAAGAGTCTATTATTTATCCATTGAATGGACTTGGTACCCTTGTTGAAAATCAGTTGAACATAGATGTCTGTGTTTATTTCTGGGCAACAGAACAATCTTTTTATAACTAGGCTGTGTTGGGAAATTTGTATCTTTTTTACACAGAATGTAACCGAGTCTTCTATGTATCAAAAAATATCATGTAGAGAAAACGGAGTCAAGTGTCGTGAGCAATATGTTAAAGATAAATTAGAGACTTTCCCATAACTAAACAAAGGACCTATAAAATCAAGTCTAGATTTTTACGGTTGTCAGAGAAAGCAAGCTGTAATTCAAATTCCGTGTACTATATGGATGTTTGTTTTTTAAAAAAATGTTTATTTTTGATAAAAATGTGCAGAGCAAAACATGCACCCATTCAACCATTTATACGGTTACAGTCTTCACTTTGTGTCAAAAACCTATTTCTACTCAAATTTTTTCACCACCAGATTCGCTGCCCCTAAACATCTCATCTGTGCTCTAGAGCTACTGTAGTCAATTTGATCGCTTGCATATAATCTTTTACATTAATACTCAAGGCATACATTCTTTACTAATTGAACTCAACTTTTGTTATAAGGATGACTTTGTTGTTGTTGTCAGGTGCCATCGAGTCGGAACCGACTCATAGCGACCCCATGCACAGCAGAACGAAACAATGTCTGGTCCTGGGCCAACTTCACTACCGCTGCCACACTTGAGTCCATCAATGATGCCACCTGGCCAATCCATCTTGTTAGGGGTCTTCCTCTTTTTCTCTGACCCTCCACCTTACCCAGCATGACATCCTTCTCCAGTGACTGTTTCCTTCGGACAATATGTCCAAAGTAGGAGAGACGAAGGATGACTTTAGTGGGAAGTTTTGATTGCAGGTTTAAAAAGTATGAGGACAATAGATGCCAGTGTTCTTCCAGTCTCAGTGGGTCCAGTAAATCTGGAATCTTTAAGAATGTTAAATTCTGTTCCACATTTTCCTTCCCTTTTGATCAGGACCCAGCTAGCATTACCCTGATCACTATGTTCAGTAATAGTAAGTGGGCACCATCCAACTCTCATGCCAGAGGGTACAGTAGTTTATGAACGCAGTTAGTCCTGTAGTCCAGTTCCTTCTCTAATTCCTGGGTCTTTTTCTTCCTCTTGCTGCGCTGGGTGACTAGAGACTAGTTGTTGAGTCATGGATGGCAACTTGCAAGCTTTAAAGACTCCAGGCTCTACTCAACTAGGAAGTAGAATAGAATCTCTGAATACAATATGCCCATTGATTGGCTCATTCCTTAAAATCATGACCCTTTTGAACCAAGAAAACGAATCCCTGAGGTGTTTGGTTGTATCTAAATAGTATCTGTAACAGTAGCTTTTGTGTGTGTGTAGGCGGGTGTAAGATTGATGCTGTAAGATTATATATAACATCTTCAAATTCTTGCCTGTTTTTGGTATATAGCTTAACTTTCACACATATTTGCAGCAACTTTTCCTATCCCCACAAACAAAAATAACTACTACCTAGAGTCATGGTGTTGTGTTGTGGGATAAATCAAGGTCAGTTTGAACTACAAGGTTGGCAGTTCAAACTCACCAGCTGCTCCTTGCAAACCCTATAGAGGATTGCTATGAGACAGAACCAACTCAATGGCACTTAACATCATCAACACATCATCATCTAGAGATGTTTGATGTTCCAAATTGACCTTTAAGGGGACAGTGATAATGCTTTTCCTGATAAAACTCTTAACACCAATGGTCTCTGCCTTTTCATAGAGGTTACACCTCAGTTTCCTTTCAGATGGGCTCATTCACTTGTAATGCTGCTCACATGATTATGTGAAAATTATTTCTATTGGAGGAAATTGTAAGAGAAACCTTGTTTGAGGTTTTGGCTTTCTGGTGAACACAGGGAAAGCTAATGGAGGTTGGTCAAGTTCATGGCAAAGGGCACATGAGGCCCATTGCTGTTCAGTAACAGATGACTCCATTGCTCTCTGTTGAGGACTGAGAAAAGTGATTTTCTCAATGAGCTGGTTTTGCTCATGTTCAAAGTTGATTTTTCTGCACCCCATTTATGATGGCACTTGTTTAGTCTTTTGTGACTTACGCAAATCAGCATCGTGCGTCTTTTTCTTCATGCACAGTACTTTCTGGAACTGCTAGGTTTCCAGATGAGAACTGTTTATTCTGGATCTGACTTAATTTGGTCAGCTGAATTCTCTTGAGTAGGGAGAGTTTTTCTTACCCTTGGCCTACTTTTTTTTTTTTTTTTGTGGTACTAAATATCCTTTTACAGTTTCACCAAGCTCTTTGTAAAACAGAAATAGTTGAGAGCACTGATTTCTTTAGCCTACATAGTCCCTTTTGCTATTTAATTCTCTCAGTAGCCGGTTACATCTCTGAGTTTCTTTGAAAGCCATAACCACAGAGCCTCGCATTGGAAAAGAATGCTTTGTTCGTGTTACAATGATTTATCCAGTGCCCACTCTGTGCCAGGCTCCCTGCCCTCAGAGCTCGTTATCTAGTAATGAGGACAGACCAAACCAGATAGTTACTGATAGTTACCCCAGAACAGTGAGGACAGTGACAGAGGTATATTCAGGGGAAAACAACAACAAAAGGCACTGACCTAGCTTAAGAGAGGCCTGAGAGGTTTTGCCCCACATCCACTAGCTTCTTTCCCTTTATTGAGCTTGGATTCTGTCTTCCCCGCTCCTCCAGAACAGTGACAGTTCAAAAGCAGAAGAAAATCACTGTAGTATTATTGGCCTAATAAATCAACTCATTTCTCCATGTTCTCACAACAATGTAGGAGAAAGTGAGAAAAGCCACCGGAAGGAGACTGGAGAAACTCACAGAGAAGACAAGTGTGACTCCCAGGCCTCTGAACCGGAACGCCTCCTTTCGTGTGATTCTGGGGTCCCTCTTCTTAGTACGCTCGTTTTCCACAGGGTTTGTTTTTGGTTTTGTATTTAACATTTTATTGTGAATTAAATGAAAGTTTATGGAGTAGATCATCAGTTCACATTCAAAGAATCATATACTTTGCTTCATTACAATGATTGCAATCCCCTCCACGTATCATCAGTTAACAGTATTTACTTCTATTCACTTTAATTCTTACACTTCTCCCTCACAGCCATTTTTTAACAGCTGGTGTGGTGCCTGTGGGATAAAGCACTGGGCCGAAAAGTTGGTTTGAACCACAAGGTCAGCGATTCAAACTCACCAGCTGCTTCTTGGAAACCCTATACAAGGTCGCATTAAGGAGAGTATCTAGCTCATTTAAAATGAACCTCTTCCTACTGTAAGCGTGATCAAGCATTCCACTGTTAGGAGCTTATAAAGAAAAACCCAAAAGGAAGAAAAAGCCACATGCGTGAAGCTCTGTATCATGGCATTTTCTGTCATAATGAAAAGTGCAACCAACCAACAGAGACATTAGGTGTGACGTGCAGTGTAATGTTGTAATCAAGTCAGTTCCGACTCATAGCAACCCTGTATAGGGTTTTCAAGAAGCATCTGGTGGGTTTGAACCACTGACCACTGGTTCACAATCCAGTGCTTATCCTATAACCCCACACCTGGACTTCACTCTCCTTGATGTTGTTGTTAAGTGCCATCGAGTAGCTTCCGACTCATAGAGACCCTGTATAGTTTCCGGGGAGCCACTGGTGAGTTTGAATTGCTGATCTTGTGGTTCAAACCAACCTTTAGGTCCAGTGCTTATCCCACAGCACCACACCAGGATTGGTGTCAAGTTGGCCCTGACTCATGGTGACTCCATGTGTGTCAGAATAGAATTGTGCTTCCTCAGGTTTTTAAGGGCTGAGTTCTCAGTAGATTACCAGGCCTTTGCTCCAAGGTGCCTCTGTTGCTGTGTGCCATTGAGTCAGTTCCGACTCATAGCCACGCTGTATAGGGTTTCTGATGCTGTAAATTACGAGCAGAAAGATGCTGGTACCTCTGGGTAGACTCAAACCTCCAACATTTTGGTCATTTACACCACCCCAGGGGTCCTAGGGTGGTGCTGTAGGATAAGCATTGGACTGCTAACCACAAAGTCTACAGTTCACACTCCTTGGAAACTATGACTCAGAACCGACTCGACGACGACACTTAACACCAACAGGACTCCTTATATTAGGTACAGGCCTGTAAAAATGGTCACTCCTGCTTTATTGACTAGGCTTCTTGAAAGTACATCGCGTTTACATCAGTGAAACAGGTGTTAGCTGAACATTCAAACACACCCAAAAAAAGAACTCAATTAGAACATGGGAGCTCGATACAGTCCAGGAAGTACTGAGTCATAGAGACCTAAATAAGGCAGAAAGGAATGGGACACCCTGGGGTGGTATCCACTTCATCTGAAGCAGCTGTATGCCTCAGCTTCATCCAGGGTAGGGCTTTGTTCAATTAGAGTGTCCCATCTCAAAAAGTGTTTGAAAACCACACACTCATCTTCTTCAGTTATTCAGGGTATGGATCCAGAGAGGTTTTTAAAACTTGCCCAAGGGCATACAACAATCTAGGACTGTACTCTGCCTTCACAAAGGAAGAGGTGCTTCTGGGAGTAGTGGAACTTGCTTCTCTCCGAGATAAATCATAAAAACAACAAAACACATCTCATCGTGCCCTTCTTCCGGTGAAAGCCCTTCATTCCAGCCCTAGCCCCATCTCTGAATAGATCCTTAGTGTGACATGCCGTGTCTTTTCCAGCCTCATCATGCTTTCCATTTTAGAGACCCTAACCAAAGTGACTTCTGGTGTCTTGCCCTTCATCTCTGTTGCTCCCTCTGCCTTGAGGATAAAGACAGCTAACATTTACTGAATACTCACTTGGTACCTTACAGATTAAGCTTGCCATCAAGCTCATTCAGAGTCAGGGTGCCCCTGTGTGTGCCGGAGTAGAACTGTGCTCCACGGGGTTTCCAGTGGCTGATTCTTTGGAAGTACAGCGCCAGGTCTTTCTTCTGAGTGGACTGCAACCACCAAATTTTTTTTTCCCCTCAAAATTTTTATTGTGAATTGAGTGAAGGTTTACAGAAAAAATCAACAGTTTTACTTTCAGCAAATCATATACTTTACTTCATTACAATGGTTGAAATCCCTTCCATGTACCAACAGTTAACAGTATTTACCTGTTTACCAGGAGTCCTAGGGTGGTGCTGTGGGTTAATGCGCTGGACTGCAAAGTCAGTTTGAACCACAAGGTCAGCAGTTCAAGCTCACCAGGCACTCCTTGGAAATCCTATACAGGGTCGCAACCAAACTGACAGCACCTCTGTTCACTGCGTTCCTCCCTGTGTTCCCCAATACCTTCATGTTTCCTCTGCTATTCTCCCTCTTGTATATTGTTTGCCCTGTCACCCATGTTAACGTTTATCTACCCTCTAGCCCATGAATAATTTTCCTTCCCCCTGCCCCCCAAAACATCATAGATTATTTATTTTTCCAAGACAAAAAATTTTTTAAACTTTTTACATTGGTCTCAGACAATATTTGTCCTTTTGTGATTGACTAATTTCACTAATTTTGACCATGTTGTGAAGTGTTTCACAGATTCATATTATTTTTCAACATTTTATAGTATTCCATTCTATGAATGTACCAAAGTTTAATTATTCTTATGTTGATCGATATTTAGCCTGTCTCCCATCTTTTTGGCATGTCTCTTGGATTCTGTTGAAGGATTCTGTTTTCTTATTCATTCTGCTACTCTCTGTCTTTTGACTGGTACATTTAAGCCATTTACATTCAGTTTAATTGCAGTAGGTATGAATTGATTGCTGTCATTTTTTGTGTGTGTTTTTTTGTTTTGTTTTTTTTTTCACTTTGGTGGCGTTGCTGATTTTTTTGTTCAACATAATTTTCTATGCGGAATTCATTTTGTTTATGGGTTTTCTTTCATTTTCATTTCTGTTGCATTTAGTTTACTAAATCCTTCTTTTATTTGATATGCAGGTGTATTATTTTTCTTGGAAATTACCCTATAATTTATTAATTTTTCTCCTACTTAAAACAATCTATTTTATCTTAAAATCTATTTGACGTCCTTGCTATTTGTAAGTTCTGTATCTACACTAGTCCCTCTTTTTGCTTTGTAGTTGACTTCATTACACAATGATATCTCTGGTTCCCTATTTTCAGTCTTGTAGGTTTGTTTTACTTTAAATACTTCTCTATCTGGATTGAGTTCTGGGTGGTGGTGTCATGTATGATAGTCTCAGGTTGTTGTCTGCTGTTGTTGGATCTCAGTTCAAAGAACTCCCTTTAGCATTTTTTGTAAAGTCCATCTGGTTATTACAAATTTCTTTAATTTCTGTTTATCAGGAAATTTCTTAATTTTACCATCTTATTTGAGGAACGGCTTTACTGTGTATGTGATTCTTGGTTGGCAGTTTTTTTCTTTCAGTGTTTTTATATGTCTTCCCATTGCTTTCTTGCCTATATGGTTTCTGCTGAGAAATTAGAGCTTAATCTAATTGGCTCTCCTTTGTAGGTATCTTTTCCTTTTTCCTGAGCTACTTTCAGGATTCTTTCCTTGTCTTTGATTTGAGAAGGTATTATGATATGACTTGGTGATATTCTTTTGGGATCTATCCTATTTGGACTTCATCCAGCTTCTTGTATGCTTTTCATCTCATCCTTCATATTAGGGAAGTTTTCTTCCAACAACTCTTTCACAAGTTTCTCTGTGCTTTTTATTGTGTCTTCCTGTTTTGGAATTCCAGTCACCTCTAGGTTGTTCTTCATGGTGTCCCACATCACTCTTGGACTTTGTTCAGATTTTTTTCATTATTTTTTTCTGATTGTTCTTCTAGCATACTGGTATTGAGAGATTTATCTTCAAGCTCACACACTCATCACCTTTCTTATGTAGTGGTCCTCTTGTCTTCTTGCACCTCACCCACAGGAATTAGTTTTTTTCAAGACGGAGTGACTACTTTCTCCTGCTGGGGCTGCAGCAAAGCAAAAACGTTTTTAGCTGTCAGATTGCAAATTAACACAGCCCATTGTACAAGGCATTCCAGGTTTTCAGGACTTTAAAACTGTACTTTGATACATAGAAGATGAGCAGGTTTCATGAGCTGAGTCATAGCTCCCATAAACGTTGTCCATAAAGGCAAATCCATTCTGAGTTCCCAGTGAATTGTACTAGGGACTCTGGAAACTGAGGGTGCCTTTCAAGGGGAAATCGCCCTGGGGTCTGACTTGTGAAAAAAAAACACCACAATTTCCAAGCAGAGGAAAAAGCCCCTGCAGAGCTTGAAGGAATGGAATTAATGGCACTCAGAATCAAAATATTTTGAAGACAGAGCCATTGCCATGCTGCAATGAGTCTCAATGACGGGTAAGACAGAGGAATTCGCACTGACCGCCTAAGACAGGCAGCATCCCTTAAACAAACAATAAATAAGGGGGAATCTGATGCAGACCGTGCAGACCTGGTCAGGAGGCCAAGACTCTGTGGGCCCAAGTGTTGTTGACTGTCCAAACCATAGGTTCTGAGGATCAGACTTTAGCCACCTAGTAGACATAGCAAACTGTCCCTCATCTGATTATTCAGTAATGCTGGTTAGTAATCTCATACATGAACCCTGGATATCCACAGACAAATGTAAAAACCTTCCCTAAAAGCCGAGACTGTAAATTCCAAAAAGGCAAGTTCCCCCCCATCCCCCCACCCCCCCAAAAAAGCTAAAGAGGATAGAGAGAAACACTGTTAACTGATGATATATGGAGGGGATAATAATCAATGTAATGAAACAAGCTATATGAATGGTTGAATGTGAAGCTGATGATGTGCCCTGTAAACTTTCACTCAATCCAAAATAAAAACATTTAATAAAAATAAATAAATAAATATTTTGAACTTTGAGTCCCGAAATGAGGGATCAATCACTAATGTTAAAACACACTTCAAAGATTGTAAAATAAATAATATGTAAAAGATAATTCTAATCCTAATGGTCATGAGGTGACGTAAAAATATTCATCACCATCTGTTACGGCTTGACTTGGGAATTTCCATTGTGAAGGCTTTTAGTGAGCGGCATATTGAGGTCACAGAAGCTTTGGTTTCTCAGTGGATGATCTTGTACAAAGAACCAATTCAGGATTCTTGTAACCAAGTATGGTGTCGTTTTAACTTCTGTCTCAGTGGTTTCTAGGAAGCACTGCCGAGTGACTGTTTTCTAGGGCAGAGCCAGTAGGAGGCAGGTGGAAAGGCAATGTTTCAAAGTCTCCATTGTCCTCCTTTGACCCAGTCATTCCCCAGAGCAAGAACATGACCCATCTGGTTAAGTTTATCAAGAAAAAAAAAAAAAAAAAATCCACAGCCTGGATAGAATATAAGTGAAAATCCAGATGTTTGCTGCAGATAGACTTTTTGAGTATACAACCTCCTCCCTTCCTGCTTGTCAGCTACATGAAGAAAGAGTGAGTTTTATCCACATTGAAATACATCAACATGTGTCTCTGGGGTCTCTAATTTGGCAGAGAATGACTTTAACAGATGCTGCAGTGACTCCTTTGCACTGCGCACGGCCCTTTCACAGTTCCTTTCATGAACAGCTCATGCCAACTGGTGAATTTGAAGGAAAACACATGCTTCCACAGTCACTGGTTTTCAATGGGGCAAAAACAGTTGAGTAAAATCCTAAATGTGAAAGGCCAAAACTAAAGAAATTTTAAGGAATAGCCTCATGATTCTGAAGTAGAGAAAGTTTATAAATAAGACACAAGAAGCAAAAAGGGAAAGACTAATCCATTTGTATATCTTAAACTCTTTGTTCATCAAAGATACCATAAAGCCACAGAATGAGAGATCTGCAACACACACACTTGATAAAATAGCATCCAGAATACACACACACACAAACCCATATAAATAGGAAACTGAAAGTGAATAGAAAACATTGGTAAAAGATTGAACAAGCATTCACTAAAGTGGAAATCCAACTGGCTAATAAACAAATGAAAAAGCACTCAACCTTTAGTACTCAGGGATGATAGCTACCACTGTATGCCTGCTAGATGGGCACATTGTAGTACCAGGTGGTGAAGTCACGGGATTTTCAGGAGCTGCTGGTGGGAGTGTAAAATGGCAACCCCACCTTGGAAAACAAATGGGCATTAACTAAAAACGCTAGTGTGGCACTGTGGAGTCCTAGTGTGATGCTGTAGGATAAGCACTGGACTGCTAACTGCAAGGTTGATGGTTCAAATCCATTAGCCGCTCCTTGGAAACACTATTTCTTACTCCATGATCTTGCCTGGGTGACTATTTAGCACAACTGAAGTGGACTGTCAATCGGCCAGGGATTTGTGGATGGTGAAGGTCAACTGAGTTGGAACCAACTCAGCACTTAACAAGAAAGCTGAAGATGTGTCTACTCTTATGATCCCATAGGTGCACACCCACATGTATTCCCACGTGTACTGGGATATGGATACCAGAATGGCCAGAGCAACACTGCTGTCATATTAGTCCCAAGCTGGAAACAGCCCAATGGCCACCTACCACAGAAAGCATAGCTGTAGTGGTCTAGCCACATAAGGGAAATTAGTATACAGTAATGGAAGTGTGAGACCTAGAACCCAAAATTCCACAGAAAAAGATACAAAAAGAATGCAGATATTGCGATATCATTTGTTGTTGTCGTTGTTGTTATTACATGGCATGGAGTCAGTTCGGCCTCATAGGGACCCTGTACAGGGTTTTCTGAGGCTGTAAATCTATACGGGAGCAGAAAGCCTATGTTTCTCCCACGGAAAACTGGTAGTTTCAAACTGCTGACCTTGCGGTTCACAGCCCAATTCATAACCACTAAGCAGAGCTCCTTTTTGTTATGTGCTCTGGAGTCGGTTCCGACTTATAGCGACCCTGCATAGGGTTTCTGAGGCTATAAATCTTTACGGGAGTAGAAAGCCTCATCTTTCTCCCCATCTTTCTTATGCGGAACAGGTACTTTCGAACTGCTGACAGTGAGATTAGCAGCCCAATTCGTAACTACTACGCTACCAGACCTCCTTGGTGGTGGTGATGTGCCATGGAATCGGTTCTGACTCATAGCGACCCTGTACAGGGTTTCCCAGGCTGTATATCTTTACGGGAGCAGAAAGCCTCATCTTTCTCCCGCGGAATAGCTGGTAGTTTCGAACTGCTGACCTTAGGTTCGCAGCCCGATTCGTAACCAGTACGCTACCAGAGCTCCTTGTTGCTAAGTGCTGTCGAGTCAGTTTTGACCCATAGCGACCCTGCACAGGGTTTCCAAGGCTGTAAATCTTGACGGGACCAGAGCTCCTTCGATGCCATCAAATCAATCTCAACTTATAGTGACTGGTCACAACACAACACTGTCAGGTCTGGTACCATCCTCAGTTGGTGTGCTTGAGCCCATTGCTACTGTCATTGTGCCGATTCATCTTGTAGGAGGTCTTTCTCTTTTTCGCTGACCCTCCACTTTAGTAAGCATAACAATGTCTTTATCTAAGGACTGGTCCCTCTTAATATGTCCAAAGTATGATACACTAAAATGAGGCAACTTCTGTCAACCTAAACTATATTGTTTGGGATACACACAGAGGAAGCAGGAGGTAATGACAAATGATTATCAAATGAGGCAGAGTACTAGTATGTCCAGGGGAGGAAGAGGGCAATGACCTGGCAGAGATGCTCACAACACCCTATTTCATACTCCATGATCTCGCCTGGGTGACTAGACCTAGCACACTGGAGTGGGCTGTCAGCGAGTCAGGGGTTGGTGGATGGTGAAGGGGGGACAGGCCAGTCCTACTGTAGTGTCTCCCCCAATCCCATGCAGATCTTCCAAGCTTCAGGCAGCGACAGACCCTTTTCCACAGAGGGTTGGGCCATGGAAAGGCTTGTCTTCATAACCATTCTCCTTCCAGATGTTACCAGGTTTAATTTTGGCAACTTTCATGCTATTGGCATGAAGGGCAGGCAGCTCTTCCCTGGAATGTAATGGGTCACTATGTCACCATGGCAGAGTCTGAAGCCCAGTGGGAGCAGGTCACAAGAGAGGGGAAGACGACGCCCCCCGTCATCTCTGCATCTTCAGGCTCTGACAGTCCGTGTGAAGAACATAGTTGCTGAAACTTGACCTGTACCACCTACAAGGTATACATTCCAAAGGGGCCAAGAAGTATGTCTGCATCTTCTGTGAAGCTCATCATAAAATCATTGTTCTGTGGGTTTTTAAAGAACTGTGGTAAAAGATGTATCACATGCACACAAAAATGTGCTGTTTCAATCAGTCTGAAGTGTATAATTTGGTGACATTAATCAGGTGGGACCAGTCCTTGGAGAAGGACATCCATCATGCTTGGTAGAGGGTCAGCCAAAAAAGAGGAAGACCCTCAGTGAGATGGACAGACACAGTGGCTACAATAGGCTCAATTAGACCAATTGGGGTGTGTGTGTGTGTGTGTGCAGGACTGGGCAGTACTTAATCTGCCATACACATAGGGTCACTATGACTTGATGACACTAACAACAATCACATTTGCTATGGTTTGCAACTGTCACCAATATACTCCCCTCCTTCCCCAAATTTTTATCATTTTATCACCTAGTAATTCTCTATTCCAACCCCTCCTCCCCCCCCGCCCCCTGGTAATCACTAATAAACTTTATGGTCTCTATACACTTGTCTATTCTAGATATTTCATATAAGTAAGATCCATACAATATGTACCCTTTTGAGTGTGGTTTATTTCACTCAGCATGTGTTCAGGGCTGATCCATATTGTAGCCATGTATCAATGCCATTTCTCTTTATGGCTGAGTACTACTCCACTGCGTGGAAACACGGCACTGAATGTACTGACATTGCTTATCCATTCATCCGCTGATATACTTGGGTTGCTTTCCCTCTGTCTACTGTAAATAATGCTGTAAGCAACACAGTGTAATAGTGTGTCATCATGTGTAAGTATCTGTTTGAGCGCCTGCGTTCAGTCTCTCTTATATATACCTAGGATGGGAACTTGCTGGTCATTGGTAATTCAATGTTTAATTTTTTGGAGCAACTGTCAAACTGTTTTCCACAATGGCTACACCACCTTACATTCTGACCAGCAGTGGATGAGACTTCTAGCAAAGCCACTGCTTGGTAGAACAATGACAACAAAAAAGGGACAGTACGTGGAAATATATGTGAAAATGTGTTAGCAGTCTTGGAAATGTCCAGGGTTGTTATTATTTGGTACAAGGATTCTTATCACAAATCTATTTAGCAAAACTGAGAACTCAGTATTCAGCAATATAGAATCTATCACATAAGATTTATGTTCCCCTAAGACCCTCCTCCTTACCAAACATGATATCCAGTCGCTGGAGAAGGATATCCTGTTTCGTCAGGTGGAGGGTCAGAGAAAAGGCAGCATCAATGGGCTCAAGCGTGGCAACAATTGTGAGGTTGGCCCAGGACCGGGCAGTGTTTCGTTCTGTTGTGCATAGGGTCGCTATGAGTTGGTACCGACTTGATGGCACCTAACAACAATAATTATAAAATATCTGACCATAAACACAACAGGCAGTTTCTAGATATAGAGGTGAATGAGCACTGGAAGATGTTCTTTTTTTCCTCTCCAGACTTTAATGTTTGCCATCCTTTTTATAAGTTTTTGTGTGAATTGGGTGAAGGTTTACAAAGCAGATCAATTTTCAACAATTCAGACACATCACAGACTGTAGTTCCCACAATGTTACATCACTTGTCCCACTTCCTCCCTGGGTTTGCTGTTTCCATTCCAGCTTCAGCCTAATACTTCTAGACTCTTGTCATTGGGCAAATGCTGCCCCTTTGATTTCACACGGTTGTTGTTCTAAGGTGCACTTACCTCCCTAGTGTTCTTGTTTCCCTTGTAGACCTATTGATTGGCTGAAAATTGAGCAGTAGGGTAAGTTCAGCTCTAGACCTGAAGTGCTATAGTCTCAGGGTTCCAGTTGTTATACAAAGCAGTCAAAGGCAGCCTGTGTATTAGCCCCAGGTTGTCTGCTTCTATATAGCTTTATAAGCTGCTTTCTTATCCTTGTATCTTTTCCCTTGTTCAGCTCCAAACTCCCTTAAACTTCCTGCACCCATCCCAATGGGAAAGTGGGCTTCTCAGGACAATGCCATGTGCCATGAGAGTTTTCTCATGGTGAAGCATTTGATGAGATACCATCGCAGGACCAACCTCTGTCTGTACTTTGTGCAGCATCCTGCACTTTGCAGTCCACTGAGGCTGAGGGGGCTCACACAACCCACAGCAATTCTTTGTCAGGGCTCACCACCTCAAACACAATGCCAAAATGGGCGATTCCTTCAGTTCCCCAGGGCGCTGGCTGCTTAGTAACTGAAGCTGGTATTGCTGTCCAGCAGGCCAGAAATGACCCTGACTCGAAGCAGAGGACTTCCAGACAGACAGGTCAAGTACAGCCATATGCAGGACAAGTAGGATAATTTTATTCTCTCTTTTGTTTTTTAAGTAAAGATACAGAAGTTTTACAATTTAGTATGATTAGGCGTCATTTATCTTTTAACACTTTTTTTCTTTTCTTTTAAAACAAATAACAGAAACACAGAACTAGTACAAATTAGAAAACTACTACAGCAAAGGGAGATTAATTTTCTGATCAAAACATGAGCCACCACTAAACTTCCTTGGAAAACTTTCTTTGAAAGGGTTTTTGAAAAGGCTTTAAAAATTGCTAATATTTAAACTATTTTTGTAACTACCACTAAATGCTTTCATCATCTCTTTAATCAAATTACTTCCTAAATTTTGGAACCAATGACCAAAGAGCCTGAAACACAGAATTCTTGACCCTATTTTCCAGCTATAAATTATCACTATTAAAAAATATATATCTGCTAAGCACAGAAGCTTTTAGAAAACTTCCCTTTAGAAATGACCTTTTCTGGCTCAGTACCTGACTAAAATGTTCATATTGCACACACACACAAATATTCACACTGCACACAAAGTTCTACTGCACACATGCACACAAATGTTTACATTGCAACGTTCATATTACACACATGCAAATGTTCACACTGCGCACACACAGATGCTCACATTGCAAACATGCAAATGTTCATATTGCACACATACTTGTTCATATTGCACACATGAACACACACAGGTTCACACTGCACACAAGTGCTCACATTACACACAATGTTCACATCGCACACAGGCACACACAAAATGCTCACACTGCACACACACAATGTTCACATTGCCCCCACACAAATTTAAGCAGCATATATCTGTGTTTGAGAAGATGAAAAACAAGATTGGTCAAAAAACAAACAAAACTCTAAATTGTGTCCCATTTACATGATTTAAATATAGTTTATCTTTAATGAATATAAGTAAAAAGGTAAACTTCAGAAGAACACAGAAATACAAATGCGTTAGTTTTACAAAATATATCTAACCCTGTATGCGTGCATAATCTTTTAATTTTTGGAGTTCCTATACATGGAGCTTGTTTCTTCATAACAAAAGCAGGAAGTTGTGTACAAAATTATTTATATGAATATAAGAAGGATCCTCATTCCTTTTCTTTATCCATGACAAACAGTTACGGAATATGCTGGAAATTATGAAAAAAGATGATTTCAATGTTCTGAAGTCCAAAGAACTGGAATGAGAAAACCTCTAGCAGCACATTATAGTACATGGAATGACAATCATCTTCTAGTAATGGGGGCTGTGTCCACGTTTGAAGGCTACCAAGGAATGAGGTGGGAAAGCCCGGGATGCCAGAGCCATCTGGGATCAGATGGTGGTACACTCAAAGGGCCCCAACCAAGTCTTTGCTAAGACACCAGGCTCAGGAAGGATCCCTCAGCCCACTGGCCCCTTGCCCAGCAGAGCAGTATGCTCCTAAAGGGCAAGTACCACCGAGTGCGGCACGAAACTCTCTCCTCAAAATCAAAGTCAACCCTGCCTGCCACAGTACGCTCACTGTAGCTGCAGTGTAACGCTCAACTTAACTCCTTTCTAATGCTTACAGCCTGTAGCTTATGAAATACTGCTCTCAACATACTTTCTGTCAGATTTTAAGGACTTTGTTCCTTTGAAATTTAAAAATGCTTAATAAGAGAATTTAAACAGCAAGATAAGGTTGAAGAAAGCATGTCATATATTCTGGGTTGCTGACAAAAGTACAACAGTGCTTCAAAGAGTTCATGAAAGCATTCCATTACTTTTAATTCCATCTTTCCAAGAACTTTTGGAAGCACCTTAATAGACTGCTGCTATATCTTAAAGCAAAAAGTAGATGAAAATGGTTTCAAGGTTTTGGACCTGTGGTTTAGTGCTGTCGAGTCAGTTCCGACTCTTACAGTGATCCTGTATAGGGTTTCCGAGGAGCGGCTGGTGAATTTGAACCGCTGACCTTATGGTCAGCAGTCCAGTGCTTATCTTACAGCGTCACACTAGGACCCTAGAAAATCCCTAATAGATTTTTGGGGGAAATTAGTCACACTGGTTGCATGAGCTAAATATATATGCAAAACAAAGCTATGCCTGAATCAAATGAGTATCTGTGTTCCCCTAGCCCACAACCCCTGGTTAGCCCTGATTCGTCCCTTCCTTACCTATGTCATCGTCACTACAGTGCCCACTGTTAAGTGCTGTCAAGTCAGTTCTGACTCAATAGCACCTCTGTATAGGGTTTCTTAAGAGTGGTTGGTGGGTTTGAACCACCAACCTTGCGGGCAGCAGTCTAGTGGTTATCCTACAGTGCCACACTAGGAACCTAATACAGAGACTAGTCGAAATTACAGTAAATCAAGGACTTTTCCAAATAACATTTTTTAAGTCACTAGGCTAGCAATAAGGCCACTCTCACACTAGAGATACAGTCTGTATGCCCAGCACACCCCGAGGAAGGTTTGCTGACCTTTGACTCCCTCAGACCTATTCATGAATACTCAGTTCTTAAATACAAAAATGCCCTGGGAAGCACTGGAGCCCAGTGTGACCATCAAGAAACACACCTTTCCCAGTCAGAAGATGGCCAGCGGGTGGTGCTGACAGCTCACAAGCTAGTGTTTGGAGGGAGGATACTGCTCTGGGCTGGTCACTCAAGCAGAACCCGGAACCCATGCTTGAAGCATGAAGGCTCACAGGACAAGAGCTCAAACTTCCTGTCTTCCAACTGTTTTGGCTGTCCTGGGGCCCTTGCCCACCACCTAATGGCCAATAATCCCTGAAATCTACCAACACTTTCCAAACCCTGTAGGAAAGAGAGGTGTGGTCTTGCTGACTATTTCAATGATGTATGTTTCACCTCCCAAGATACTTGTTTTTTGTCAATAGTCAGTTAAGCGAATATTGTAAGAAGTGAACTCATCACTAGAAATATTAATAGAAAATTTAAGGTGTATATTCAAATGGAGAACAGGTGGGCACTAAATAGTGCACAGCTAAATTTCACATAATTGTTTTTATTCTGCTGCTTTTAAACAGTGAGAGAGAGACGGAAGTGACTGAATGATAAAGCCATAAAATAAGATGACACACCAGCAGTTTGCTGCTGACCCTTTGCAGCGTTCCTCACACTGAACGTCTACGGATGACCACCACACACTGAGACTCTCACACTCCAAGCTATGACGTGGCCTCATCAAACAAGAAGTTAGGGCTAATTCCTCACAGTTTCACTGTAACGCTGATTAAAGTACCTTGGAAGGTTTTGTTTTGTTTACTTTCTCCTCTCCAAACAGTATTTCCTGAGAAGGTTAACTTTCCTAGCAAGTGGAGCTGATGGAGTTCTCACATTAAGCCTGTTAATTTATTATCACTGGATTCTTGAGTTACTATGTACAAATGAAGTATGGTTTTAGATTTGCTGCAGTTATATTAAAACACAAATTGGAAAAATATACAGGTATTCAGAATAGGTCCCTATGCCCATTTCACATACACAGAAAGACTTGTATCTTATAGAAGCATTTCATAGGGGATAAGTCCAACATAAATCAGTGTCCTTCTTAATCAAACTCTTTGTTTTCACAATACTTTTCATAGCATATGTACATCATACTCATAATGAATTCTCCAAATACTCTTAGTTACTGCCAACAGCCTTCGTAAGCACTCCCTGAGGACGTCCACCCACAGTCCCCTTGAGAACTGAATGGGAGCTCAGCCCAGCAGCACACGAGGACCACTTGTGTAAAATCACCAGTTGATTGTAGTTTTCTTCTCTTTGCTTCTGCTTTTCCAAATTTGAGCTAAGATGGGATGTCTGTTTAAAATTAAGGATCATCTTGCTTTTCTTTCATTAATACTTGGAGAAGGGGGTAGGGATTGATTATAAAGGCTCTTCAGTCAGAAAGCATGAAGGCCAAGCGCCTTGGAAAGCTTCATTGAAGAAAACAACTACAAGGAGACCTGTAGGTCTGTAAACACCTAGTGGAGAACTATTCAAAAGAAGAAATTAGAAGGCACGAATTTTGGTTTAAAAAATGCTTGTAAAAGACTGTGACATTATTAGAGTTGACAAAACTAATATATGGGTCATTTAAAATATTGCCATCTATACATACTCCTGTTCAACTATGTGAACCCCACCACACTCAGTCTCAACATTCTTTGCACACCTACTTGCATATTTAGGACGAGAAAGAAAGCATAGTGACATTCCTTGATGCCTCATAGTAACAGCTTAAGGATTTGGAAAGAACAAGTTAAAAACCCTTAGAATCATCACCTCTGACTTTCAATTTTTGAGAAGAAAGTAAATGAATAGACGTGTTTTATGAGGAGCAAGCAAACAAAATCACTATATAACTTGGTAAAATAACAACAACAAAGGGATGGGCTCTGTGGCCCTTTAACTTTATAAGCTCCTTTTAGGGACATTAGAGAAATTGAAATAGTAATATAACTTAATTTTAGCAAATATAAATTACAGTCACCAACTGGATATTCAAACAGAACAAAATTTACAGAAGTGAAAACTTTTCTAAAGTACACAAATATATGAAGTCAGAACTAAATTCCATTACAAGGTTCATTTCCTTGTGTGGTTTAATCAAGTTCGGACAGAAACAAAAGTCAGCGTTTAAACCCCCACCCGGAAACCATCCCTGCAGTGGCTTTGATTTCATCTTTCAGCATCCTGTGACGTGCATTTAGACAGAAGACAACTTTTGTGTAAACAGGTCGACACCTCAGTCCCCTGCCTTGTGCCTGTGACTGGTGAGGAGGAACAGCAGGCAGACCAGGGATACACACCCAAGAAGACAATGGTAGCCTCGGGAGTCTTGCTCAGGGCTTCCCATCCGGAGGCTCGGTGAGACTCTGTGGGGGGGAGCTGGTGAAAGTGGACAGCCAGGAAGACATGGCTGTCTTTGCACTGGAGAAAGCTCCTCCAACCGACTGGCCTGGACAAAGGAGAAGAACACAAATGGAACAGTGTCTCAGAGATCTCCAAGGAACCGAAAAACAAGCTGAAGACACAAGGACCTTCTCCTGGAACCAACAGACAGAGGAAACCTTCTCGTGGGGCTGCTACCCTGAATCCAGACTTTTAGTCTCCTGAACCGTAAAACATTAACTACTGTTTGTTTAAGCAAACCATTTGTGGTTATTTTTGTTATAACAACACTAGAAAACCAAGCCAGATTCTAACCTAAAGGTTTGCAGTTCAAACCCACCCAGCAGCACAGCAGAAAAAGGGCCTGCTTGTGTTAAAAGAACATGATGAACATGTGACTGGACAATGGAGGAAGGGTGATCAAGATGTTTTCTACGCCATGGTAAGGAGCTAGTCTGAATTATGCTCAGTGTTCAGTGGAAGGTAGAACTTGTAAGTGATGAATCTGGATATCTGATGATCTGATATCCTGGTAATCTGCTTTCATAAAGATCACGGCCAAGGAAACCCTGTGGGGAAATTCTACCAGAAACGAATCCCAATTAGATACTTCATAAGTAGTTGCTGAATAAGTTGATTAATGAATAGAAATGCTATGAAAACACACCAAAAAAAAGGATGAACAACTGTGTCTGGCTTATAAAGAAACTATATATAAGTAAAAATCTGAGTTTTAATTTAAATCAAATTAAAAAAAGAGAAATGAGAATTCATTGTAACATACCAGCATGTTAACAATCATCAAAATGTCATTTAAATTTCTAATTTCAAAAGAATGCCTTCCCATGAACATGTCTTACAGGAAACTGGATAATTTCTTGGTATAACAGCTTACTCTCCTAAGCGTTTTGAAGGTATTCATCCAACTGCTTTCTCACCATCCAACTGTTAGGTAGGTGAGTGGTTCCCAACAAAGATGGGCCTCAGAACCACGTGGAGAGCTCTCTGTATCCTGCATGCCACGTGGGGACACAGGCAAGGGGTCTGGGTAGCTCTAGGAAAACGTGCTCATGTCACTGAAACTGGGGGTTTCAGAAAGTTCCTGGGAAAATCCATTATCCTTTAATCCTACTTTTCCACAAACTTTTTGAAACCCTTCTTGCACAGAATTTTTCCTGTCTCTTTTTAAAACATTCTACCATAGTTTATTTTTTGTTGTTGAAAATCTACACAGCAGAATATACACCAATTCAATTTTTACACATACAATTCAACAACACTGGTTACTTAAATTGTACCGCCATACTCAGCCTCCGTCTCTGGATTGTTCCTCACCATTCCCTAAATTTCCTATTTAATCCTTTGAGTTGCTTTTGTCCAACTTTTGATCCCATATCGTTCTTCAAAAACCACAAAAGATCAAGGCAGACAGTCTTCACTAGTTAATCCAAATTACTGTTTGCTAGTAAGAAGATTTCAGGGCATATAGGCTTATTTTTAAGAGCATTCTCTCAAAAACTGATGCTAATGTGAAATTATTTAAGTTGATTCATCTATGCCCCATTATTCTTCAAGAGGAAAACTGTTCTAGAATTTAATTAACAGCAAAACATCACTAAATATTCATTAACATTTGATACTATATAACTAAAATAAAGTGAGATTTTTTTCTATTAAAAAAGAATATTCAAATAAGTTAAATGTACAATATATAAGGAATTAAATAGTTATAGCTCAAATTCAATTCTCTTGGAATAACGGAGACCAAGTGATAGGGCTACGTATTCTACATTTGTCTTTTAAAATGAGTCTTGAGTTCTTTTGCTCTGTCACTCTTAGGCACCAGAATGTTGGAGCTAAGAAGACACCTATGTAGATATCACCTAGTTTGGGGGCTTCTGAAATGCCTTTGGTAAAGGTAAATAAGCCTCTCTCAGTAGCTAAGGAAACAGGTGGGTACTATTTTTAAATACTGGTATGACAAAGCAAACGGGGCAACAAGGTAAATAATTGGTGACTCTGAGGGAAGTGACAGTTGCAACATTTCTTTATGTTTGAAATTTTATCAAAGTAACAATGTTTAAAAATGAGAAAATTCTTTATGAATTACTATGGCATAAGCTTCAAAACAGTCTGAGTGAAGAAAGACAGATGTGGAAGAGTACATGTGGCATGCACTCATTGGTCTGGCTCTGGTGTTGGGGTAACACTAGCCTCATCAGACATGTTGGGGAGTATTACTCAGTCCTGGTGTGGCCCTGTAGGATACACACTAGACTGCTAACCAAAAGGTCAGCAGTTCAAACCCACCAGACACTCCTTGGAAACCCTATACAACGTTGCTATGAGTCAGAACCAACTCGATGGCACTTAACAACAACCACCTGAAAAGAGCGTTCTTGAATGTTTGGTTCTAAGTGAAATCCTTTGGGCCTGGAGATTTCTTTGTGATAAGAATATAAATTTGGAATTCAATGAATAGATATGGAGTCTTCAGATTTTCTTTTTTATCTGCCTCAATTTTGATTATTCAAGTCATTCTATGCATTTGTGGATTTTATCTAAGTTGTCAAATCTGTTAGCATACAGTTGTTCACAATATTCCTTTATTCTCTTTAATTTCTAAAACATCTCTAGTATGGGCCCTTGTTCACAATATTCCTTTATTCTCTAATTTTTAAAACATCTATAAGTAATGGGCCGTTTCATTCCCAATATTAGATTTGTGTCTTTTTTCTTTTTCTCTTAATCAGTCCAGAAAGATTTATTAATATTTTTGATCTTTCCAAAACACAGCTATTAGTTTCACTGGTTTCCTTTAGTGTGTGATACTACCTTAGGAGATGGAGCCCTGGTGTAGAGCTATAGGATAAGCCCTGGACTTCTAACTGCAAGGTCAGCAGTTCAAACCCACCATCTCCTCCTTGGAAACTCTGTACTGGGTTGCTATGACTTGGGACTTGAAGGCACTTAACAACAACCCCCACTTTAGGAGAGAACAGCATCTAATGCTAATTTTATTACATTGTTGTTTTTGTTAAGTGCCGCCGAGTTGGTTCCAAACCCATAGTGACCCTGTATAGGGACCGAGGAGCAATTGGTGAGCTTGAACCACCGACCTTGCAGTTCAAACGACTTTGCAGTTCAGTGCATTAACCCCCAGTGCCACACCAGGACTCCTTTTTACGTGTCTCTGCTATTTATAAAGAACTGTGGAAGGCTCAAGGAGCCCTCTGGTGGTGTTTTAGGATAAGCACTGGACTGCTAACTTGCAAGGTCCACAGTTTAGACCCATCAGGTGGGATGAGGGTGGGTGGAGATGAGATTTTATGTTCCTGTAAAGATTTACAGCCTCAGAAACCCTAGAGAGGGTCACTATGAGTCAGAATCGACTCCGTGGCAGTGGGTTTGTTTTGGGTTTTGGTGGAGGGCTCAGGGACTGGGGAGAAAACCTATAGTCAGGCTGGAGGCCTGGTAACAGAACAGTGAGCCCATCACAAAAACTTGTTACACTATTAGATGTGGCAACATTTGCTGAACTTAGTTTGATGTTATCTGGTACCACAGCAATATTTTTCCGTAATAAAAAAACTTTTTAAAACCTCAGCTTTCAACCACCTGTATTATGTTAGACATGGATCTCTAGTAAAAAATAAAACCAAATCCCCTCCCCCCGCCAATGGTCACTGAGTCAATTCTGACTCATAGTGACTCTCTAGGACTGAGGAAACCTGCCCCATAGGGTTTCCTGTAGGACCGACGAAAACTGCCCCATAGGGTTTCCAAGACTGTGAATCTTTATGGAAGCAGTCCAACAAATCCTTCTCCCATCGAGTGGCTGGTAGGTTCGAACTGCTGACCTTTCAGGTAGAAGTTAGGTGCTTTAGCCACTGTGCAAACAGGGCTCCTGATGTCTCCTAGTTTATGTCTTTATCTATTATATGTTAAAGATACAAAAAATAAATGATTTCAATGTGTTGATGGCTAAAGGCATGCCTTACCAACAGCTTTTCCTGTTTGTACAACATTGCGGCTAGTTGTGACCATGACGTTTCCAATTTTCTTGCCACGTTCACTGTTCTGAACAGAACTGAGAAAAGGAAGTAAATGTTAAATACAACTTTAAAAAAAACCTCATACATGTGCCCGTACATACACACAAACACCACCACCATCCCAGAGCCAAATATGAGTGTTGGTAACTACTGGAAACCACTCTATAAGCACTGCAAATGAGAGTAATTGAAAAATAAAAGAAGCCAAGTTACTCTTAATCTGTTATGAACAAATTAATTTACTAACAAGTATGTGGATTTTCAGAAAATTCTTAAAGAATACATAAATGGAACAAAAAGTAGACATATGGATATGCGGTTGATTCTTCCTGACAAGATAGGATTTGTGGAAAGCACTTCACCAGAAAGTGGCAAGTTCTGTTATTAGTTCACACCATTCTCCCTGGAACAGCAGTGTTTTCATTTTTAAGCATACACACTGCTGAGCTCGAGAACGCCATGCACATATTTGGTTACTATTTGAAGCACAAGTCTAACAAGTGGAGGAAAACAATTCCCAATTAGCAATGAAACACATGGTATAAATTCAGACATCAGAGTTTTCCCAATATTTCCTCTAAATACTCACTGTGAGAATCTTAACTTCACATCAGACACGGAGTACTGGCCTTGAAATGGATGGCTGTAAGGCAGAAGTTTGCAATTAGTCCATAAGCATTTCACCAAGAAATTAGCACAAAAAAGCGTCCACAAGGAAGGATTAGTGAGGCTCCTGGAGCTGCCCAGCTGAACAACAGTGAAGTCAGTAAGAGGACCCAGGTCTGCAGCACAGCTCGCCATTCAGTGCTATGGGACCCAAATGAGATCACTCAACCTCTCTAAACTTCAGTTTCCTCCCCTGAATAATTGGTGTGTGTTAGATGGGGTGGTGTTAGTGTTGCCCTTGTTGTTGTTAAGTGCACTTGAGTTGGTTCTGACTCACAGTGACCTTGTATAGGGTTTCCGCGGAGTGGCTGGTGGGTCTGAACTGTCAACCTTTTGGTTCAAGCCGACCTTGGGATCCAGTGCTTATCCTACAGCGCCATAGCAGGACTCCAGTGTTTGTTGGAAAATATTCTGCAGTAAATTCAGATGGATGCCACATAGATGAAGCTTGGTTAGTCACAAAAGGGCAAAAACTGTACGGTCTCACAAGAAGTCAGCAAATATTTAGACGCCAAAGACTACTGATACTCATCGCGATGGCAGGGGAGGGAAAGGGGGGGGTTGTTTGGGGACGGTTGAGTTTATGTTAATGGTGGTTGAATATTTTG
The DNA here is from genome assembly GCF_000296735.1 of Chrysochloris asiatica. NCBI lineage: Eukaryota > Metazoa > Chordata > Mammalia > Afrosoricida > Chrysochloridae > Chrysochloris > Chrysochloris asiatica. The sequence continues at coordinate 18,344,835 of NW_006408524.1, forward strand.
GGAACGCATACTGATACTGGTGGCACAACATGGAAAATATAATTAATGTGACTGAATTAGAAACATGGAAGTAGTGTTGGCCAATGGTTTAGCATGTATATTTTCATAATTAAAAAAAAGTCAGAGTTGCAAAATCTAGACTGCATGCTGGCTGCTCTATAAAAACTGCTATTGGTCATGAAAAGATTTGTGGATGGATCAGCAAAATCCGGACTTTCTATTAGAAAGCTAACTAAAAATGCGGGTCTGAACAATACCACCATCTTTATTTTTTGTAAGAAAGCACCTTATGCTTACTTCCCTACTCTCATTACACAAAGGAGAAAAGTGTTTATGTGAACGAGGTGAGTGTATGTGTGCCTTTGGCTGTGAGCATGGCTTTTGGGTCCTGGTTCTGAGAGTAGGGGGATAGCCCTGGTGAGGCTGGCTGAGCCTCAGGAGGCCCCAGGCCGAAAGGCTCACAGGAGCATCCCTGGACTGGAAAGTGCTGACTTTCTCATCACCCAGCCAAGCTGTCCCAGGGTGGCAGACCCATCAGAAGGGATGCGGAGCATGACAAGCAGAAGTTGGTGTGTGCTGAGCAGACACGTGGCAGTAGCTGGGCCTAACAACTGTTAGCAGCTTTGCTGAGAGCGAGGTCCTGCAGTGGCACAGGGGGGCTGCTCAGTGCGTCCGACACCCATGTAGGGGTCAACTGCACAGCAGCTCTGCTTTGAAACACGGGTCCAGGACTGTCCCAAGGCTGTTAGTTGAAAGCGGGGCAGGAGCAGAGAGACAGCCCAGTGACATCAATCCCTCATCAAAAACCAAAACAAAACCACTGCCATAAAGCCAACTCCCCCACACAGAGACCCTACAGGACAGGACAGAGGTCAGCTCACAGCGCTACCATGACCCCTTAATTCCTCACCATGAACTTGCTATTTATGTATTGTCTGCTACCTACTTCCCAAGAACAAAGGTTCTGGGAGTGTCCTGTGTGTTCTGAAGGAACGTGGTATTATGAGAACAACTTGTAAATGCCACTTCAGAATATATATATAAAAAAATCCAGGTGACTTGATGGAAGTTACTATAAAAGGGAGGTTATTAAATATCTAAATTCTTTTCTTATATTCAAGGGTCTGTCAAGAAAAAATGACCCAGTGTAATCTATAGCGTATTATGAAAAAGTGCTATTAACGGCTTTTCAAATGACTCAAACTGCTCTTTGTGGGTCTAAATATGTTAGCAACTCTTTTCCTGGATTTCTGAATCACAGGGTTGGAAGAATTGGAAAGCACGTACTTACTCTCTACAATTCTGGAAAGGCTGTATTTTGAAGGATCAAATATGCCTCCTGCTTATCAAGGGAAGTTAGAGGACTGCCTTGCCTAATTTAGGAGGTGAAGAAAGGATTCCACAGCTCTCAGATCTTACAATTTAGTTCAGCATTTTTCTAAATGACATCCCTGAAAACAACAAGACTATCTATCATTGTTTGCTTTTTGTCTGGTGAACATTCTGCTACCATATTTGCATAACTCCCCTACCTATAAATGAGGGGGTATCAAAAAGTTTATGGAAAAAAAAAAACGAACTAGAAGATAATAGAATTTTCACACAAACTTTTTGAAGCGCTGTAATATTTCTGGTGTGGTGCTGTAGGATCAACACTGGACCGCGAACCACAGGTCAGCAGTTCAAATCCACCAAGCTACTCCTTGAAAACCCTATACAGGGTCGCTATGAGCTGGAACCAACTGGATCGCACTTACAACAACACTGGAACAACAGTACTGGAATACTTGTTAGGTGCCATCAAGTTGGGGTCCAACTCACAGTGACCCTGTACAGTGGCTTTGAGCTACTGACCTTGTGGTTAGCAGTCCAGTGTTTATCCTACAGTGCCATAGCAGGGCTCCGTTGGAATACTAAAGGGATTTAAAAAGTTTGTGGAAAAACTCCATTACCTTTGGAGGCACTTTCAGAAAAGTACTAGACAGAAGTTCAAATCTACTAGTTGCTTTGTGGGAGAAAGATGAGGATCTCTTCCCCTAAAAGGAGCTCTGGTAGTGTAGTGGTTATGAATTGGCCTGCGAACCACAAGGTCAGCAGTTTGAAACTGCTGTTCCTCAGGAGAAAGATGAGGCTTTCTGCTCCTGTAAGGATTTACAGCCTTGGAAACCCTGTACAGGGTTCGCTATGAGTCGGAACCGACTCCACGGCACATAACAACAACGAAAGGCTAAATAAAGGTTTACATCCTCAGAAACCCTGTACAAAGGGTTACTATGAGTTGGAATTGACTCGATGGCAGTGGACTTGGTTTTTGGTTGTGATATTCTAGAAATAAGTTCTTCTCTGCAATGTAAATAACCTTCGTTCCTCTATACGTTTTCTCAGTACTATTTCACGATGTTTCAAAAGCCATTCCAGCCAAGCCTCTCATGGACCTGCATAAAGCTTGCAGAGCTGTTTCCCATTAAAGGCACTACACGGGAAGCAGACACCGGACACAGATCTGACAAGACTTTACTGCAATGCAGACTAGAAAAGGAGAAGGATCCTAGCTCTGAGTGAAGACTGCCGGTCAGGGCTGACCTACCTGAGCACCCCAGCAAGTGTCCCCAGGCCCACGAGCTCACAGCTGCTGCCTTTCATCACGTTTGGAACACACCTTGCAGTTCATGAGGGAAAACACTTTGACTCCTACTACTCCTCATTTAATACTATTAAAATGTTTTTTTCCTTTAAATTCTGTTTTGGCAGTACAGGGTTCTGTTGTAAACAAGTGTGATTAAATTCAATAAAACTGATGTTGAACCCAGTCATTTTTCATGACAGATCACTGTTATGGATTGAACTGTGTTCCCTTAAATATTATGCTGTAAATCCTAACCCCTATACTAGTGGATGTCATCCCATTTGTGGGTAGGGTCAAGATGTAGCTGTAGGGAAGAAGATTCTCCCTGTGAATTATAGTGGAAGCTGACAGAAACTTTGTTGTGAAGTGCTGCTGAGTTGATTCTGACCCATAGCAACCCTGTATAGGGTTTCCAAGGAGTGGCTGGTGGGCTTGAATTGCCAACCTTATGGTTCAAACTAACTTTGCCGTCCAGCACATTAACCCACAGTACAACAGCAGGCAACATTGGTGCTTCCAAAAATACCTCACTTTTCTTCCCCCCAATATAAGAAGTTTGAATAGGGAAGCAGTTTTCAAGCTATTTCTCTATAACTGGGAACCTTTTATAACCCACCTATAGAAATTCTTTAAGGAGCTCTGATAGCATAGTGGTTACGGGTTGGGCTACTAACCCGAGGGTCAGCAGTTCTAAACTACCAGCCATTCCATGGGAAAAAGATGAGGCTTTCTGCTTCCATAAAGATTTACAGCCTCAGAAACCCTATACAGAGTGGCTATAAGTTGGAACCAACTCCATGGCACATCAACCAACCAAAGCAATTCTTTGGGGAGCACAGTGGCTTTCTAGGATAAACACTGGTCTGTGAACCACAAGGTCGGCGGTTTGAGCCCACCTTGAAGACAGAGAGACATTTACCAAGAACAGAGAAACCAGGAAGATACTTCTCTGTTCATTTAATACATACCAACATGGATGGTTTCTTTTTAGTTAAATAAAAGAAAAAGAAAGAATGCATCGAATGGAAAGAAGTGAAACATCAATATGCCTCTTAGTTTGTGTTTTTTCCAAAATCTCATCCTGGCAACTCTTTCTACCTTTTTATTTGGCTATATGACACATAGTACTGGAGACCGACTTGGAATATACAGAGCACCTTCAACCCAGAAAGTAATCCCGCAACCTGGGGATCTGCAGTTTCATCCATGGATTTCTTTTTACCATGTATCGATATGTTATAAAACTGGAATTGGGAAGGGTAACTGGGATGCTACAGAAGAACTATTTGGGAGGCAGGGTGTTATGTCTCACCCTCCATATCAAAGTACCTGGTGAGCATAATATATAACTTGTAAATAGCCCAATGACACACAAAAGAAGCATGCATAGGGCTGTTGTTGAGAGAGAAAGAGAGTCCACCAGCATGTCAGAGAGAGAAAGATGACGCTTTCTGCTCCTGCAAAGATTACAGTCTTGGAAACCCGACTCGACACTATCCTGTAGGATCGCTGTTGTAGTTGGAATTGATTTGATGGCAGTGGGTTTCCTTTCTTTTTTTTTTTTTTGGTGAGGGGTCACTATGAGTCAGAACCCACTTGATATCACTAACATCAACAACAGGCAATTCTTTAAGATGCTCACAATATCATCACGGCTAAGCTAAGATTTATATTGGGGGCACATTCAGTAAGCCAGTTTTGCTATGCACTGTTTCTTCAGAGGTTATGCTTACTTAGGATTTATTTCTGCAAGTGCCGGATGCTTGTTGCTGTTCCACACCCTGTAGTTGTGTGTATTCTTCCATGCTGTAACAAAGGTCGTCCCATAGTCCGATAATATCTTCTCATTATCTGTCAAGTAAATATTTGAGAGAAGTTGAGCTGGACTGTAGCCAGTTAGGGGTGTGAACATTAACCACCCAAAACAGCAAAGGAATGGCGCTATCCCCAACGTCCCCCTGCTTCTTTTGGAGACAGCTTACCAGATGTTAGGAAACTTGGGTCTACTTCCAGAAATCCTGTTAAGGAGCTATGTGGCCTTTGGCAAATCACTTAATCACAAAGAAGTTCATTTTCCTAACTGGAAAATCAGATTGAACTAGATATTTTCTAAGATTCCTTACAGCCCACAATATTTGTGTGTTCTCTTTACCAAGGTTATATGGCTAGCATCATGTAGTAAATGACTACTGGCTGTACAGTGCGTACAAATGTAGGGCAGTATGCACACAGATGTGGCGTCACCACCAGGGGGAAACCACTGGACACCAACAGGTTTGGGGTTTTTATACATGTAAAGTTGTTGTTGTTGTTGTTATGTGCCATCGAGTCGGTTCCAACCCATAGCGACCCTATATAGGGTTTCCGAGGGTGTAAATCTTTACGGGAGTAGAAAGCCTCATCTTTCTCCCGCGGAGCAGCTGGTAGTTTCGAACCACTGACCTTAAGGTTCGCAGCCCGATTCGTAACCACTACGCTACCAGAGCTCCTTATACATGTAAAGTAGGCGAGGAGATTACTTTTCTTTTCACAAATATCATTTTTCTAAAAAAAAAGATTAAGAATATATACATGAGATGGTAGCCACTATTTTATCTTCTCTGGACTTTGTTGCACTATTTAATGTTTCATTCTTGAGTTTCTGTGCATTCCATTGTCAAAATGTCTACGGTAACAATGAGTATTTTCATATTTGATATTGACAAGTTTACAAATCCAACTTGTAATTGTTAGGGTTTTGTGTCAACTTGACTAGGCCAGGATTTCCAGAGGTTTAGCAGTTGAGATGTGATTGTTCCCATGGTAACCTAAAAAAAGGCTTAGTTATGATGAGTGATGAGTGGCTATGAACAGCCAATCAATTAAAGGAATGCTGCCTTGTGGTTGTGGCCTGCTCCCAATACAATGGGCATGCAGCAAAGGCACACTCTTCCGCTGGGGACCTGGGACTCTACAATTATAGGGCATTTCCTTGGTGATACACCTTTCTTTCTTTCTGTACCTAGGTATATGTTTCACTAGTTTGGCTTCTCTAGAATACCCGGCCTAAGACATGACTTTTTCAACTTCATTAAAACCATGGGAAAGCTTCAATGTATGAGGGGGCTTAAAAAAATTCATGGAAAATTCCAGTGTCTTTGACTTCCACTTTTCCATAAACTTTCCGAAGTCCTTCGCAAATGGTTTCTTTCTCCCATCTGGAAGAAGAGAACAGTGCTACAGAACGGGTTCCAGTGGCAACTGCTTCACAGACTACTTGTGTGCTGTTTGCTTTGGTGGTGAAACACACGTGCCTTTTGTTGCTGGGAAAGGATGAGAAGACTCATATGCAGCACAGAAAGTTCTTTTAGAATATCTTCCTCAAGCAGTTGGTTAGGCTCAATACGCCTTTTTACCTGGTTAAGCATGGTCCTGAGACAGACTGCTTAGATTATACAAAAAAAATGTTAAGCAACTATCACTCTTCACTGCTGACAGTTACCTGGATAAACATTTAATTATTCATGAAGCTACACATCTGCCGGAGTTTCCTTTCTAGATTAATGATTCTGGGCTAGAGGTTGTATTTGGTGTTCATCTACTCTAATTGTAGAAAGTGTTGGCATTCTAAAATACAGCTTTAATAAATAAGCATCATACCTTAGTTTTCACTCCTGAAACTTGGGCTTAAAACTCTGTATGATAGTATGTGAAGAACTACCCTGTGAGGAGGAGGTGGGGTGGTGATGGAGTGGATTAAAAAATCTACAGAATCCTTATCAATGGCATGTAGAAACACACAAGACAGGAAAGCTGCCAGCAGAGCTCTAGTTTCTCTTTTGATACCTTTTCTAAGGAAAAAGCGATACGTCAGCTTGGGTTCACAAACAATGGTTGGTTTAATCCATGTTAGCGCTCTCATTTTAGCCATTTAATAGGAATAACAACACTTCTGAAACTGGGGCATAAATTTGAAGGTTTAATCACTCACAATGTGGTTCAATAATTTAAAATTTATTTTTAATGTTTTATTGTGAATTGGGTGAAGGTTTATAGAGTTGATCAGTTTTCCATTTCAACAATTCATACAGATTTCGTTTACTGTCATTGACTGCAATCCCTACTATGTAACATCACTTATCCCATTTCCTCCCTGGGTTTTCTTCTTTCCTTTCCATTATAGAGTTTAAATAAGTGAGCAGTGTTTATACAAATAGCTCCCCAAAACGGATACATCCTTCCACGTAATGAAATATTAAATCATTGTGTGAAAATGCTGATGATCAAGACTGATGACTGTTCATGTTCCTACTGTAACATAAGAAAACATATATACTATGTACGATTGGTTTTTATAAAAGGACCACCATAAACAGAAAACTAACAATATCTAAAATATGTGCATTAAAAAGCCTGGAAGGAATAAAGTATTCCAAATGCTAGGAGTGGTTATCTCTGTATGGGGCAATTATGTTAGCTGACATTGAGTTGACTCAGACTCATGTGATCCCATGGATGCAGAGGAGAGCTGCTTCACAGGGTTTTCAGTGGAGTTTTTGGAAGCAGATTGCCAGCTCTGTCCTCTGAGGTGTTTCTGGGTGGGTGGAGCGTGAGGTTTGTCAAAACACCAGCCTTTTGGCTAGTAGTACAATTAACCATTTGAGCCACCAGCAACTCCTGTCTGGAGCACTAACAGTCAATTTCTTTTCAGAACATAAACATTACAAAAATGAAAAATTACCAACAAAAATGGTGGCTGCAAGCACTTGTGTTTTCTTACCTAACTGCAGAGTGGCAGCCAGCAGCGCATGGATGTAGACTGCAAACTGAGCCCGGATCCACTCATCACCTCCCTCCCAGCCCGTGCCATCCAAAAAGACGTCGTCCCGGTTCTCGGTCACGTGCCTCACTAGGTAATCTGCGAACCTGAGGTCTGCGGTGGTTGGGTTAAGCAGCTTCCTGAGTTCTGGATCATGGATCTGGATCAGAGCTTCTTCTACCTAGAGGGTACCCAGGTATAAGTCAGTCTGGGCATTCATGCAGATATCCATGCCACACTTTAAAGAGTAACTACTGGAAAGTTGCAGCTGGAAATAAAAAATGTGAATAACAGCATTCTCAAAAGGTTAAGTCTAAAAACGAAAGAGGTTTTCACACTGACTTTTTTTGCTTCTAAATTTTAAAAATTTATTTTTGATTTTAGAAAATACAATATATACATATTATATAATAAATAACTTTAAATCTAACAGTACTTCACTCAGATAGTATTTTAGAAAACATAGAAATGTATATTTAAAAAATCACACTGATCACATTTAGAAATGAACAGTTAACAGTGTATTTCTTTAAACTTTTCTTTTGAGTGCATACTTTGTAACTTTCTAAACTGCAATATTTGCTATATGATATCTCCATGTATATATACAAAGAAACTTACAGGTTAGTTGTGAAGTATAATAAAACAATTATCCATGGTCATCCAATCAGCTTCAGAACTAGAAAGTAGCCAATAATGCTAAAGCAACTCTGTGGTTCTCTCAAACATAGCCTCCTGTCTTGAAAGGTGGATTTATTTTTTTCTTCCTCAAAACTGGGATAATACACAGCTTTGGAACTTAGGCTTTTCATTTATTTTCCAAGGAAGCAAGTTTTGGTATTTCCTGTAAGTAAGTTTTAATATGGCTGGATTTTCTTTCTTTCTTTTTTATCAATTATGTCTATATAAGAAATGATTTAAACTTCTCATGTATTTGGTAAGATGTCAAATATTTATTCTCAGCTTCCTTACTCTTAGTATCATAAGGATATTAAACAGACTAGAACTCTTTACATTATTCAAGTGATGCTGTTGTTACTAAATGCCATCAAGTTGGTTCTGACTCATAGGGATCCTGTACAGGGTTTTCTGAGGCTTTTAAAATCTTTGCAGGAGCAGAAAGTCTCATCTTTCTTCTTCAGAGAGGCTGGTGGGCTTCTTTCACTGACCTTGTGGTTTGCAGTCCTATGCTTATCCTATAAACACTTTTTAATAGTAAATTACAATAGAACCAGATAGCATGGGTCTGAAGCCTCGTTTTTCTCCTTACAAGTTGTCTGATCTTGCACAAGTTACCCAATTTTCTGTTCCTTTGCTTCTGGAGGTGATGTGGATAGCAACAGTACCTATCTCACAGAGTGTTGGGTTTTTTTTTGTTTTTTTTTAAACTTTTTATTGGAAAATTGAGTGAAGATTTACAAATCAGGTTAACAGTTTTACATTCAGCATATACTTTGTCTTGTTATATTGATTGCAATCCCCTTTATGTACTTAACTTCATGTAGTTAACACTTTAACTATTGGATTCTTCCCTGTGTCTCCCACTACCTTCATCTGTCCTCTGCTAACCTACCTCTTGTTGTATACTGCCTGCCCTGTCACCCATGTTAACATATGTCTACCCTCTAGCCCATGAATAATTTTCCTTCTCCCCTCCTATCACCATCACAGATTGTTTCTTTTATTAGATAAACTTTTTCTTAACTTTTAACAACATTGGTCAAATATAATATTTGTGCTTTTATGACTAATTTCCTCAGCATAATGTCTTCCAGTTTTCTCCATGTTATGTATGAGGTGTTTCGCAGAGTCATCCTTATTCTTCATTGTTGCACAGTATTCCATTGTGTGTATGTATCAACATTTGTTTAACCATTCTTTGGCTGATGGGCATTTAGACATCTTTTTGATCAATCTCTTGTAGGCAGCATATTGAAGGATCCTGTTTTCTTATCCATTCTACTCTGTCTCTTTACTGGTGCATTTAATCCATTTACACATTCAGTGCAATCCTCAATAGGTATGAATTGATCTCTGTCATTTTTTCTGTGTGTTTTTGTGTGGTGCTGCTGGTTTCTTTGTTCTACGTACCTTTCTGCACTGAATTTACTTTGTTTAAATGTTTTCTTCATTTCTGTTTTTAATGTTTATTAAATCTTTCTGATTTTCCTCTTTTTTCATTTTGATGTGCAGGTGGGTTAATTTTCTTTGCGGTTACCCTGTAATTTATTATTATTATTTGCGTATTTAAAGCAGTCTGCTTTATCTTGAAATCTAATTGACTTCCACGCCATCTGAAATTGCTGTTGTCTACACTATTCCTTCTTTTTGCCTTGTAGTTGACATCATTATATATTGATGTCTCTAATTCCCTATTTTTAGTCTTGCAGGTTTGTTTCACTTTAAATACTTCTATATCTGGATTGAGCTCTAGGTGGTGTTGTCATGTAAGTAATCTCAGGTTGTCTACTGTTGGTTATCAGTCTAAAGAACACCCTTCAGCATTTTTTAGCACTACACCAGGACTCCAAAGATGGTCTGGTTATTATTACAAATTCCTTTAATTTCAGTTTATCCAGAAATATTCTAATTTCGTTGTCCTATTTGAGGCAAAGCTTTTCTGGGTATATGATTGTTGGTTGGCAATTTTTTTCTTTCAGAGTTTTGTATCTGTCATCCATTGCCTTCTTGTCTGCAATGGTTTCTACTGAGAAATCAGAGCGTAGTCTTATTCTCCTTTGTAAGTAACTTTTTGTTTTTCCCAAGCTGCTCAGGATTATGATATGCCTTGGTGATTTTCTTTTGGAATATATCCTGTTTGGGGTTCATTCAGATTCTTGTATGCTTATCTTCTCGTCTTTCATGATGTTAGATAGGTTTTCTTCCAACAACTCGCTGACAATTTTCTGTGTGTTTTTTTATTGTTTCTTCCTGTTCTGGAATTTAAAAATTTATCTATTTTTCTATGTGTGCCTTTATTATAAAATTGTAAAAATTCATATGTTACTTTTTACCATATATAAGTAATTTTTGGCTTAAAGTAAAAACTGTCACAACTAATGATAAAGAATTAGTTTTTTAAAATGTGTCCTGGAATTCTAATCACTAATAAGTTGTATCTCTTCATGGTGTCCCACATAACTCTTAGGTTTTCTTTGGATTTTTTTCATTCTTTTTTTTTGAGTGTTTTTCTAACATACTAGTATAGAGGAATTTCTCTTTACACTCATTAAGTCAGGTCCAATCTACTCCTTTGACCTTTCAGTGCACTGTCCATTTCTGAAATCTTAGTATTAATCTTCTAATTGCAGATTTCATATTGCTTCAAATTTTGCATTTGAATCCAGGCACCAAAGCAGCACATGAAAGTCATGCAGCTGTCCCTGAGCGCCAGCTGGTGTGGTACCCAACCACATGGTTCCCAACTTCCAGAGAGCAGTCTGTGTTGTGGATGGGAGCTGGCCACACCTGTGGTCCCAGAGGAGCGTAGGGGAAAAGAAGGAATCACACTTTTCTAGTCACTGTGTGACTCAGCTCTGCCAGGTTTCCTTTTGTTACCAAAACTGTTCACAAAAGTTCAAGATGGTCACACTGTGTCTGGCTGGCCATTGACAATCAGTCTTCCTCCCTCGCCATCTCTGCTCAGCTTCTCCTACCAGCAAATACTCAATCCGCTTCATTAGCCTTTCTTCTGCAGTTCAAGGTTCCAGGATTTTCATTTGTGTATGGTTTCACTTGGTCTCTCGTACCTTTGTTGTAGAGGTTCCGTGTAGTACGTCTGCCTAGACCACCATCTTACCAGAAGTCTGTCTCTCAGAGTTGTCATGAGAGTTATATTAGTTAGCATATATGAGGGTAAGAAAAATATTGCTACAAAATCACAGAAACCTTTATTAAACAAAAATATCAAAATGTGAAGCTATTGTTTCTCGATATAGCCTCCCCTCTAGATCAATATATTTCTTATAAAAAATTTAAAAAAATTTATTTTGAATTGGGTGAAGATGAAGGTTTACCGAGCAGATCAGTTTTCATTCAATAATTCATACACATTTTGGTTCCTCTTACTGATTGTAATTTGTATAACATAACCACTTTTTCCACTTCCTCCCTGTGTTTTCCATTTCCCCTCCTCCTTCTCTCCTAACCTTTCTGAACTTCATTCTTTTGATACCAAATGGCTGATTATTCTACCGTGAGCTTACCTCCCTATGTTAGTGTTCCCTTTATAGACCTGCCCATTGTTTGGTGGAAACTTAATCCATGGGGATAAGTTCATTTCCACACCTGAAGGGTGACTAAGGGGTTCCAAAACAGTCTATCTGATTAATAAACCTGGTCTTCATGATTTTGAGTTTTATTCCATAATTCCTCTCACTCTATGCAGGGTCTTCTAACTTGATTCCTTTTAGAGAAGTTGGCAGAAGTAGCCAGATACCAATTAGTTCTTCTGGTCTCAGGGTCATAGAGACTGATGCTCCCATGGCCCACTGACTAGTTTGCTGGACTGTTTCCATACGTCGTTTACTTCACTCTTTGTTCCTTTGGACAGGGAAAGTATGTGTATACATTTCTGAAAACAGTGTTTTCATTTCTCTATGCAACCCTTTCCCCAAAGAATTCAGCAGTCTTCTATTTGTTCTGTGTCAAAATGGTAGTGGTGGCGTCTTCAAAGGACTAAAAATGTGTTCCCTTTAAATGTTGAGTTTGGGGAACAAAAAAAAAGCCTGAAGGAGCAAAAGCAGGTTTGTAGGGTAGATGGGGTATGATTTCCCAACAAAATCCTCAGAGGAGAGTCCATGTTACCATTGACAAATGAGCAGGTGCATTGTCATGATGAAAGATGCTTCTCGGGGTCACTTTCCTGGCCTTTTTCCTCACCCAGGAAGTTTTCAATTTTCTTAAAATGTCTTCACAATAAGCCCCTTTGATTTGAGGAAATCTATCAAGGTTACCCCACCTTTGGAAATCCCCCCTAAAAAGTCACCATCACTTTCTGAGCTGATTGCTCAGCTTTGAAATGAACTAGTCCAGTAGATGCCCTCTCAGAAGCGGCCGTTTTAACTATCCCCTTTTTTTTTTAAAGCGCTTTAAGGAAACGAAGACAAATGTCTTGAGAGAACTTGTCTGCACCATCCACTGATTGCAGACATGTGTTGTTTGGAATAAACCACGCATGTATGAACTGGAATCCTAGTAGCAATACTTTTTGGCTTACCCCGGCATAAAGTGCTCAGAATGCCTAGCATATACGGAAGTGATTATTAACATTAGTGTTATTAACACAACAGCACTGAGGAAAGGAAAAGAGGGATAAGCGTGTCAAATACACACACACACACGTACACGTACTTCCACAATGGCATCACTGAGATGTTTCTGTTGTCGAAAAAGGATGTTAGTAGCTCCAGCAACAAATCCCCGAACGGTCACATCAGAGAGAAGATGGTGCTGTTGCAATGCCATGTAAGGCAAACAGAGATAACCCTACAAATAACAAGAGTAACAGAAACTATTAGGGTACTCAAAGAATGGCTCTCTCCGAAAGCTACTAGTCCAACAAGAAGCTGCCTTCTGTTCTCCTACCCCACCTCCCAATGTAGCTCACCTCTGCCTCACTGACAAAATATTCGAGGGGAACCTCAGACATGGATTAAAAGAAGGCCAGTTTAACAGTTAACAGCTAATCTTGCCCAGGAATAGCCACATTTTGGCGAAGTGGTTTAACATGAAGGCGGTCTAACTAGATCACTTAGTGTTCTCAGTGCAATATGAAAGCCTCCACAGTAACTTATGGATGGAAGTTTTTCATTTAAGAAATGATGTATCATTAAGCCCATTAAAAAGTGTGTTGTTACACAGAAAGCTGTTAATTTTTCAGTAACATTTTAAAAGGCATGCATGTGTGCACAAACACCAAAGTATGAGCAAAGCACTGCACAGTATTTGTTTTGTTAACCTGCAGCCAAAAGCCATGCAAAAATATTTCAAGATAATTGCTACCAAATGTTTAAAACAAATTGTAATTAACCCCAACAGGAAGTTCAGTATAAAAAGCAGCATAGTTCCTGAGAGTAAAGGTATTACCATTGGAATGAATAACTGAAGCCGGATATGAAATTTCTGCAGAAAGAATCTGAATCAGAATACATTTTCAATGAGTGGCGCTCTTTGTATATGAAGCCAGGAGGGCATCTTGCTGAGCCCTTGAACTTCCGTTCAGTCTCAAGTCCTACAACAATTTATTTTCTACTTCTCAGCAATTTTCAAACACTGAATTAATATTAGTCCAACAATGTCTAGTTTACAGCGTGAGATGAGTCTGTCTGAGGGAAGGCGAGATCCCTTTTGCAACTTTATGTTCGTCACTGTCTGTGGCACAAGATACCTAACAAACAAACAAACAAATCCTCCTTCTGTCTAGGCCATCCCGACTCACAGCCACCCCACCGGACAGAGGAGAACCGCTCCTCAGGGTTTCCAAGGCTGTAAATCCTTATGGAAGCAGACTGCCTCATCCTTTCTCCTACTGAGCAGCTGGTGAGTCCAAATCACCAGTCTTTTGGTTAGTAGTCCAATGCTTAACCCATTGCTTAACCAGGGATCTTTCTGTACCTAACAGGTGATTGTTAAATACTTAATATGGAAAGGAAGGCTTCCGAAAGTAGGAATATAGTTCTAGTAACTTGGTCTAATTCTTCAACCCCTCTTTGGTATTGTCCTTACTCTTGACAATGTCTGTTATATAAAACTCTAATGTTATTAAGTGACATTGAGTCAGTTCTGACTCATATCAACCCAGTGCAGGTTTCTAAGGAGTGGCTGGTGGGTTTGAACCCCTGACCTTTCAGTTAGTAATCCAGTGCTCATCCTTCAGTGCCACACCAGGACTCCAATAAAAAAGGCTCTAACAGAAGCACCCAAAATAAATCTATGTCTATGCATGAGCGTAGTGGTTATGAGTCGGGTTGCTAACCTCAAGATCAGCAGTTTCAAACTACCAGCCATTCCGCAGGAGAAAGATAAGACTTTCTGCTCCTGTAAAGATTTACAGCCTCGGAAACCCTGTACAGGGTCGCTATGGGTCAGAACTGACTCCATGGCACATAACCACCACCACCACCAGCACACTTCAGATGATGAGGGCTCTTCAACCCAAAGCCCTGGTAGCTAACACAGAATGGGCCCTTGGCTCAAGGGGGCCTGCTCCTCACTGACACACAGTCAAGAGTCCTGTCTCTAAGTCCTTGTGGGCTATGTAATGAAAAACAGCAGTACAATATTGAACACTCAAATTTCATGTGGTCCCTAGGCTGCACAAGAGGACTGTGACATCTTCTATCTGATAAAGGCACTCTCAGAACTGCCAATCAATACAAAAGACTTATCTTGCAAAATAGCAGTAAGCCCACCCACTGCCAGGAAGTGGACTCCAACTAATATTGACCCTTGAGGGCAGAGAAGGGCTCTTCCTTCAGTTTTCTGAGACTGTAACTCTTTATGGGCGCAGGCAGCCTCAGCCGTCTCCCTCAGAGCGGCTGGTAGGTTTGAAACACTGACCAGGGCCTAACCCACACCACTACCAGGGCTCCTTGAAATAGTAAGAAGAGAATACAAATTAACCGCTCAATTATTACACTTCGTACTGATTCTGTTAGAGACGAAAATCCTACTGTCAACAGTGAGATTCTTGTTAAAGTATACGGACACTACCAAAATTAAGATGTTAAAAAGAAAGCAGTTCAAAGCTATTTTAAGATATGAAAATATACATTCCCTTAAAATTATAAATATACATAATTTTGACCCAGCATTTTACTTCCTGCAATTTATGTTTTTACTTCTTCATGTGTGATAACATGTGTAAAAAGTTGTTTATTGTAGCATTATTTGTTAAACTAAAAGTCTAGAATCCTAACTGTTCATGAATATGGGGACTAGATAAATGTCACCTATATATGGGAGGAAAAAAAGACACTATGTATTTTTTATTCATAATATATCCCTAGAAGGAAACATAAGCCACTGGTATCACATTGGCTTCCATTAGAGAGGGCAACTAGATAGCAAGGAATAGATGGGAAGGGAACATTTTTATTATAGATGCTTGGGAAACTTTTATAATGCTGATCTATGTGAAAGTATTATATATTTATAAAATTATTTTAAAATAGTTACTTATAGTTTTAAACATTTACACCATCAATACTTTTAATGCTGAATGCACTAGCTTCTGTCTTTCAAAGGTGCCAAGAACATGGTCCTTTACACTTTTGTTGCTGTTCTTGTGAAGTGCTGTTAAGTTGGTTCTGACTCATAGTGTATAGGATTTCCGAGGAGCAGCTGGTGGGTTTAAACTGCTGACCTTGCAGTTAGTAGTCCAGTGCTTATCCTATAGCACCACACCAGGACTCATGTTACACATATAATGGACTATAAACAATAAAAAACATAAATAAATAAATATTGTCTGCTAAAAGCAAAGTATACCAGAAAGATGTTCATCATCTGTGTTTTACTGAGTATGCAAAGGCTGTATGGATTACAGCAAGTTATGGACTAGCACTGTGAAGAATGGGACTTCCAAAACATTTAATTATGCTCATGAGGAACCTAAACATAGATCAACAGGCAATTGCTTGAACACAACAAGGGGATACTGCATGATTTATAATCAAGTAAGGTGTATATACTAGGCTTGTATACTTTTACCATACTTATTTAATCTGCATGTGAATATTCCAAAAAGTTGGACTATATGAAGAATTGTGACACCAGGATTAGAGGAAAACTCATTAGCAAACTATGATATGCAGATGACACAATTTTGCTTGCTGAAAGAGAAAAGGACTTGAAGTATTTTTGTATGAAGATGAAAGACTATATAACCTTTGCCTTTGGTATGGATTACAACCCAAGATAAAGAAAACAAAAATCCTCACAACTGGACCAAAAAAGCAGTTATTATTATGATACAGATTTGTTGTCAAGGATTTCATTTTACTTGGCTCTACAATCAACCCCGAAGAAAGCAGTAGTCAGAAAATCAAATGATATATTGTATTGGGAAAATCTGCTAAAAAAGAGAGAGAGAGAGACTTCTTAGGGAAAGATGGCATGTTGAGGACTCCTGTACACCTGATCCAAGCTATGTCATCTTCAATCGCCTCATGTGCACGCAAAACTGAACAATGAATAAGGAAAACTAAAGAACTGATGACTTTCAATTATACTGTGGACAAAGAATACAGAATATACCGTGGACTACCAACAGAATGAACAAGTCTGTCTTGGAAGAAGTACAGCCACAAAGCTCCTTAGAAGTGGGAATGGTGGGACTTCATCTCTTTGGTTATGTTGTCAGGAGGGTCCAGTCCCTGGAGATGGACAATATGCTGGGTAAAGTAGAGGGTCAGTAAAAGAAAAAAAAAGGAAGACCTTCAATGACATGCACTGACACAGTGGTTACAACAACAGAATCAAATACACCAATAATTGTGAGGATGGCACAGAGCCAGTAAGTGCAGTTCTGTTGTACAGTCACTAAAAGTCGGAAATGACTTGATAATATCTTACAACAGCACAGAGAATAAAGCAAACTCCACACTCAGTCTCACCCCTGGTTTTACACTTCTCTAGAGTACTTAGAAGGAGCCCTGGTAGTGCAGTGGATTACAAACTGGGCTGCTAACCGCAAAGTCAGCAGTTCAAATCTACCAGCTGCTCATAGGTGAAAGATGAGGCTTTCTGTTCTTGTCAAGATTTTAAGCCTCAGAAACACTATACACGGTCAACTATGAGTCCACGGCATACAACCAGCCAAGGAATACTTTAACTTCCATGTTTGAAACTGTAGTATATAATGGTAATATATGAAAACCAAACCAAACGAAACAAAACCTCAACTTGGTAAATCTAGAAGAACAACTGGGCTGATCTTCTGAAAAGTTAAAAACCCACAGCGTGTTTCCTTTTGTGTTCTCATTTCTTCTTCTCAGAAGCAGTCAGGATCCCTCCCACCCCAATATGATGGCAATTTATATTGGGTTTCAGGGTTGTGGTTAAAGGCGCCGTCCTTTTTGTAAAGGATAGAGAGAAGGGGACATCTGAGGGCCACGTATACTAAAGTACCCATTGCTGTTTGGTTAACTCGGATTCATAGTAGCCTGACTGGACAGAGTAGAACTGTCCCACGGGGTTTCCAAAGCTGCAAACCCTGATGGCAGCAGATGGACACATCTTTTTGCTGTGCGGTAG
>NW_006408524.1:18365065-18374799 GCF_000296735.1 Chrysochloris asiatica
CACACCAATGTTCATAGCAGCACTATTTACAATAGCAAAAAGATGGAGACAGCCAAAGTGCCCATCAACTGAAGAATGGATAAACAAACTGTGGTATATACACACAATGGAATTGTATGTTACCTTGAAGAATAACAAGGAGGCTGCAAGCCACCACATAATATGGATGAACCTTGAGGACATTATATTGAGTGAAATTAGTCAGTCACAAAAGGAGAAATACTGCATAGGACCACTACTGTAAAAGACTAAGAAAAAGAACCCATACTAAAGGAGGGGGGATTCTTTGCTGGCTACTGGGATGTGGGGGGTGGGGTTAGGGGAGGGAGGGGAAGGTGGAGCACAGGGTTAGTTTGAGTGCTGGGGGGGCAATATACAAGAAGGGGGAGGAGAATGGAAGAACAAAGCAGATGGGAAAACAATTAGGCAAGTTTGCATAGGCTAAGTAGGATAGAGGTAAATAATGATATATGCACAACCTTGGAACAACAAGGCTCTGGAATAGAGGGATTGAGATATGGTTGGAATGGGGAAAAGGGGGAAAATAATGTTAAGATGCTTGGCCGTCTTATGAATCTTTGTTTCCCTTGCATGCCATTATAAAATAGACACTTGAGGGGAAGAGAAAGGAATTGCCAGAAATATCACCATAGAAAGCTTGTAAATCTGTCTTCTGCCTATAACTGATTGAATACCTAAAATGAGGCTACAAGGTGCCCAGTGAAGGAGGCTTCCTGAAGGGCCACTGCATTACATAAGACCATAAGTGGAATCCTGAACAGCATCCAGAAACTTTAGAGGAGGGAAATTTCCACTTGAAAGGACAAACATACCAGCCTGGAGCTGCTACAAGAACAGAAGATACTTCTTGAAAGAAAGACCAACAGGAAAAATACAAAATAATATAGGCAGACCAACTGTTACTACAAGAACAAGCAAGTTGCTCGCCCAGGAGAGACATCAAGGCAAGTGATCGGGTCCCCTCAGAACAAGCCCCTTTCCAAGACTAAGACTCAATGGGAATACAAGCTCTGAATGGTGACCATGTTCGTCACCGATAAGGGGAAACGTGGGAAAAACAGAAATGAAGCTGCGAGCTAAGCCCTACAATATTCAATAGACTCCTGTGAACTTGGATGGAGACCTGGTTGGCCAACAGTGTGGCAACACCTGGGGACTCTTCGGCCCAGAGTCAGTGACATAGCCACAGAGGACTAGAGTGGAGAGTGAAACGTCCAGCTGATAAGAAGAGAGGGCATATGCACAAGAACACCTACACTTGCAGATAATACCCACTTGACTTGGCTTCAATGACTGAATGATCAGAGCTCAACTAGAAGAAAGAAGAGGAAAAAAAAAAGAGCAATCTGATACAATTTAATGAACTTGATCTATACCTATGGATGCAGTATCCTAAAAGAGAGAACAAATCTTTACAGCAAGGATCATTCCCAACCCCTCCATACACAGAGTAGACAGGGATGGGCAACTTGGACATTGGCTACCCAAAATGGGGGGCTTCAAAGGTAAGAAGTGACTGGCTTACAAGTTTCAAGAGAGTGCCTAGATCCAGAAGGCGCGGAGGAAGGTAGAATCTCCACTGAGAAGTATCCAGTCTGTCTGGGTGGGGCTGATGAAAGGAAATGCGGATAGGTCTCTTGTGATACAATAGTGAATAACTGTTATCAGGACTGATTGTCATGGTTGGAAATGTAAAGGTAGACGTTTTGTAGCAAGGAGGGGAGTGATTTAACTTTGCAGTTTAAGAGCAGAGGTCCCTGGGACCATCAAGGGAGAAGAGCGGAGAGTGGGACCCTACCCAGAGAAGCACTGACACCAGAGATGGAGGCAGAGACGAAGATGTGGAGAGATGGAGTGGCTGGGGGGCTTTAGACCCAGAGAGGGAGAAGGGCTGTGTGCTGACCACCGGGGGTGGAGGAGTGGGGAGAGGGGGGAGGGAGTAAGCTTGCAGGGTATATCCTGTGGAGGGGAATGTAACCATGGCAATGAAATGATATACGATAGGATGAATGTAAAGCTAATGTTCTCCCATGTGAACTATCATATAATTCACAATTAAAACATTGAAAAAAAATCAATTCTATGTAGATTAAAACCCAAATGTGAAGTCAAAGCTATAAAACTTTTAAGGACAATACAGGGGATTATCTTCATATCTTTGAAGTAGAAAAGGATTTCTTAAACAACACTCCAAAGGCATTAACTGTAAAGTAGAAAACTGATTTTAAAAAGTCACAAAAGTCAGCAATAAGGAAGATAACCCACAGATACTACACGAAAGGGACATCAAATTGGCCAACAAATTCAATAGTAATCAGAAAAAGGCAAACCAAGAGGCACCCAATAGCACTACTCACCCATCCGATTGGCTAAGAATGACCAAGTTTCACACTTTGACAGAACAATGGCAGAGCAATGAAAACTCTCATCCACTTCTCGTCTGCTGGGACTAGAAATGGTTACAACCGCTTTAGGACACAGCTTGCCATTATCCAGTAAAGCTGAAGATACCTATTTTGTATGATCAACCTTTCCCCACTTCTAGGTATTGGATCCTAGAAAAAAGTGATCTTTTGGTGGAGCAACTATATATTCGAATACATGCAATTGTACCATATTCACAAAACTAAAAACTAAGAATGAATGGATGCTGCTTGTTTGAAAAAGGGAAAAACTTAGTAGAATGTAAAAGATAATTATTTTAGTGGTTACCTAAAATTATCTTTCCTAACTGTAAAATGCTACAAAAAGAAAAAGAAACGTATTCAATTAGAGATCAATTTAGGTAATTTCTCATTAGAATTCCATTTATGATAAGATTGGTAAAATTTACAAAATCATGACTGTTATCTCAAAACTAGAAGGGAGGTGGGTGAGCTTAATCATGAAATTAGAACAAGTGGGAATCCTCACTCCCCTAAAAACAATTTGTTTTTAGGAAACAATGAACCAAAATAGAATTATATTTAAATGATGTTTACTAGTATTTAAGTTAACATCTAAGAATTTTTTCTTTTCAGACTGTATTTTTGGAATTACAGTATATTAATATATATTCAACTATATTTGAATTAAACTATATTAATATATATTCAACTTACTCAACTAATCTTTTCCAAATAGAAATGGACTTCCTCAACTAATGTATGGATTTCCTCAACTTACCTTTTCCAAATAGAAATCAAAATAATAAAAAATAGACTTAAGCACAAAAAAAACACTACCCCACAATGTATTGATTGCTAACTTCATATCTACTGAGTTTTACATTTCTTTCAAATAAAAATGCTGGACAGTATGGTCACAGATGCCCTAACACACAGCATGCTGTGTTAACATTTTTAAAGAAAAATTTTCAGATATGAAAATGTGTTCAACACTACAAGCTAAACTCCAAAAGATTTTGTCATATTCTAGATGGAACTCAGTAAGTAAAGGTCACTAAACTTTACCTTTGTGAAGACGGCCAGGGGCAGGCCATACTGGTCCTCTTCCAAACCCGATATCAGTCCTGGTATGAGGACCAGCTGCCCTGTATTAGCTTGAGGCTGTACAGTAATTGGAGGACTGTCTGAGGGCACAGAGTCCTGAGGAAAGAAGTCTGTCTGCTCTGACCCCACTGGTTCCCTTTCTTTCGAGTTGGTGTCCTCTAATACACTAGGATCCAATGTCTCCCAGTCACTTTCTGAAGACTCTGGAGATGGGCGGGATGGAGGCTTCAAAAACTGATTGGTGTTTCTGGGTTCCAGTCCTTTGCTGTTGTCACTTTCGACCTGGAACAAAAGTTCTTTGGTCTTGATGACAGCATCTCCGCCATAGCTTCCTGTCATGGTTTTCTTAACAGTTCCCGAGATGCTATTTGACATGGCAGGTGCAGACACAGAAACAAAGTCATCCGCAGGAGGATTTGTTTCATGAAGCCCAGCATCTTCAGACATACTTTTTCGGGGTCTATACTGAGAACAGTCACTGAGACCATGTTCAATCATGCCTAAAACATGTAATATTGGAGAAGAACTTGGCTTATAATGATAAAACAGAAGAAAAGAGTAGTTGTATATTCCATGTTACATTAGTTGAACTCTTCTATAGAATGTTGGTCTGAACCACAAGGTTGGCAGTTCAAGCTCACTAGCCGCTCCTCAGAAACCCTATACAGGGTCGCTATGGGTCGGAACCGACTCGGCGGCACTCAACAACAACTTCTATTAAAAAATTAAACAATCTACACATACCCATATTTTAATGTATTAAAAAAATCAAATAAAAGAGAGAAATCTATTGCAAAAAGCAAAGTAACATATTAAAATAGAAATGTTAAGCCTAATTGAGTTTTACCCTTAAAAACTTATCATTGAATGTTCCAGTACAAGTTAAACAGAAGAAAGGGTAGCTATTATTGCTCTCTTACCTGGGAAAAGGGATAACACCGTCATCAGTGCGCCCACCAGCTTATTCACTGGAGAAATATAGAAGAGAACCTGAAATGGAGTCAATCAAAAGTCAATTAAAAAATTCACACGTCCCACAGTTATCAGTTCACCCAGCAATCTACAGTTACTGGAGAAATCAATGGAGTCAGTCAAAATTCAGTGACAAAATCCACTGAGTTCATCTGTTGTTTTTATACAGAAGATGGACAACTAACACATGTAAAAGAATTAGAAAATCACCTTTTGGTGTTCACCAATGTTAACAAACAACTGTTTCAGGCAAAAATTACTAATTGATGCTGAAACTGTTGTGAAATTTTGTTGGGAAACAGGATTTTCTCATATCACATCAAATTTATCATCCCACAGATGACCCAGCAATGCAATCTTAACTGGATCTCAGATTGAACAATTAGCTAATTTGTTATGTCATCTGGGAAAGTTTGGAAATAAGATTTTATGTCAGATTATCATCTCTTGTGCCAATGTTAAATTTCTTAAATGTAAAATGATATTTTGGTTATGAAGGAATATTCTTTCTTCTTCCAAACTAATAAAAAATTCTTTTTTTTTTTTAAGTATGAAAACTTTTTATGTTTTTACCATAATGGTTGCATATAATATTTGTCCTTCTGTAATTGACTGATTTCAATAAAATTTTATTTCCACAAGTAGGCAGCAGGTTAGATGCTAGTTAAAACCCAATCACAGTACAATCCTGTCCCCAATAATATGAGGGTAGCTTTGGAATCCAGGTTTAAACCAATCAGTGCAGCCACTTCACTTCTTTGGCATCAATTACTGAATAAGGGATAACCCAAAACCCACACCTACTGTTGAGTCGATTCTGACTCACAGACCCTAAAGGACAGAGTACAACTGCTTCAGAGGGTTTCCAAGGCTGAAATACACTGCTCATCTCTATCCCACAGAGTCACTGGTAGATTAGAACCACCGACCTTTTGGTTAGCATCCAAGCACTTTCATCACTGTGCCACCAAAGCTACTTGATTCAGGGATTATTGTTAAGTGTCGTCGAGTGGGTTCTGACTCAT
Organism: Chrysochloris asiatica; assembly: GCF_000296735.1. Classification (NCBI taxonomy): domain Eukaryota; kingdom Metazoa; phylum Chordata; class Mammalia; order Afrosoricida; family Chrysochloridae; genus Chrysochloris; species Chrysochloris asiatica. The sequence continues at coordinate 18,370,575 of NW_006408524.1, forward strand.
AGTGACCCTGTATAGGGTTTCTGAAGAGCAGCTGGTGGGTTTCTAATGCTGACCTTATGGTTCACAGTCCAGTGATATCCCAGGAGTCTGATTCAGGGATTGTCGTTGTTGTTGTTAAGTGCCTTTCAGTCAGATCTGACCCATAGTGGCTCTGCATAGGATTTCTGAGGAGTAGCTGGTGAGCTTGAACAACCAACCTTGCAGTTCAAACCGACTTTGCAATCCAGCACATTAACCCACATTGCCATACCAGGATTCAGGGAAAGACCCAAATAAATTGTAAAGATTTCTTGTTAAGTTGATTGGAGGTGGTACTATCTCTGCTGTGGGAGAAAGACAAGGCTTTCTGTTCCCATAAAGATTTACAACCTCAGGAACCCTACACAGAATCACTATGAGTCGGAACCAACTCCATGGTATACAAGCACCACCACCACCTCTATTATCATATATGACTAAGGAAATGCATAACACAACCACTGCTGACAGCCATTCTACTATGAGGGAAACTATGATTTAGGATAAAACTAGTGCTGTGGGCTGTGGAGCAGAGAAGAAAGAAACCTAGATACTTAACTATACAATACAGAAAACAGGAAAGAAGTAAAAACCGACAAAGATGTAAGAAGGGTTCTGAAATTGCTGTTGAACGGAGAGAAGAAATGAGGAAGTAAAAGAGTAAAACAGAAAATTACAAAGGGCTGCTCAAGAACATGAAGTCAACTATTATAATGAAATGTGCAAACACCTGGAATTGGAAAAACAAAAGGGAAGAATATGTTCAGCATTTGTCAAGCTGAAAGAGCCGATGAAAAAAATCTAAGCCTTGACCTACAATATTGAAGGATTCTATGGGTAAAACATTGAATGATGTGGAACCATCAAAAGAAGATGGAAGGATCAGGGGAGAAGATCATGAGCAGAATGTGGGACCCTATCCAGAGAAGCAGCAACACCAGAGATGGACGCAGAGATGGGGACATGGAGAGAGGGGGCAGCCTGAGAGCTGGCAGCCAGGAGGCAGGCTTGCAGAATGTGCCCTTTGGTTATTTAAATGGTTATATATTCCTAAGTGTTTTTGTGTACATCCCCCCCATGCCCCCAAAAAACCAGAAGGAATAAAAGCAGACACTGTTGAGTGATGATGCACAGAGGAGATTGTAATCACTGCAATGAAACGGTGGTGTAAAGCCGATGTTCTCCCATGTAAACTATCACTCAGTTCACAATAAAAACTTAAAAATAAAGAAGATGATGATGATGGAAGGAATACACAGTTACTGTACCTAAAACAACTGGTCTGGGATAGTTAAGGATTTGTGGCAACTTGACTGGGCCAGGATTCCCAGTGGTTTGGCAGGTGATAGTTAAGTCTATGGTGACTGTCTATGAGCAGTTAATTAGGTGTGCCCTGCTCTCAATATAATGGACATGCAAGAAAAGCTTGCTCTCTCTTCCACTGGGGACCTGGGACTCTACAACTGTGAGCCATTTCCCTGATATAAACTTTATTTTATACACACACACACACACACACATACATATAAGTCTCACTGGTTTTGCTTCTCTAGAAGACCTGCCTATGACATGGCTGATGTTCAACTATTTCAAGAGGTACCATATGATCAAGAACCAGTGGTACTGAAGAGAGAAGTCCAAGCTACACTGAAAGTACTGGCAAAAAACCAAGGCTCCAGGAACTGACAGAATACAAACCAGAATCTTTCAACACACTGATGTAGCACTGGAGGTGCTCACTCAACGAGGCAAAGAAATTTGGGAGACAGCCAATTGACTAATTGACTGGAAAAGATCCATATTTGTGCCCATTCCAATGGAATGCAGAAATTATTGGACAATATTCATTAGATCCCATGCAAGTAAATTTTGCTGAAGATAATAAAAAAACAGTTACAATGGTACATTAACCAAGAACGGCCAGATTCAGAAGAGGATATGAAACTAGGGATTATCCTTGTTGATGTCAGAAGGATCTTGGCTAAAAGTAGAGAGAGAATACCAAAACGATATTTATTTGTGCTTTATGGATTATATAAAGGCTTTTGACTGTGTAGACCATGACAGACTATGGCAAACATTGTGAAGAACAAAGATTCAAGAACACTTAATTGTGCAAATGAGAAACCTACATATAAATCAAGAAGCAGCTGTTTGAACAGAACAAGATAATACTAAATGGTTTAAAATTAGGAAAGGTGTACATCAAGGTTGTACCCTTTCAACATACTTAATCAATTTGTATACTCAACAAATTAATCAGAGAAGCTGGATTATATGACGAAAAATGTGGCATCATGATTGGAAGAAGACTTATTAGTAAGCAACCTGCAATTTTTAAATGAAACAACCTTGCTTGATGAAAGCAAAGAGGACTTAAAATATTTACTTATGAGGATCAAATACTACCTAAAGCCTTCAGTATGGATTGCACCTCAATGTAAAGAAAAAAACAAAACAAAACACCCTTACAACTGGACCAATAAATACATCATGATAAATGGAGAAAAGAATGAAGTTGGCAAAGACTTCATTCGGCTTAGGTCCACTATCAACACTCATGGAAGCAACAGTCAAGAAGTCAAATGACATATCGCATTAGGCAAATGTGCTGTCCAAGGCCGCTTAAAAATATTAAAGAGCAAAGATGTTGAGGATTAACGTATGCCTGACCCATAATATGATATTTTCAATGACCTCATTTGTATGTGAAAGTTGGGCAATGAATAAGGAAGACTAGAAGAATTGATGCATTTGAATGTTGGAGAAGAATATTAAAGGACCATGGACTGCCGAAAGAACAGCTAGAATGCACCTTAGAAGCCAGGATGCTGAGACTTGTTTTTCATACTTTGGCCATGTTATCAGGAGGGACCTAGAAGAGGACACCAAACCTGGTAAAGTGGAGGACTGGTGGAAAAACAGGAAGACTCCAATGAGACGGACTGATTCAGTGGCAGCAGCTGTAATAACAGTTGTGAGGCTGGAGCAGGAATGGGTAGTGTGGGGTTCTGTTGTGTATAAGGTTGCTATGAGTTGGAACCAACTTGAGAGCAAATAACAATAACAAAGCATCGAATCCACCAACCCTGAAGTCTGCAGTGACCCAACACATTTATTATTCAAGTCAGTTTAAATTGAGTTTTCTGTTACTTGCCGTCAAACCATCCTGATACTTAATTATACTGTCAAATGGTTCCCAGAAAATTGCACAAAAGTATGTATCTATGATAGGCAACAAGAATATGTATCTTAGCTCCATAATTTGATAGGCAAAAAACTTAATTCACACTATTATCAATTTTGTTATTTTTAAAATGTCAATACAAGTTTAATATCCCACCCTTCCTTCTATCCCTTTAAATCTTACCTTTTTCTCAAGAAGAATTAGTTTAAACAGGATTAAGACCTGCAGAAAGAAGTTTTATTAAAATAGGGAATTCAACTCTAGTATTCATTTGCTTTTTCCCCTCTTAAAACATAACCATTAAAATAAAACAAAACAAAATAACCATATTTCATTAAATCTTATTAAATTACAGTGCTTTAAAAATACATTGAAAAACACAAATTTATACTGAGAAATAAAGTATTACCTGTTGCCTCTAAAAAATAATAAAATAAAAAATTGAGAAGTATTTAAATCTCTTCTTAAAATTGTGTTTTTTGGAAGGAGTGATACCATTTTTGCTTGAAGTATTTTCAAGTTCCTTAAAGGACAAAAATTACTCTTTTATTTCTGGATATCCAGGTGTTCAAACCTTAGGTACTCAGTAAATGTTTGTTATAAGGATGATAAATGTGTATCTGACTCAACTATACTTTTCTAGTATGAATCAGAGAGCACAAGTATAGACATTTGATGACAAACTGTTCTACTCTCAGGGCAACATATAAGATATTCTGCAAGACTGTTGTTGTTAGGTGCCATCAAGTCAATACCGACTCACAGCAACCTTATGTACAACAGAAAGAAACACTGCCTGGTCCTGGGCCAACCTCACAATTGTTGCCACACTTGAGCTCAGGGATGTTGCGACTCTGGCAATCCATTCCGTTGGGGAGGGGGGGTCTTCCTCTTTTTCTCTGACCATCCACCTTACCAAACATGATAGCCTTCTCCAGCAACTGGTCCCTCCTGACAATATGTCCAAAGTACAAGAGATGAAGTTTGGCCATCCTGGCCTCCAAGAAGCACTCTGGCTGC
>NW_006408524.1:18374899-18375478 GCF_000296735.1 Chrysochloris asiatica
GGGAGTAGAAAGCCTCATCTTTCTCCCGCGGAGCGGCTGGTAGTTTCGAACCGCTGACCTTAAGGTTCGCAGCCCGATTCGTAACCACTACGCCAAGACTCCTTTTATTTACCCTGCTGTTACTGTTAAGTGCTGTCAACTCATAGCGACCCTGTATAGGGTTTTCAGAGTGGCTGGTGGGCTTGAACCACCGACCTTGAGGTTCAAACCAACCCTGTAGTCAGTGTATTGTCGTGCAGCGCCACACCAGGACTCCTTTATTTACCCTGTTGTTGTTGTTAAGTCCTGTCAAGTCGGTTCCAACTCATAGTGACTCTGTAATGTTTTCGAGGAGCAGCTGATAGGTTTGAACCACCACCTTGCAGTCTAGTGCTTATCCTTCAATGCCACACCAGGTCTCCTTATTTACCCTACATTTTAAATTATTTCATCCAAATCAATTTTAGTTAGAGCCAACTTGGAAAGCGTTAGGATACTATCAGGACCTTGCTGTTGTTGTTGTTATGTGCCGTGGAGTCAGTTCCGACTCATAGCGACCCTGTACAGGGTTTCCGAGGCTGTAAATCTTTATAGGAGCAG
>NW_006408524.1:18380075-18385064 GCF_000296735.1 Chrysochloris asiatica
GCCTGTTTATATCCATTCTAATCTCATGATATCTGAAATTATAAAGACAACTAGAAAAAATACCCTATTAAACAAATAAAAAAATAGTATCTATAATCCTTTAGTAATTACACAAATAGTACCAATGGCACTGTCAACTTTGTAGTTACGATGAGACTGAGAAGTACTAAAACACCTGTATTCAAGCACACAATACATGGACTCTTCCCAGTTTAATCAACACCAAGAACATCACGTACCACTTTAATAATCGTAACTCAAATAAGATATCTTACCTTGTGTCGAAAATGAAGGATAAGATCTCGAGGTGACAGACCTATAATATTAACAAAAAAGTCCATCAGAAAATATAATCTATTGTTTTTGTTGAAGAAAGCTTTTCTTTCCCTTCAAAAGAAAATCAGCTTAAAAAAAGTAAGCATATACAAATATATTTGTGCTGTTCAATAGTACCATATGTGGCTACTGAGTACTTGAAATGTGGCAAGTTCTACTGACAAACTGAATTTTAGATTTTATTAATTTTATTGTAAATGTAAATAACCATACATGGCTAGTGGTTACTGCTTTGGGCAATGCAAACCTAACATCTTCACCTCATTCTATAAACATCTCAGAACTTGCAGAAGTTTGGAAATGACTCTCTCTATATTTATTGAGAGAAAGAGACCTGATGTGGCGCTGTGGGTTAATGCGCTGGACTGCAAAGTCAGTTTGAATCACAAGGTCGGTGAGTCACGCTCACCCACTAGGCAGTCATTCCTCGGAAACCCTATACAGGGTTGTTATAACCGACTCAACAACAATTAACAAATATTTATAAATACAAAAGCAGTCAGGCCAATTGTGAGGGTTGGAAATGTAAAGGTAGACGTTTTACAGCAAGGAAGGGAGTGATTAACTTTCCAGTCTAGGTACGGAGGTCCCTAGAACCATTAACGGAGAAAAGCGGAAAGCGGAACCCTACCCAGAGAAGCAGTGATGCCTGAGATGGAGGCAAAGACAATGATATGGAGAGATGGAACAGCTGGGGACTTTAGAACCAGAAAGGGAGAGGGACTATGTGCTGAAAACCAGGTGAGGGGTGTGGGGGGCAGGCTTGCAGGGTATACCCTTTGGTTGGTTGATGATTCATGGAGGGATTGTAACCATGGCAATGAAATGATATATGAAAGAATGAATTGTAAAACTAATGTTCTCCCATGTAAACTATCATATAACTCACAATAAAACATTAAAAAAGAAAAAAAAAAGCAGTCAGGCATTTAAATCTGGATTTTTGGTCACTGTGCTGGTAGAGCAATGGATTATGAGCTAGGCTGCTAACCACAAGGTAAGTAGTTCAAATCTATCATTCGTTCCAAAGGAGAAAGATGAGGCTCTCTGCTTCTGTGAAGATTTACAGCCTTGAAAAGCCTATGCAGGGTTGCTATGAGTTGGAACTGACTCAACAGCACTTAACAACATAAAATTTAGGTGCCCAGCATTAATGTACCTAAAACAACTACTCTGAAAGTAGAAATTCTCTTTGTAGAATAGCTGTAAAACTGCTATAACAGTACAAGTATACTATGAGAACTCTTCAACATAAACACTGGCTAAGATTATTTAATTGAAAGTTTTCTATACATTGACTTATGTCATGATATAAAATGTAGGTTTTAAAGTTCTTAAGGATAATAGCCACACAAAACCTTGAAGAATTTAGATTCCATATATTGATGCAATTCTGATCACGAAGTGTTATGTGCAATTCAGTTAATCAAACAATAAGAAAACAGGGTATCTCTTGTGACTGGTAAAAAACAAAACAAAACAGAGAAAACTTACCAAGGTATACCTGGGATCCTTCTAATGAACTTCCTCCCAAGGAGCTATTCATATGCTCGTAAAGCTCCTGTGAAATAATTCTGTTTAGAACATTTATATCACTTCAGATAATGAATGAACCACCACCCCGCATCAGTTTTCTGACCTGAACACGGCATATGAAGATCAGAAAATAAGTTGGTTCCTTAGGGGAGGCAATCTGTTTTGCTAGTCTCTACACTTAGGTCGCTCTGTGACCCCAACTGCTTCCCACACTCACCCCTTCTCTCCCAAACATGAGCCGAATCAGAAAAGAGAGAGAAGAGACTGTGATGAGCTACCCAAAGTGACCCTTCTCTACCTGACAGCTGAGACTTTATTCATTTTAATGGTGGTATGGAATTCTAAGATAAACCGTGCCTCCTTGCTAAATATGTGTCTGTCACTAAGTTCAGAACAGAATCCTGGAGAGGTTCCTGTTAACATGTACACTCAGGTAGCCTTCAAAAACCATGTTACCCATTTAAAATAAAATAGTAAAGTGGTTTATATGGTTTTACTGTGGAAGCTGGAAACCAGAAGCCTGATATGTAAACATATTATACAATTTATTAGCGAGATAAACAAATTTACAGAAGCAACACCACAGAGAAAAGGCTCTAACCCATCAGAGTGAACATTTATGTTACAGCAACTTTTAGTTATTCTTCCCCAATAAAAGGCAATTATAGTATAACTGTCATCTGAATCCTCATAACAAAGCAAATTGTCTTTCTTAGCTAAAAAGTGGTCACCCCTCACAATGTTACTGATCTACTTGCTTCTTGAATCTGACTTCAGGCAAACATCTCACAGAGGTATAAAGTTACCTTTAGAATAGAAATTTGGGAAAAATCCTTTTCTTCAAAATATGCATGTGTAATGAGTTGAAGTTTTGCTTGAAGTAATCCATAGAGAGGCTTAAAGAAAAAAGAAAAATTATCAATTGGTTAACAATAGTACAAAACATACACACACACACACATATATATACATGGTGGTGGTTATGTGCCGTGGAGTCGGTTTCAACCCATAGTGACCCTGTACAGGGTTTCTGAGGCTGTAAATCTCTATGGGAGCAGAAAGCCTCATTTTTCTCCCGCGGAACAGATGAAAGTTTTGACTGACTTTGTGGTTTGCAGCCCGATTCATAACCACTACGCTATCAGAGCTCCTTACACATATATATACACACCTGTTTTAATGTGAAGTGGGAGGAAAAAATGTTAAGAACTGCCAACTTCAAAGTTTTATTATTACCACAGCTGAGAGCCGAGAAGTTACCTGTCAGCTCTTTAGCTGCAGGTGATGAGCACCTGAACCATGCTATGGAAGAATGCTTCTGGTTGTGGGCTCAGACTTCTGGGTCTGGCTCCTTCATCTACTGTGTAACTCTGAACACTTCACTGCCACCCCTCATCTGTTTTCTGACCTGAACATGATATATTAACAGAGTCCATGTTATGCAGTTACTTTAAGGGTTAAATAATACAGGTAAAAGCCCTTAATGTAGAGTACCTGACACATAGAAAACATCCATTGTTGTTAACTGCTGTCGAGTCAGTTCTGAGTCATAGCGAACCTCTATAGGGTTTCTGAGAGTCCTGGTGTGGTACTGTGGGTTAATGCGCTGGACTGCAAGGTTGGTCTAAACCACAAGGTTGGTGGTTCAAGCTCACCAGCCACTTCTTGGAAACCCTACACAGGGTTGCTGTGAGTCGGAAATCTACTCAAAAGGCACTTAACAACAACATAGGGTTTCCGAGACTGGTGGGTTTGAGTCTAGCGCTTAACCTACAATGCTCCCCATCCAAACACTGCTGTTGTTATGTGCTGTGGAGTCGGTTCCGACTCATAGCGACCCCTGCATAGGGGTTCAGAGGCTCTAAATCTTTACGGGAACAGAAAGCCTCATCTTTCTCCCACAGAATAGCTGGTATTTTCAAACTGCTGACCCTGAGGTTCGCAGCCTGATTCGTAACCACTACGCTACTAGAGCTCCTTCCATCCAAACATTAGGATTTATTAATGTCAAATGTAAACCATATGCTAATTCTATGACCAGTTCTGCTGGCTTGTGGCATTTAATCATCCACACAGCAGCCCATTCTTCCATCTACTTGAACATGCATGATTAAACTGAAGTTCACACTCCTTTGTGTCTCTTCTAAGGAGGAGCCCTAGTGGCATTGTAGGTTTGGTGTTGATTTGCTAACTACAAGATCAGCAGTTCAAACCCAGCAACCACTCTGCAAGAGAAATCTGAGGTTGTCTGCTCCTATAAAGATTTACAGTCTTGAAAACCCTACATCAGATTGCTTTGAGTCAGAACCAACTCAATGGCAGTGGAGTGTGTCTCTTCTGGAGGCTTACAACTAGTCTGTATCTTCTAGCATCATAACACTCTTGTATATTTGAATAAAAATTTCATAATTCTTGTTTCTCCTTTTTAAGATCCTCTCCTACCAATCTACCCCTTTATTTTTTAATGCTTTTTCTGATGTTTTCTGATTTCAGTATTCTTTTTAGGATGCAAGGACCAGTACTGTATATATATTTGAATTAATATTATTATTACCATCCAAGTATAAATCCATCCTACTTTTATACAAGTAGACTACAATGCAGTACAGAACAACCAGGCCCTGTTGAGTGTCTGCTTTAGTGAAACTGTATTTTCAATGAGACTTTATCACTTGAAGACCCCCCACAAGATGGACTGGGACAGCGGCAGCAGCAAGGAGCTCAAGTGTCACAATTGTGAAGACAGTGCAGGATGGGGCAGCATTTCGTTCTGTTGTGCGCAGGGTCGCTATGAATCTAAGCACACAACAACAACAGCAGTTACAGTGTAAGGAAACCCTGATTGTGCAAGAGTTGAGCACATGGCTATCAACCATAGTAAGGTCAGTGGTTTGAACCCAGCAGCAGTTCCTTGGTAAGGTCTGGCGATCCTGCTCCTGTCACGATTACAGTCTCGAAACCTCTTTATGGGCAGTTCTACTCTGCCATACATGGTCCCTGTGAATTGGAAATGACTCCATGGCACGCGGTATCACCAACAATTATGTATCTCAGGAAAATTAAACATTTTCTCCTCTAAGATGTGTTAATGAGAGCAATAATCCACCTTAATGTTAT
>NW_006408524.1:18385991-18445154 GCF_000296735.1 Chrysochloris asiatica
GATAAAGTTAAAATAGCAGTCATGTTTTAAATATAACTGGTAAAGAATTAATACCTAGCACATGGGTACTCTCATTATTGTAAGTGTTCTATGAGTAGTGATTACTCAGCAGGAAACCTTTCAGTGTGTTGCATATGCCTTTTATATCTAGTACTCCCACGCTTTGGTCATCTGTTCCAGTAAAAAGAGTATTCACTGTTGTATATTAGAAACTATATACAGGAATCAGATTAGCAATCTTTTGATACTGGGTTTTTTTCCTAACCACTCTACTTCTAGGATACCATGTGTGCTCTGATGTGGCCTGGTGTGGTGCTGCAAGATAAGCACTGGGCTGATAACTTCAAGGTGAGCAGTTCAAACCCACTAGTGGCTCTCAGAAACCCTATCCAGGGTCACTATGAGTCATAGCTGACTTGACAGCACACAACCACAGTGCTTGCTCTTGGAGTCCTAGTGGTAAAACGGTTAATATGCTTGTTTGCTAACTGAAAGATGGGTGGTCTGAACCCACCAGCTGGAGAGGTGTGGCCGCCTGCTTCTGTAGATTGATAATCTTGGATCCTTTCCGGGGAATTCTACCATGTCCTACAGGGCCACTGTGAGCTGAGACTGAGCTGACAGCAAAGGGTTTAGGTATGACTATTCTTGTTTTGTATTGAAAATTCTAATTTGGAAAAAACACTTTGATTTCCAAAGACTTATTATTAAGGCCACAACATTAATTTTATAATTTTTCTAGCTTAGTAATATACAGAAGCCAAAATAAATTCTCTTTTGTAAACTACACTTAAATTGTCTTTGTAAATAAGAAACTGGACAATTTAAGTAATAATTAAACAAAATCTAAAAATGTTCTATATAGTAGTTTATAAATTTGTGAGAGAAAACATTTTGTAAGGCAATTTTAGTTACAGATAAAAAGTAATTATATTATTATATTACTTATCTCCCTGATTAAGAATTTAAGGATAGCAAAAAAACATATATGTAGGCTTAGACAGTACTCTGAATGTACTTAGGAATAAAGTCAGAAGCCACCATTTCCTAAGTTTGCAAATTGGAAGCTTACAGAAAAACCGTCAGGCAATGCGATATCTTGGTAGGGAGGCAGAAAGACAGATGACAACAATCTAAAAGGAGGCTCCTTAACAAAATGTGGAATCGTAAAAATGTCTTGCAAATATATGTGAGAATACAGGCTAGCCAGGAAAGAATCTGGATTTTACTCATGGTTTATAAAATATTTGTGAAATTCTACAGAGACGAATTCATTCCTCTACTAATACCAGATTCGTCTATCTATCTACCACAAAATCTTTTTGTGGAATAGTAACTCTTTCCATTATACTTTTATTAAAATAAAGCCTTAAAACAACAACCTCAACTTAAGCTGTAGAATGAAGTTTCTGAATTTAGAATATGAATTTTGTTGTTAAGAGCTGTTGAGTTAGTTCCGACTCATAATGACCCTGTACAGGGTTTCCAAGGAGCGGCTGGTGGGTTTGGACTGCCGACCTTGTGGTTAAAAGTGACTTTGCAGTCCAGTGCATTATCCTATGGAGCTACACCAGGACTATGAATACTACATAGTACATTCATTCTCAAGTCTTACGTTAGATCATTGTGCCATTATATTAAGTGGTATCTTTGTGATCTAAAAGACCTAAATTTTCTCATTTCTAAAGTAGCAGATCCCCCCAAAATAGCTCACTCATGGCACCTGAGATTAACATTTTATTACTGTGAAAATATTTTAACTTCAATAATTAATGATGACAAACCCTCTAAATGACTCCACTCTTATCTCCCTGAGTAGGTGATGACAAGGACACTGGGTCACTAAACTGACCGACAGAAGCACTGACAGGACTGATCAGCTAAATAAAGATGGCCAATCTGTTATATAAAGCAAGTGAGTGGAACAAAGAAAGAAACGGAAAAGAACAGAATGACATTGAAAACACTGAACACACACACACACATTCTCTCTATATAACCTTTCTGCGAATTCACATTTTAAAAACTGTATGTCCCACAGGAGACCTGGCGGTGCTATAGGATAAGCACTTGACTGCTAATCCAGTAGCACCATAGTGGAAAGATGAGGCTTTCTGCTCCCATAAAGATTTACAGCCTCGGGAACCCTGTGTAGGATTGCTTACGAGTCAAAACCGACTCAATGGCAGTGATGGGTATGTTTCATAAGTTAATCTGTACAACACCTGGTTTGTTTTTTTTTTCATAAGGAGGTATACTTTTTAAAGGTAAACTTATTTGGCAAATTCTGAGATCAGAAAAAACTTTGTTTTAGACAGAATTATCTGTTAATAAATTGTAGTGTTTTTTGTTTTCTCTTTTTCACTGTGGTATTCAGAATAACCCTTTATACAGAACCAATACACATGTAAAATTTTACTTACTGTAAATATTCTTTAATATCAAGCTGGCAAGTAACTGCACAGAAAACTTTTGAACTAATGCTTTCAGGCTGCAGTTATTTTTTGATCTTAAATTGCTCTAAGAATCTGGAAAAAGCTATCGACCCAATTGTTCCCATAAAAAGCAAAAATCCATTTTAGGGGACTCATGGATGCCCTGAAGCTCATTAATTCATTTATTTGACCTATTAGGAATCTCATGGATTCCAGATTAACCTTTGTATTCCAATAGCTGTTCAAACTTCAGAAACGTTTGCACATAGTAACTCAATCACTAATATAATATAGATCAGTTTTCCCCACTAAGGGCATTCTGGAAACAACAGTTTACAATTAGCTATTGATATTACTGTTATGGATGTTACCCCATTAGTGAAAGGAACATCACAAATAATTTAAAGATGAAAGCTAAAACACCCAATAATGTGACATATTTTCTTTTTAAAAATAAAAAGTTTAAATGATTATATTTTACATCTGATAAATTGTATACAGAAAAGACACATTTCTGAAGTGCTAAGTTAGAGTACAATTTTGTTATGTCCTGACCTCAAGCATTTGAAGTTTTTATAAAGCAAGGCTAACATTTTTCACTGGAATGAGTTAGTTATATAGAAGTCTCAGCAAACATTTTCAGATGTCAATTTATAGTCTCAATAAACATTTTCAGAAGTGTCTATACTGACTAAATTTGATCATAAACTTGTATATTGTTAACAATTTCTGAGCAATTATGATATTTTAACTTTTGGATGGTGGTGGGTGTGTGCTGTCAACTTGGTTCTAACTCACAGTGCCCATGTATACAGGGTTTCTGAGGTTATCAATCTTTTGGGGAGCAGAAAGCTTCATCCTCCTCCCTCTGTGAGCAGCCCAGCTCATACCCCTATGCCACCAGGACCCCTTGTCAGGTGTAAGTCAAAGGCATAATGATATAGTTTTAAATTTTACTAAATAATATTTAAGTCTAGGGGAAAAAAATGGATACATGAAATACATCTAAAATTATATATATATATATTATATATATTATATATATATATTTGGATTATATATACCAACTCTTTCCCAACAACCTATCAGATCTTCTTGTTTTTCTCTAATCTTGGGCAGAAATGTATTAAACTGCTGATAGACAAATAAAGGAGCTACAAAACCCTAATTAATAAGTTTCTTATGAAATTGTCCTTATTACTTTTAAAATGCCTTTACATTTACAAATCTCTGCTTATTCTAATAATGGCTTATCCTCACATGAAAGTAGGCAAGTTTTCCTTGAATGTCTAATGATAGGTTAGTGAGTCTCTTACCAGCTTGCTTAGAACACAGACACTTTTCTGAACCGTTTCTCTGGTGACATCTGCTTGCCTTACTTTCAATGCCTATTATAAATAAACAATCATCATCAGAGAAGATTTCACAGAAATACTCAATGATTCATATTTTTTCAATATAAATGTAGCAATTAAGTAGAAGACATTTCTTACATTTAGTTAATTAAATGAAAAGGTATTTCTTTATTGAGCATTTCAGACAACAGAATGAATAAATATGTATCTATCTGAGCCAGACTTGGTGCTGACAATGGGACTGTGACAGTGAAGATATAATCCTTACTCTCAAGGTAGTTAGAGTCTGAGGGAAAACACTTTAGGATTCAGTCAGCACATCCACAACACAATTGACTGCTGTTGGTCCTGGTTTTAAAATCAGCAGCCCTTTCACAGAACACTGGCTCTCATGAGAAGAGGCTAGTTTAAGCAATGTCAAAAACCAGATGGCTGATTTCTCCAGAAGTGGAAGACGTGTCAGCAGTTTTGTTAAATGTTTAGGAGTAATTCACAGTAGTGTTCCAATATAAAATAGCAGTATTTAAAAAAATTTCATCTTGTCATCAGTTTTTACATTAATGACATAATTCTTTGGGGGGACAAAGATTGTTCTAAGTCTGATGAAAAATGGGTATACATACTTTCACAGAGTTAAACTTGGGGAAGGGACCTAGACTCCTTGAAGTCCACCCATGGGTCACAGTCAAGAACTCACCTAGGTATTATTGCTACTTATCCAAACTCACCTCTATATTATTGCTACTTATCCAAAACTTAGAGCTGATGTTTCCCTTGAATCTGTCTGAAGGACATGGCCTCAGTGCCCTAACTGACTGATAACTGATAAATACATGGTCATTACAATAAAATGAGACTATAGCCCTTCCTTCCATTATTTTCTACCTCTCTAATTTGACTGGATCATTCCAAAAAGCCACACTTTTATTCAAAAGGAACTAAATCTTTCTAGTCGGCTGTAGGTCCCTCAGACTTATCTGCTGGCTCTCTGATGAGGCTAGAAAAATTAGGAGAAATAAACTTATTAGTACCAACATATGACCTATGAAGGAAGTCAGAGGTTTATGGGAAAATGGAATGAAAAAATAATGGAATTTCCCATAGAACTTTTTAAAGAACCCTCTTAATGTGGCTGAGATAATAAGTAGTAAAAGGAATAGAGTTCTAAGAAAGGGTAACAGTTCAATCCATCCCTACCTAGAGAAAGTGACGGCAGAGCTGGAGGCAGAGACGAAGATGTGGAGAGATGGAGCGGCTGGCGACTCTAGACCCAAAGAGGGACAGGGGCTCTGTGCTGACGACTGGGGGTCAGGCTTGTAGGGTATACCCTTTGGTTGGTTGATGATGAAAAGAGGGGATTGTAACCATGGCAATGAAATGATATACGATAGGATGATGTAAAGCTAATGTTCTCCCATGTAAACAATCACATAATTCACAATAAAAATTAAAAAAAAAAATTATACAAGAAAGCAAAGATCATTAAAAAAAATAGGAAAAAAGATAAAACCAAAATGGATATCAGAAGAGACTATGAAACTTGGTCTTGAATGTAGAGAAGCTAAAGTGAATGGAAGAAATGAGGAAGTAAAAGAGTTGAACAGAAATTCTCAAAGGGCAGCTTGAGAAGACAAAATATTATGAAGACAGTTGCAAAGACCTGAAGTTAAAAAACGTAAAACGGGAAGAACCTGCTCAGTATTTCTCAAGCTGAACAAATTGAGGAAAAAATTCAAACCTTCAGTTGTAATAATGAAGGATTCTATGGGCAACATATTGAATGATGCAGAATGCATCAAAAGAAGATGGAAGGAATACACAGTCATTGTACCAAAAAGCAATAGTCTGTGTTCAAACATTTCAAGAGGTAGCACATGATTAGCTCAAGAATCATTGAAATTGAAGGAAGAAGTCCAAGCTACACTGAAGACACTGGTGAGACATAATACTCTAGGAATTAATGGAATACAAATTGATTTCTTTCAATAAACTGATGCAGCAATAATATATGCCAAGAAATTTGAAAGACAACTACTTAGTCAACTGATTGGAAGAGATCTATATTTGTGCCCATTCCAAAGAGAAGTGACCCAATGGAATGTGGAAATCATCAAACAATATCATTAATATCATATGCAAGTAAAATTTTGCTGAAGAAAATTTAAAAAACCATTTTAACAGTATAGAGACAGGGAACTGCCAGATAGTCAAGCTGGGTACAGAAGATGTAGAACTAAGGATATCATTGCTGACATCAGAAAGATCTTGGCTGAAAGTATGTAATACAAGAAAGATGTTTACTTGTGCTTTATTGACTGTTTAAAATGTTTACAAATGCTTTTTGTGATGCGGATCATGACAAACTATGGATAACATTATGAAGAATGGGTTTTCAGAACACTTAATTGTGCTCATGAGGAATCTACATAGATCAAGAAGCAGTTGTTAAAAAAGAATAAGAGGACACTGAATAGTTTAAAAATCAGTAAAGGTGTGCACCAGGGTTGTATCTTTTCACCATACTTATTCAATTTGTATGCTGAGTGAATAGAGAACTAGACTATGTGAAGAAGATGTGGCATTAGGATTGGAGGAAGACTCATTAATAAACTGCAATATGCAGATAATAAAACTTTGCTTGCTGGAAGTGAAGATGACTTACAATACTTACTGATGAATATCAAAGACTACAGTCTTCAATATGGATTGCATTTCAATGTAAAGACAACAAAAATCCTTACAAGTGATTAAATAACATCATGATAAATGGAGAAAGGAAGCATGTTGGCTCTGTAGGCTAAGCATAGGACTGTGAACCACAGGTTGATGGTTCTTGTCCACCAGGTATTCTGTAGGAAAAAGATGAGACTTTCTGCTTCAGGAAAGACTTAAGGCTTTGAAACCCTATACAGGGTAGCTATGAGTCAGAATCGACTTCATGGTGCTTAACAACAATACATGGAGAAAAGATTGAGTTGTCAAATACTTCATTTTGCTTGGATCCACAATCAACACTCATGGTAGCAGCAGTCAAGAAACCAAACAACGTATTGCATTAGGCAACTCTGCTGAAAAAGACCTCTTTAAAGTATTAAAAGAGCAAATATACCAGTTTAAGAACTAAGGTGTGCCTGACTCAAGTCATGGTATTTTCAATTGCCTCATATGCATGTGAAAGTTGGACAACGAATAAGGAACACTGTAGAAAATCAATGCTTTTCAATTATGGTGCTGGAGAAGATTACAAGTATCATGGACTGCCAAAAGAACAAACCAATCTGTGCTAGAAGAAGTACAACCAGAATGCTCCTTAGAAGCCAGGATGGCCAGACTTCATCTTTCATACTTTGAACATTTTATCAGAGGGGACCAGTCCCTGGAGAAGGACATCATACTTGGTAAAGTAGAGGGTCAGCAAAACAGAGGGAGACCCCCAGTGAGATGGACTGGCTCAGTGGCAGCAGTAGTGGGCTCACATTTAACATTTGCCAGGATGGCATAGGACCATATAGGATGGCACAGGACCATTTGTTCTGTTGTGCACAGAGTTGCTATGAGTCAGAACTGACTCGATAGTACCTAATAATAACAACCAATATCAACTTATAAAAACTTTCATGTGGACAATTTGGTAATTTTGGAAAAACAGCTACAAATTATTTATAAAACTTAAAACATTATCAAACATACCACATGAAAAATAAGACTGTTTCCCCAAGTTAACATTTTAAGCAGCCAACACCTAAGAGATGATTGTTTTTATTTTTAATTCATCATAATTCTCATACCTTGGCTTCAATCTGTCGATAGCAAGAGATACCATATACTGTGGCTCCATTTCCATTTCTGGGTGGCAAGTGAAAATACACAGTATCTAAGAGACACATTGAAAAATGTAAGTATTCCCTTATTAATAAATAATGAAATCAGAAGTTATAATAATTTAGTAATCAAGACAAAAATGATGGTGCAACAAGAAACCCATGTTGTATTAATTTCCAGCACAACTACTGGCTTCTTAGAATTCCTCATTGTCTTACAATGAACACTTCCAACAAAAAAAGCCCATGAGAGGCTGACTTATAACAGGATAAACTGTGGCTCTGTGGGATAAGCACTGGACTGCTAACCACAAGGTTGGTGGTTTAAATCCAGCAGTTGCTCCTGGAAATCCTACACAGGGCTGCTGGGAGTCAGAATTGACTTGGCAGCACGTAACAAACTGACACTAAAATCACTTATCTCAGAAAGTACCTTAGGGGATTGTTTCAGATTTCTAAAAATGTACAATCATAAAAACCAAAGGCAATATTAAGAATCTAAAATGATTCCACAAGAAATTCTTGGGAAATAAGAACATAAGCTGGATATTAGATGACTTTATGGAACTGCTGGTTAATCTCTTAGCTGTGATAATGGCATTTGAAGTTTCCCTGGGGAGTAACCTTACTTCTAGGAAATGCATGCTTAAGTAGTAAGAGTTGAAGTGTTTGCAAATGATTTTCAATAGTTCAGGAAAAAAACTATACATACAGCTATAGGGAATCCTGGTATGGTGGTGGGGGTTAATGTGCTGGACCACCAGGTTGGTTTGAACTGCAAGGGCAGCGGTTCAAGCTTACCAGCTGCTCTTTGGAAATCATATACAGGGTCACTATGAGTCGGAACCGACTCAACGGTGCTTAACAACAACAACAACAACAAACAATTACTCCACTGTCTCTTTACGTACCTTCTTGGTAGTTGTGGGCACCATCTGGTAAGGCAAGGAAGGGTAAATACTTCCATTCTTCCGGTAAAGTGTGGCTGTCGTGTCCATCTCCTGGAATCAGGGGTGGGTAAGAGAATTCAACCTAAAATGGTAAGAAATGTTAGCCAACAGGTTGTTCACCAAAGGGAATACTAAGAATGATTTTAATCCCTAAATGACTGAAACAAGGGTAAATTATACTGGCTGAAGCCATTAAACATTATCAGCAAACCTAAGGCACAGAAGATAAAAAGGAAAATGGAGCAAATGAGGGCAGGATTTGAAGTCTTTCAACCTTTCTGATTTTTTTTTTTTTCTCTTTCTTTTAAAGCTTTTATTGTGAATTGTGTGACAGTTTACATGGCAAAACATCTGTTTTGCACTCAACCAATCTTATTTTGTTTTATTGCTTTAAACAACCAAAGGGCACATTCTGGAAGCCAGCCTCCTGGCCGCCAGCACACAGCCTTTCTCTGTCCATGAATCTAGAGCCCTTAGCTGTTCTCTCTCTGCCATCACCTCTGCCTCCATCTCTGCTGTCGCTGTTTCTCTAGTTAGGATCCCATATTCTGCTCATGCTCTTCTCTCTTGATGGTCCTAGGGTCCTCTGGCCCCAAAATGTATGATTAACTACTCTCCGCTTTTTGTTACACATCTTCTGCCTTCACAGTTGTGACAATCACAATTAGTTATGATAACAATTACTATTAAATCAAAAGAATACTATTCTTCATCTCCTGTCACCAGACCCATCTAGACAAAATGAAAACTATTCAGTGGGGACTCTACCTTCCTTGACACATTCTGAAACTAAACTCCCTCCTGAAAACTTTGTACCTTTGTGGTGGTGTTGTTAAGTGCCATTGAGTTGGTTCTGACCCATAGTGGCCCTGTATAGGGTTTCTGAGGACTGGCTGGTGAGTTTGAACTGCTGATCTTGTAATTCAAACTGACCTTATGGTCCAGTGTTTATCCTACAGTGCCACACCAGGACTCGTACCTTTAGGTAGCAATGTGTAAGGTGCCTGTCCCTATCAACCCTATGTACTGAGGGGATAGGCTTGATCCTTGATGTGAAGACTCCTTCCCTGTTGGTTGGTATTTTGAGCAACTAAATCCATAAGCAAAGGTCAAGTTCATTAAATTATAGCAATTTACATTTGCTTCCTGTATCTTATATTTTTATCTTCTGCTAGTCGAGTTCTGATCATCAAGCCATCCAAGCTAGGTCAAATGGGTACAATCCCACCTTTCTGATTTAAGTGTTGTTAAACTTTAGTGTGCACAAGATGAGAGAAGGTAGGGGTCTTGGTGGTGATGGTGGTGGTGTCTGGATTGCAGATTTAGATTTGGGATGAAAATGGAAGCCAAGGAGTCCCTGAGGAAAATCAACATACTATTGAGTGGACAGGAGAGATCCAACAGAGGGGCCTAACCTAGTTCAACATCTAGGTTTGCTCCCCATCAACTGACTCCCTTGTTACCAATACTTGCAGCTTTGAGCTTAGGGTTTGGAAGGACTTCTGTTAGGGGGCTGGGAAAGGATTAACCAAAACTTCAATTGATTTTGAGTATGAGAACTGACCAACGAACTCTCAATGAAGTATGTACTCCCAGTTTTTAGCAAGCCTGCATTTATTAGGTTTTTCTGTCTCTATTTCATTTTGTTATTTTAATCAGACTTTTGGAGAGGAAAACAGAATAGATGGGGTTTAGGTTACTATCTTGACTCATAAGCTCCAGGTGGTTTATGCTTTGTTGTTCTTCCCAAGTGTCTGTATTTGGAAAAAAGAATCTGCATTTCCATTATTAATATACACTGTAAAGTTGGAGTAATGTAAGACTAAGAATCACGCTTAGATCCCATCTGTAATATAGAAAAGGAGCCCGCTGGCAGTTCAAACCTACCAGCAGCTCCGAGGGAAAAAGATGAGGCTCTTCCTGTGAAGATTTCCAGTTTCAGAAGAAGCCCTAGGTGGGGTTGCTATGAGTCGGAGTCAACTCCATGGTAGTGGGTTTGTTGTGTGTGTGTGGTAATGTAGAAAGATGGAATGATGGCTCATCTGTTCACATTTCAATGGAGTCAAGGGAGTCCTGGTGTGGCACTATAGGATAAGCACTGGACTACAAACTGCAATGTCAGCAGTTCAAACCCACCAGCCACTCAGGTCACTATGAGTCAGAACCCACTCGACGGCACTTAACAACCACCACAAGCTGCCCCCTGAGACACAGGGTCCTGATTGGGGAAGGGAGAAGAATTACTGACAGGGATTTGATGTTGCCTATACAGGCAGTGCAATGGATTATGTGTTAAGCTGCTAACCACAAGGTTGGTGGTTCAAACCTACCAGCCTCTCCACAGGAAAAAGATAAGGCTATCTACTCCCATAAAGATTTAGTCTCAGAAACCCTATGGAGCAGTTCTATACAGTCCGATACGGTCGCTATGTGTCAGAACCAACCCAACAGCAGTAGGCTTTGTGCGTTGACGCTGGCAGAGCTACACTGCTGAGTTCGAAGGCAGAGGAGGGAGCTTAGTGACAATAAATGCAGATGACCTCTAGGTGGAAAAGGCATGAAAATGAATTTTCTCCTTGCGTATCCAGAAGGAATGTAGCCCTGCTCCAGAGCTTGAATATGTACTGCTTAATTTAAAAAGCAAGAAGAGTATTAGTAAGCATAGTACAATCCGGAATTCTACTTATACCGGAATTCTGCTTATGTAAAAATGGATCATTAATGCTTAATAATCTATGTGGTGTGGCGCTGTAGGATCAGCACTGCACTGTGAACTGCAAAGTCAGTAGTTCAAACCCACTAGCTGCTGCTTGGAAACCCTATACAGGGTTGCTATGAGTCAGAACTGATTCAATGGCATTTAATAGTAGCAGCATGCTTGTAAATGGATTTCAAAAACACACTGGAAAAGATACAAGGGGGCTTCAAAGAACTCATGGGAAAATTCCATTATTTTTAATTCCATCTTTCCACAAATTTTTTGATGCCCCTTGTACAAACTATACTGTTAACAGTAGATTTCTGGAGAAGAAGAGTAAGTCTCAAGATTAGTGATTGAGGGAATAATCCTGGTAAGCTTTCTTACCCTACATTTTTTGTTTTGGAAATCTCAAATTTACAGAGAAGTTCAAAGAACAAGAACATCCTTATGTTGTTGTTGTTATGTGCCGTGGAGTCGGTTCCAACTCATAGCGACCCTGTACAGGGTTTCCGAGGCTGTAAATCTT
Organism: Chrysochloris asiatica; assembly: GCF_000296735.1. Taxonomy (NCBI): domain Eukaryota; kingdom Metazoa; phylum Chordata; class Mammalia; order Afrosoricida; family Chrysochloridae; genus Chrysochloris; species Chrysochloris asiatica. The sequence continues at coordinate 18,397,780 of NW_006408524.1, forward strand.
TACGGGAGCAGAAAGCCTCATCTTCCTTCCATGGAACAGCTGGTAGTTTCAAACTGCTGACCTTGTGGTTCACAGCCCGATTTGTAACCACTACGCTACCAGAGTTCCTTCGAACATCCTTATAACCTTCATTTATATTTATCAATTACAACTTTTTGCCACATTTGCTTTTATCCTGTTATTCGTGTACATACCCATTCTTCTGGAACCATCTGATAGCAAGTAATTAAGCTGGTATTTACTTTTAAATGCATACGTATTTATTTTGGAATAGTTTTTTTTAAAAAAGGTACAAAACAATTACAAGTAATTCCTAACTTCTCCCTATCCTTTTGTAGGCAAAGGGATATGTAGAAATATATCTTCTTTGATAAAGATATAGTTAGTGAATTACCAAATAAAATGGTTACACTTTAAGGATCTGGTATGCCTTGAAACATCATTAGTTGCAGATCAAGACCTCATATCATCAGATATGCCATCAGAAATTATAAGCACAAGCATGGATTCAATGCAGTTTGATTAGGCAAGTAAGACTGCGCTGTTTTCTTTCCAGTAGCATTAGTTTTTCTAAGCTACTTTATGTAAAGCTTGATAGCTTCAAATGCATTTACTAACTGTGAGTTCGTAATTAAAAGTACAAAATTGTCATGATGCATCTTAAATGTACTTGATTAACCAGGATCGTTAAGAATCGGGTGTTAATCTCACGGTCAGCAGTTCGAAACTACCAGCTGTTACGCTGGAGAAAGATGAGGCTTTCTGCTCCTGTAAAGATTTACAGCCTCGGAAACCCTGTAGAGGGTAGCTGTGAGTGGGAACCACCTTCACGGTACATAACAACAGCACACTTCACGGTACATAACAATAGCACAATCTTTATGCTGAGGAAATCTCCAGCTCCTGTATCCCCTCTTAAAATCCACATGAAAGAAACATGAGCACAAGAGAGAGGATAAGTACATGGGAAAAAGCCCTAATTTCACACATTTAAATAAAACCCAACAATTAAAAAACAAAGAAAAATAACCTTTAAATAAAATATCTTTTGTTTTATCTGTAATAGCCAAAAACTGGAAATAAGCTACATGCCCTTTAATAGCAGAATGGGTAAATAAGACATGGTAAATTATACAGCCTACTGAAATAAACAACAGATCTCAGACATAACACTGAATGAAAAGAAGTCAGGCACAAGAGAGACAACATTAGTCTGTGGTGACACAGGGGACCAATGGTGGTTACCTCTGGTGGGTACTGACTGGAACAGAGGTGTATGTGGTGACGGAACTGTTCTATATTTGCACGGATACATAAAGAGGAAGACTCCCAACTGGGATGGACTATCACAGTGGCTGTAACAACAAATCTGAGGGTGGTGCAGGACAGAACAGTGCCTCATTCTGTTGTGCATAGCATCACTATGAGTCGCAGGCAACTCTACTGTACTTAACAACAACATACAATACGTAAAACTTACTTACACCCTAAGATTTCTGTATTTCATTGTTCTTAAGTTATCCTCAATTTTAGAAAATTAATGTTCTTAAAAAAAAATCAGTATGAAGACGAAGTGTTTAAATGCATGGGCCTTTGGAAATGGACAGGCATTAAGTTCTAAACCCAGATTGCTACTTAACCAACCGTGTGACCTTCAGCAAGTCACCGGTCATTTCTAAACCTCAATTTCCTGATCTATAAAACTGTACTAATATTACACTGAGGTTTGTGAAGCAGAACAAGTGAGTTAATAAGCACATCGAATATTATGTGCAGCCTATAGCAAACATTCAATAAATGGTAGCTATTAATAATAATATTTTCATATAACAACAGTGACAAATTGCAGGGTGACCCAAACTTTTATATTGGTATAAACACTCATGGTTAGTTTTTAAATAGTTCACAATCATATATTATATTAGGATACATTTTTTGGAGTTCAGAATCTTCACTATAATGTGGTTTCAGAACAACTAAACCCACTTTCCTTTATGGAAATACATGTTCTCAGTACCTAAGTTACATTAGCATCCACGAGAGGTCTGGGTTCCCATACTAAACTGCGGCTTTATGTCTCTGAAGAAACTATGCTTATTTAGAACAATATGTGACAGAAATAAGACATGATAAGAGCCACTGTTTCTTTAAATTACTTGTTTTCTTCTCCTTAAATCACATGCTTGTAAGTCTCACAATGTAAAGAAAGCAAATGGAGAATGGCTGCCAACTCCAAGCTTGGCACAAACCTAAAGGACTTAAAAATAAAGAAAATCTTATGAATAAAAGAATTTTTAAAAAAGCTCTTTAAAAGTCTTGAAGAATAAAGAGTTTTAATTGTGATCTGTTACAAGGTGAAAAGTTTTTCCAACTTTTAAATGATTTACATTTGAGATAAAGCATAAAATGTATTATAAGATTGTTAAGTGTACAGAGTTGATGTGTTTTGGCAATTTATACACCCAGGTGGCCACCACCCTATCAAGATAAGAAACATTTCCATCACCCAGAAAGTTCACTCTTACTCTATAGATTGCTATCACTAGACGTTAGTTCTGCCTGTCCTTAAGTGTAGGGCGTGTTTCAGAATGTAGCCTCTAATGATGGATATGCAGTAAATGATTGAAGAGTTCACCTTCAAATCCTGGAAGTGGAGGGAACATATTCTAAAACCCTCATTTTACAGATGAAGAAACTAAAGGCCATAATCATCAGCCAACTTGTCCGAGGTTGTACATCCAGTAAACGATTAAAGCCAAACGGAAACTCAGGTCTCATGATTCTCAGATACAATCTGCTGTTGATCAAATAGATTGCAGACAGAAATACTTGTCAGAGCTGAAAGTACAAAAGGATACTGTTGTTGTTATTAAGTGCTGTCAAGTCAGTTCCAACCCATAGCAACCCTGTACAGGGTTTCTGAGGAGCGGCTGGTGACCTTGAACCACCAACCATGTGGATCAAACTGACTTTGCAGTCTAGAGCATTAACCCACAGTGCTACACCAGGACTCCAGAAGGATATCAGAGATGTTTTATACAGAGTTCTACCACCAGAGGAGAGAAAAGATGATTTGTATATAGATGGAATGACAAAGACATATACCATGTTAGTTTCCTGAATTAGACAATATAAATAAAATGTAACTCATCTCTGGTTATGGCAAATATAGGGGAAAAAAATCTAGAAACTAATAACAAAATTATTTAAATGAATTTATTGTAATAAATTCTACCCTATCAATCTCTTTTACATCAACTTATTTTTAACACTTCAATAGTGAACTTTCACGTGGCAAAAAATATCTCCATTTCTAGGGGGTGTATCATATCCACCAAATGGAGTGGAACAAATTGCTAGTAACAGCAGTGAAGGCCAAGGAGGCAAGAACTGATTTTATTAGTTTTTCAGTAAACTACATATATGAACCTGTAACTATGTTTGTGACAACGAGCATCAGTAATATGACAAAAATACAAGCATAAAAACTGATATTTAAAATTTAAATGTAGACCTTCCAAAGCAAGTTGGCAGAGTAGGCAGACATGCTGAGCAGATCCTCTGCAACAAGGACACGGAGGACAAGTGAAACACACAGAGATAGTGATTCTGGAACCCTGCTGGCTGGGTTTTCTTGGTCTGTTTCCTGATGGTAAATGGCAGACCTGATAGTAAATGGAATGGAAACATCCTCAGTTGCCAACCAAGAAAAAGTTCAAAAGTCAACTATCAGCTGGAAAATTGACGCTTACAGTTTTCTGGGATTCTCAAGGGCCACTAATAGGAAAAGGGTTCAAACAATCAACAGTGCTTATTACAGTGAGATGCCCATTGAAGAGCTAAAGCCTAAACTTCAGATTAAACACAGAGGACTGCTATCCAAGGGCATTGGGATCTTGCATGACAGTGCACATCTGCACACCTCTGCCCACACTGTTGACACTCGGCAAAAACAGTTTTGAGGTGTTAAAGCATCCACCTTATAGTCCTCATCTTGTTCCATTGGACACGTTTCACCTGTTTGGTCCCCTGAGAGCAGGCCATGGAGGACAAAAAGGAATCCTCTGAGGAAGAAGCAATACATTCGTGGCTCAAAGCTCAAGCCTAAAACATTTTTTTAATAAGGGAATATGAAAGCTTGTTGACATAAGGACAGTGTATCGAAAAGCAAGGAAGATTATGTAGAAAACTGATGTATTTGTCTTTTCTAAAAGTTGATTTTAATAAATTCGACTGCCAGAATGCGGGTGATTTTTGACTCACCCTCATAATTTCTACTTGCTCTTTTTTTTAGAACTCCGCAAAATAAAAGCCTGGTTTATTGTTGGACAACATTGTTTAGTGCATACATCAAAGAGGCTCCCCCAAATAAACAGCAACTTCATAGACAAAAAAAAAGGGAAAAAACCTTTGGCCTTTTTTAACCATCTCACAGAAATCAATTGCTTAGAGTACTGCTAAGTGCATACACAAAAGAAGTTACTGGAATTCTCAGAATAAGATTGTAATTTTTGTTTTGTTTTTTACAAGATATTTTTTATCCTTTGAGAGTATAAAGAACATGGTCACCACAAATCAAGTCAGAAGTGGGACAGAGAACTCTCTCCTAAGGCTGGTTTGGTCATCCAAGATCATTAAAAATGGCTGGCTCCTAACAGTATGTACAAAAATATAAAATGCACATAAAAAATACTAACAAATTTTTCTTTTTAAAGTACTTTTAAGAAAAAAAAAGCAGGGCCTTGGAAGTTTTGGTTCTCTTTTCTCTCATGTTGCAAATTCATGTCGTGGTTTTGGTTGGGTGGTGGTGAGCACCTGTTATTTGCAAGTGGGACTCTCTCTACTTGAAGGTGACCACGTTTAGAGTCTGAGACGGGAAGTGGACGGTGAATAGGTCACGGTGGCCTTTTTTTAAATTTAAGGTTTTTTTTTGCTATCTAGTCATCCTTGTTGGTCTTCTGTACTTTGGTATCCACATCAACATCCTCATCATCTTCAGCTGCCAGTTTGTCCAGAACTGCCTCGGCCTCCTTATCTTCAAGCCCATCTTCTTCCTCACCATCACCTTCCTCCTCCTCCTCCCCATATTCTTCCTCTTCTATGCAGTCTCATTAGCGAGCGTATCTCTTCCATTCTGTTTCCTCCACAACCTCCTTCTCCTTTAAGTCCTTGGTGGTGTCCACAGCCGCATCTGACATGGTGTGACACGCTGGAGATGTGATACAGAGGATGAAAAGAGAGTGTGAGTTCTGGGCCTCCTGCCAGACTCCGCGGAGAAGGAGGAGGCGTGCCTCGGAGGGGGCCTGGCTGGGAACAATGCTAAGATGGCTTTTCAGAGCAGCCAGATGCTCATTTAAGGAATACACCAGCATCCCTTTAATGTCATGGTAGTATTTAAAATCACTTAAAATGTTCTAAATTATCTAAGTTAAGTATATCAAGGCACTGTGGGTTAATGTACTGGACTGCATAGTTGCTTTGAACCGCATGGTCAAGTTCATCAGCTGCTCCTCGGAAACCCTATGCAGGGTCACTATGGGTCAGAATCGACTCAAAGGCACTTAACAACAAGGAACAACATCACGAATCATCTACAGGAACAGTTATCCTACAATAATAAAGATGATCAAGTGGTACGTTATAGATGCTCATTTTTATTTAAAGGAAAGCTTTTATTTTTACATCTGAAGACTTCGAAGGTGGAAAAAATGTAGGAAAAAATGCAAGATAAATGAACACCTTCCATGTCTAGCTCGTTTTCAGCACAGCTATATAAGAGGCTTCAAAAGTTCCCGGAAATTTCCCACTATCATTTAATTCCATCTCTCCATGAACTTTTTGAAGACTCCTCATATTGGAAGATTGCTTTCATACTGACCATGTGAAATAACTGCTTTTACTAAAGTATGAAAGAGTACCTTGTGACATGATTTAGCACATTTCCTTACCTTTAAGATTCCATGTTTAACCAAGCAGGTTACGAGAAGGCAATACTTTTAAACAAAGGTTTTACTTTGGCTCACCTGATTCTAAATGACAAATCATTACCATCTATGGGGATTTTCCTTGTATCAGTGAACAATCTCTGTGTCTGGAAAGACAAGGCAGTTAACATGACCAACAACAATTTTGAACACTTGGAAAAAGTCTAGCAAAACACCCTCACACAAATTAAAACTGATTGAGATCAGAGTACAATGGCATGCACTTTTAATCCTTTACATCTGGAAGTCAAATCTTAAAATGGGGAATGAGGTAGCTGACTAATCCATCCTGGGAGAAATCACCTGACACACCAGTTAAGAGGAATAATTCCTAGAAAGTCCTTCTGTCCAAGACTTATGCATATAACACACACACTTTGCAGACCATGAACTTACTTGGTTTTGTAGGCTAATAAGAGAGTGGAGTTATATCGCTGGTGTTAGGTGCCACATCAAGTTGATTCGAATTAACAGTCAACTGTACAACATACTGAAACACTAGCTGGTTCTGCACCACCTTCACAATTGTTGCTATGTTTGGTTCCAGTGTTACTGTGACTGTGTCAATCCATCTCCTTGAGGGTCTTCTTCTTTTTTGCTGCCCCTCCACTTTACCAAGCATGATATCCTCCAGGGACTGGTCCTTCTGACAAAATGTCCAAAGTACAAGACATAAAACTTGCCATATTAGCAAAGAATTATCTGGCTGCACTTCTTCCAAAACAGATTTATTTTTCTGGCAGTCCAGGATGTATTCAATATTCTTCACCAACAACATAATTTAAATGCTTTGGTTCTCCAGTCTTCCTTATTCACTGTCCAGCTTTCACATACATATGAGGTGACTGAAAACATCGTGGCTTCGGTCAGGGGCACTTTAGTCCTCAAACTGACATCTTTGCTCTAACACTTTCGCCTAATGCAATATGTCTTTTGATTTCTTGACTGCTGCTAAAATGAAATCTTTGACAACTTCAATCTTTTCTCCTTTGACAACTTCAATCAATTCATTTATTATGATGTTATTTAATGGTCCACTTGTGAGGATTTTTGTTTTCTTTACATGGAAAACAAAAATCCATACTGAAGGCTATAGTCTTTGATCTTCATCAGTAAGTACTTAAAGTCCTCTTCACTTCCAGCAAGTGACCTTGTGTCATGTACATATCACAGGTTGTTGATGTGTCTTCCTCCAATCCTGATGCCACATTCTTCTTCATATAATCCAGCTTCTTGGATTCTTTGCTCAGTATATAGATTGAGTAAGTATGGTGGAAGGATACAACCTTGACGTACACTTTTCCTTATTTTTATCCCCTTATTCTGTTCAAACTGCCTTGTGGTCTGTGCAGGTTCCTCATGAGCACAAATAAGTGTTCTAGAATTCTCATTCTTTGTAATGTAACACAAAAAATGTTTGTTATGATCCTCATAGTCTAGTGCCTTTGCACAGTCAATACAGTACAAGTAAACATCTTTCTTGTAGTCTCGGCTATCAGCCAAGATCCATCTGACATCAGTAGTGATACTCCTCTAATTCTGTGTTCTCTTCTGAATCTATCTTGAATTTCTGGCAGCTCCCTGTTGATATACTGCTGCAATCTATTTTGCATTATCGTCAGCAAAAGTTTACTTGAATGTAATATTAATAATATTGTTCGATGATTTCTGCATTCTACTGGGTCACCTTTCTTTGAAATGGGCACTAATATGAATCTCTTCCGATCAGTTGGCCAGGTAGCTGCCTCCTAAATTTCTTGGCATAGACAAGTAATTGAGTGCCTCCACAACTGTATCAGTTTGTTGAAAAGATTTCAATTTGCATTCCATACACTTCGGGAATCTTGGTTTTTGACAATGACTTCAGTGCTGTTAAGGCCTCTTCAATACCATTGGTTCTTGATCATATACTCTTGAAATGGTTGAATTTTGACCAATGCTTTTTGGTACAGTGGATGTGTATTCCTTCCATCTTCTTTTGATGCTTTCTGAATCACCCAATATTTTGTCCATAGATCCTTCAATACCAAAACCCAAGCTTGTGTTCTTCCCTTTTGATTTTTAACTTCTGGTCTTTGCACACTTCATTAGAATACTTCATTTTGTCTTCTCCTCCAGCTAGCCTCTGAAATTTTGCTTGGCTCTTTTATGTCATTGTTTCTTCCAGTCACTTCAGCTACTCTATATTCAAGAGCAGATTTAATAGTTTCTTCTGACATTCATTTTGATATTTTCTTTCTTTCCCGTCTTAATAATGATCTTTTGCTGCTTCTTGGATGATGTTCTTGATTTCATCCCACAACTTTTCTGGTGTTCAGCAATTACTGTCTAATGCATCAAATCTGTTCTTGAGATATTCCCTAAGTTCAGGTGAGATATATTCAAGGTCAAATTCTAGCTCTTGGGGACTCGTTTTAACTTTCTTCAGCTTCAGCCTAAACTGGTAATTGAGCCATTGGTGGTCAGTTCCACACTTCATATTAACTGTTCTTTCTTGCTGTTTTGTTTTTAGTTGCCTTTGAGTAGGTACCGACCCCTAATAACCCTGTATAGGGTTTCCAAGTCTGTAAAACCATCATGGGAGCAAAAAGCGTCATCTTTCTCCCTCGGAGAAGCTGGCAAGTATGGATATGATCGCATTGCAGACAGCATTCTACTGCAAGGAGACAGAGCTTGAACTGCTCTTTTTGATATGAATATGACACCATTCCTCTTCAAACGTCATTATGGCATATTAAATCATGATTGTCTGATGCCAAATGGCCAACACCAGTCCATTTCAGCTCACTCATGCTTAAGATGATGATCTTTATTCATTTCATTTTCCACAACTTCCAATTTTCCTAGATTCACACTCTAGGAATATTCTACATAATAATCAGTACAGTCAATGTTCTGATTCTTAATGGATGTTTGCAACGGTTTCTTCTCATTTTGAGTTGTGCCCCAATAGCAAATGAAGCTCCTAAAAGCTATGCTCTATCCACATCACGAAGGTCAGCTCTACATTGAGGAGACGGCTCTTCCCCAGCCATGTTCTTTCCTTTCTTACAACCTGAGGGCCTCTGGTACTGTATCACACAGTGTTCCACCGCTATTCATAAGGTTTTCAGTGGCTAACTGTTCAGTAGTGGTCTGCCTCTCCTTCTTCCTAGTTTGTCTTAGTCTGGAAACTCTGCTGAAACCTGTCCATCATGGGTGACCCTGCTGGTATTCAAAATACTGCGGCATGACAGCAAAACACACAAGTTACTATAGTGCAACAAACTGACAGTTATAAAACATGGCAGAAGACTTATCTGTATTAGTGAAGATACTTTTAAGAACATAACATGTTAAAAAAACAAACAAAAACAAATTACAAAAAAAAAGAACATGTTAAAAAGTTCAGTACATTGTTCTTGACATTTTATTTACAAGTAGAGTAACCAATAATGGGGGGAAAATATAGTCAAACTATTTTTTTCTTTTTTTTCCCCGATTCAAACCAAATTGTTGTTGTTGTGAAGTGCCGTCAAGTTGGTTCCAACCCATAGCAACCTTGTATAGGGTTTCCGAGGAGTAGCTGGTGAACTTGAACCACTGATCTTGCAGTTCAAACTGACTTTGCCGTCTGGCGCATTAACACACAGCGCCACACCAGGACTCCTCATACACAAGCATTTATTCTCCTGTTCCAGCTGAAAAGTCTCCAGCAAAATTTTCATTGTTTTTGACTGAACTGACCTGTCAACTTCAGCAACCAACCCTTGAGAGATTTAAATTCACCTGCTCTGTGACCTGTCTGGGTTGGCAGTGTCTGCAGCCCCTAGATATATAACCTAGTTAGTATACCACAGAGGGTTGCCAATGAATGTTTTTTCATTATCCAATCATCTAATCCTAAATCTCCTTGCTATTGTTGTTAAGTGCCGTCGTGTCAGTTCTGACCCACAGTGACCCTGTGGAGCAGCTGATGAGCTTGAACCACCGACCTTGCAGTTCAAACTGACTTTGCAGTCCAGTGCATTAACACACAGCACCACACTAGAACACCTTAGAATCCAGAAATTCTAGTGTCACTGACCCAACCAATCGCCAATACAGGTGGTGGTGGTGAAGTGCCATCGATTAGGTTTCTACTCACAGTGACCCTGTATATAGGACTTCTGAGACTACAAATCTTTACAGGAGCAGAAAGCCTCATCTTTCTCCCGGGGAACAGCTTGTACTTTCAAACTGCTGATCTTGAGGTTAGCAGCCCAATTCATAACCACTACGCTGCCAGAGCTCCTTAACTTGAGCAAAGAGGTATAATTTATATGAAACAGTTTTCAAACGGATATAAAAATGGCCTTTTTTCACAGTGTATTATGACTCTGATTAGCGGTATCACACCCTCAAGTTTGATTTACAAAACAAGTGCAAGTGTACATAACTATACTGAGTTAGAGAATGTCCTCCCAAAATTCATGGGTTTCCTGGGACTTAAAAATGTGACCTTATTTTTCCATGCTAATTAGTTAAGATGAGGTCATAATGGAGTAGGGTGGGCCCTCAATCCACTAGGACTGGTGTCCTTATAAGAGACAGACACCCAGGAGGGGAAGACTACCTATCAGTAATGCTGCCAACCCAGGAATGCCTGAAGCTGGAGGAGGTAGAAGAGGCCAAGAAAGATTCTATCCTAGAGGAGGGCAGATGGCCAGCAGCTTGATTTCAGACTTCCAGCCTCCAGAAGTGGGAGAGGATGCATTTCTGTTGTTTTAAGTCACCCAGTTTGTGGTACTTTTGTCACTGCAGCTTGTGGAAATGGGTTCTCAGGCTTCATTTTCTGCCGAAACACCGAAGAGGTAGGTGTCATTTTTTAAAAGCCACTTTCTTTCATTTAACAATTATAAGCCACTTTGAGACCTGAGAGAAAATACAAACAACCCAGACTAGGTTTCTACCTTTTACTGCATTGTGGCAGAATCCTTTTCCATTTTATCAGTAATTAAGGTGATCAGGGAGTCCTGGGGTGAGGCACTGTGGGTTAATGAGCTAGACTGCAAGATGGGTTTGAATCACAAGGTCGGTGGTTCAAGCTCACCAGCTGCTCCTCGGAAAGCCTAAACAGGGTCACTATGGGTCGGAACCGACTCAATGGCACCTAACAGCAATAACAACATAGGTAAGCAGACACTCAAGAATGTTTATTCAAAGAAGTAATTGTCATTGCCTCCACGAATCACTTTTTGGATCACACAAAAAAAGTTAATCTATTTTGCTTTTTAAATTAACAGCCTGTAACTTAAAAGTGTTATTAAAAGTGATAATTACAAAGAATCGGAACACCTGGGTTTCAGTTTTAATGCCAAACTGTGTACTGCAGAGTAAGCATTGGACTACAAGATGGGTTTGAAGTGCAAGGTCAGCGACTCAAACTCACCATAAGTTCCTTGAACACCCTATACAAGGTTGCTATGAGCTGGAAATGACTCAATGGCACTTAACACCACCAAGAAGTTATATAAAGTCCTAACTTTTCTGGGTTTCAGCTTCTTCTTATAAATGTAAGGGAATTGAGGTAGATGGTAGATGATCTCCAAGGATCCCTCCCTCCCAGGTCTACACTCTTATGAATAATCTAGAAAAGTGAGGTGGGAAAAAAACACAAAAGTAAGCGGTGTGCAATTGCTGGAGGTAATGGGAGGAGCCAGCCGGGATGTTGTCCAGGTCTAACTCTGGTACAGTTCTCCTTTTACAAAACCAGCCACCTTTGTGTGTGTCCGTGCGGAAACCAAAGCCCGAGAAATTCAAAAGCAATCTCATAGCACCCAAAGTTACTTCTGCCCAAAGTGCCTCTTTCCTCTGTTTTTCAATTTTCTTTAAAATGCAAGCAATATTATATTTTCAGGAAACAACTTTTCTTTTTTGGAAAGATTATTTACTTTCTCCAATAATACAGGCATATAATAATTAACCTCAACTTTACATAGCAAAAACTCAAAAGAGATTTTAATCTATTGCCTACTAATATATAGACATTTCCTTCTTTCTAAAAGGCCCCATCAGTTTGGTTCTGAACTGGGGTCCTATTTAATTTACCCTGAAAGACTCCTAAAATGCCATATGGCAGAATAAACCATATGGTGCTAGAATCAATTCTAGTGCTGACTTCAGAACTGTTTTGCCGTGTGACCACAGCAAGCTCATTTGCCTCCTCCCAGTTTCAATTACTTCAGCTACAGACAAGGAAAGTTATAAAATAATGATTACGTTTAAAGATACGAAGCTTTAGATTTAAAATTATTAAAAATCTAATAACATTAGACACTGTTAGCATGCCATGATAGTCTCAAATCTTTTACCTCTAAATACAGGGCTACCTTAAAAAACAAAAGGCAATTTATATTCCACTGCTACTGAGTAGTATTTTTAGTATCACACTGAATAATGCTATTTTCTCCTTGCTATCTGTCTTGTTATCTAGAGCTGCTGTAACCAAAACACCACAAGTTGATGGCTTTAAAAAAAAACACAGACATTTATCTTCTCAGTTTGTTGTTGTTAAGTGCCATCGAGTCAGTCCCAACCCATAGCGACCCTGTTTTGAGTTTCTGAGGAAGGGCTGGTGAGCTTGAACCACTGACCTTGAGGTTCAAAGCAACTGACTTTGCAGCAGTCCAGCACATTAACCCACAGCACCACACCAGGACTCCTCTCACCATTTAGGAGATGAGATGTGTAAACTCAGGGTGTCAAGTTTAAGCTCTGGAGGAAGGTCCTCCTCTCTTCTGAGCTGCTCTAGAGCGATCTTCATGTCGCTTGGCATGTTTCCTCCCCCACCTCAGCTTGCTAGCTTGCTTGTTTAATTCCCTTCATTCATCAAAAGAGACTGACTCAAGATATACCCTACACTAACCTTGCCTAATCAATATAACAAAGTCAGCCTTTCTCAACTGGAATTATAATCATAGGAATTTGTTGTTGTTAAGTGCAGACTCTGTATAGGGTTTCCGAGGAGCAGCTGGTGGGTTTGAACTTGCCAACCTTGTGGTTCGCAGTCCAGTGCTGATCCTACAGAGCCACACCAGGAGTCCAACCATAGGCACAGAGGTTAGGGTTTACAACACAATTTTTTTGGAAATAATTTAATCCATAACTGTACCTTTCTATGATATTTTTAGCTGTGAAACAAGAACTAGGTTATATTCTAGTTATTCAGTCTTTAAAACACGAACACAAGCATCTTTTCATTTCTTTTCTGTTATCACCCTCTGAAGAACTTAACTTTTGTCAATAAGTCTTCTACAGTGTTAGTTTTCTGTGAAATGCAAGAAACCGCCTGCTACATTACCTACTAGTCATAGGAGGCACAGGTATGTTAAATACCTTAAATAAACATTTCAATGTTTACTAGACATTATGACATCACTGTTTTCCAATGTTTACTCTAACATTAAAGAATCCTGTTTCTATTTTGTTCCAATGCCTTCAATACATAGATTGCAAATGCTCCATTGTTCTCGTTCACCATTTCAAACACTATATTACAGAATCAGTGAACAGATTTTAAAATGCTTTTTGCACATTTCATGCTCGGTAAATACACATTCTCTCCACTGCAACTATCTGGAGAGGTCAATCTCTTGGCAAAAGGTAAGATCTGGAAAATATCAAACAGTAACACTAAACCTCAATGAGGGAGAGGGGCGGCGTCAATGGACAAATCTAAATTCATGTAATTACAGGACTTTCAGCAGATAAACAAAGGCATTTGTTTAGTCGATTTCCTCAAAACGCCAGTAGTGTGTGCTTCAGCCAACCTAAGGCATTTGTATGGAAACCTAAAGAGCTCATTACACTGAAAACGGAGTCCAGGTGCTGAGTTTTTCTCAAGGCTTCCATTGTAAGTGGACACCTCAAAGGTTAGTGGAGACAGCCATGGGGAAAGAGCGGGACCGATCTTCGATCCCTCCCTTCCACTTCACCAAAGAAGAATGAAAAAAACAACCACCAACTCTCATATACCAAACAAGCTGCCCGCTGCTCACAACACAATTTTTAGTGGCAGAAGCTTGAACAGGTCGCGGGGGCTGGGCTTCGGGTTGCGGGTAAGGCGAGAGCAGCTGGGAAGGAGTCAAGTCCAGATGGGAGGCCGCGGGGAGACAGCGCGTGGCCGAGCGGAGTGGGCGCCGGGCAGTGGACGAACGCCCGAAGCGCCGGGGGCAGGCGCGGACCCTTCTCACCTGGCAGCCCTTCTTGTGGTGAAAGCCCACCACCACGATGTGCAGTACGGGCCCCCGGGGGACGCCATCGCCGTCCCGCTCGTTCTTCTCCATGGGCGGCCGCCGTGGGTCTGCACAACGACGACTTCAACCGCCGCGGGCGGGGCGCTGGGCGACCCCGCAGTCTCCAGGAGGGCGGAGAGCGGACGCACTTCAGGTGTCAGCTGGCGTGGTGCCGCATGAGGACCGCGCAGGAAGCCCGGAGGAGACGGAGCAGCTAGCGCAGCTACGCGCCGCCCCCTGGGGCCACAGCCGAGCTTCCTTCATCCGCTTCCACCGCTTCCGGGCTGTCACCTGATGCGGCCGCCTCCGGCGAGCAGGAGCGGGGCGGGTCCCAAGGGCTGCGTCGGGGCGGGGCCAGGGGAGGAGTTGACGGGGCAAGGGCGGGGCCTGAGGGGCGGGGCCGGGCGGCCCCACCGCCTGCTCACCTGTCGCACAATTGTGCCTCAATCAGCTTTCCAGTCCTTTTCTCGTTCTCAAGTCTCTGTCTCTTCGCTTTCTTCAGCTTTCCTTTTTAACATCTTTTTCGTTCACTCTCTGACAGTCCGCTTCGTTCACTTCTTTCCTTCGCCTCTCTAGCCTGGTGCGGCCGTGCATATGTGTATTCAACCTTTTGAGTTACTTTGCTGTTAAGTGCCGTCGAGTCGGTTCCTGCGCATAGCGACCCTATATAGGGTTTCCGAGGAGCGGCTGGTGAGCTTGAACGCCTGACCTTACAGTTCAAATGACTTTGCAGTCCAGCACATTAACCCGCAGCGCCACACCAGGACTTGTTCATTTAATATTCCTTTGATTTCATTTTAGATTTTATCCTTCCGTTTAAATACTGTGTGATGGTTTGGTAGCGATTTAAGGCCAGGAGTATTTTGTTCTTACATTTAAATACTATTACTTAGAAATGTACAATTTCAAGAAGGAAAATCCTTGAAATGGAGTTATGACATATCTTTAAGTTCATTAAAAATGAACTTTCCATTTGGAATTTGCCTGTTGTTTCTTTCTGTATCTTTTGTCAGGAAAGAATACAAATAAAACCACTTTCTTCTTGCAATCTTTAATAGCTCCTGCCATCTTCAATAGGTCTTTTAGACTTTATAAAAGGAGAATTTGGTTTTGGCATTCAAAATTGTTAACATTCATTCTGTTCTTGTAGCGGGAAACCAAGTAAAAAGCTGACTTTTTAAAAAAAGAATATTTTCAACTCTGTCAATTAGCAGAAACAAACAATGCCTTGAATTTGATCCATACTTTTATTATGGAATGGTAAAAATAAAACAGGTGTGGGGATAGAAAAGAAAACTAGGAAAACGAAAAAGATCTCACACAAATTTAGCATTATTTTGTATTTGTAAGTTGAGTGGGTTCTGACTCATAGCGACCCTGTATAGTTTCCAAAGCTGTAAATCTTTGCAGGAGCAGAAAGCCTCACATTTCTCCTACAGAGGGGCTGATAGAATCAAACTGCTGACCTTGTGGTTAGCAGTTCAGTTATCCTACAGAGCCATTGAGCTGTTTAAAACCGTATAAAAGGGGGGGTGAGAAGGGGAGCCTGGAGAGTGGTGTTTGACCTCTAACTTTTCAAGGGGGAAGAAGAATCAAACTCAAAACCAGCCCAAGGCCAATTGCTATGAGGCAAAGGTCAGACAGACCTTCACCCACCACCCTTCTTTATCAATTCTGACACCAACCATCCCTCCCACAGTATTCTCAGCTGGTTTTGAGAAGTCATTGCAATGTCCACACAGAACTCACAAACCATACTCTCAATGACAGGTTTTATTAAGGGCATTAACGGGTAGAATTCAGGAACAGAAAATGTCCACAGTCAGGCCTCTTTCTGGCCCTCAGCCCCTTAACCTGGACTCTGTCTTGCTTGGTGATGTTACAAAGCTCTTTTAGAACTGGTGATAAATGGCCAGAGGGTACTCTATTCAGCTATAAGTCTCAGACTGAAGGTGCTTGGCTCTGGGTCAGTAAGCTAGCTTTTACAACTAAGTGCCTGAAGGCAACTCACTCCACAATTGAGCCTCCTGTATAAAGGCATTCAACTTTGCTGATTCCACGGGTTGGGAAGGCCACCGCTGTAATGCTCTGACTCTTGGTTCTGTTGTTGTTTCTCCTCTGGTATAACAGTTATCTGTACTTGGATCAAGGAGGTTCAATGCATCTCAAGGTCCAAACGGAACAACTCCTCTCTTGGCTCTTCTTTCTTATTGGTAGTGAGATCCCCATTCCTGCTTCTGAGATTACTCATTTTATATCCACATTGTTGTTGTTGTTGTTGTTAAGTGCCGTTGAGTCGATTCTGACCCATAGTGACCCTGTATAGGGTTTCCAAGGAGCAACTGGTGAGCTTGAACCACTGACCTTGCAGTTCAAACAACTTTGTAGTCTGACACATCAGCCCACAGTACCACACCAGGACTCCGATACCCACATGAGAGTTGCACATTTTTACAATCACAATTGTGTTGCTATTGTTAAGTGTCATGAAGTCAGTTCCGACTCATAGCTTCTCTGTATAGGGTTTCCGAACTGTAAATTCTGTGGGAGCAGAAATCCCCACTTTTCTCTTGCAGGGTGGCTGGTGAGCTTGAACTGCCAACTTTATGGTTCAGAGTCCAGTGCTCATACTGCAGAGCCACACCAATCACAATTATGCCTGTTAATAATCACTCACAACTAAATCATATAATTATATCAACATCTTCCCTTATCTGCTCCTAGCAGGAAAAAGTCATTTCTTGGGAGTTACAGACCATGGCCAGCAGAGACATATTAAAAAATTCACTGCATTGTAAGAATATTATGAAGATTAAAGAGAATGTTCATGGGTATGAGTGAAATTGTTGTTGTTGTTAAGTGCCATCAAATCAATTCTGACCCATAGTGACCCTGCACAGGGTTTCCGAGGAGCAGCTGGTGAGCTTGTAGTGAGAATCAATTCAAACAACAGCAAAGCAAACAAAAATTGTCACCTTAAGGTGGCTTCTGTCTGGTTACAAAAATAAGACAAACGTGAAACCAGCTAGCAATGTTAGCTGTATGTAGCATCTACTTTAAGTCAGCTAGCCAGCATGGTGGTGGTTGTTAAGTGCCATCAAGTCGATTCTGACCCATAGTGACCCTGTATAGGGTTTTCAAGGGGCAGCTGGCAAGCTGGAACCACCACCCTTGCAGTTCAAACTGACTTTGCAGTCTGACACATTAGCCCACACCAGGACTCCAGCCAGCATGGTTGTTGTTGTTAAGTGCCGTCGAGTCAGTTCCAACCCACAGCCACCCTGTATAGCGTTTCCAAGGAGCAGCTGGTGAACTTGAACTGCCGACCTTGCAGTTTAAACGGCTTTGCAGTCTGGTGCATTAACCCACAGCGCAACACCAGGACTCTAGCCAGTGTGGTGGTTGTTGTTTAAGTGCTGTCGAGTCGACTCGGACCCATAGCAACCCTGTATAGGGTTTTCAAGGAGCAGCTGATGAGCTTGAACCGCCAACCTTGCAGTTCAAACGGCTTTGCAGTCTGGTGCATTAACCCACCATGCCACACCAGGAGTCCAGTAGGTGCTCAATATTTATATAACACAAGAAAGCTAGAATTGGCTTGATATTTACAAGGGGACTGAGCCTGAGGGGGACTTGAACTGCGAGAGCCTCGAACTTCCTGACATTTGACTCAAACCATTCCTAGTTTTCTAGAACTCCTGAAGGTAAAAGAGATCTTGTTTCATGTATGAAATTTCATGGTGTCTTGTACATAATGTTAGTTGTCATTCTGTCCTACTTATTTTTAAGTTCCTGTGGTCAACACTAGGATAAGCACTGAACTGCTAACCACAAGGTCAACAGTTCAAACCCAGCAGTGCTCTTAGAAATCTATACAGGTGGCTGTGAGTCAGAACAGACTTGATAGAACTTAAACACTACAACAAGAGCCGGAGAAATCTTCTTTTGAGTATACTTTTATAGTCAAAAAAATGCCACTCAAATACTAGGCAACTAATACATGTTAGTTTAATGAATGAATGATTAGTTCTTAACCACTTGCTGTATAAATGAGTGATATTACTATTTAGACAATTTTGCTTTAAATTCCTAGGATACAAATATAAACTAGAATAAGGCAGCTAATTTGTTTGCTTTCTATTATTTTCAAAACATTGTAAAGTACTATGGTTTTCCAGTATGACATGAACATATAATTTAGAGTAACATCTGGTAAGACTGCATTTTTGAATAAACTGAGTTAAAAAAGCCACAGTATATATAGATTCCTAAATATGTTGTTGTTCAGTACTGTTGCGTTGTTAGCAACAGTATGCTTTAATTATACACACACACAGTTGTTAAGTGCCGTCGAGTCAGTTCTGGCTCATAGTGACCCTATATAGGGTTTCCCAAGAACAGCTGGTGAGCTTAAACTGTCGACCTTGCAGTTCAGATCAACCTTGCAGTCCAGTACATTAACCCATAGTGCCAGTTATTATTGTCGTCAATTTGGGAGTCGGTTCCGACTCATAAAGACCCTGTATAGGGTTTCTGAGGAGAGGTTGGTGGGGTTGAATTGCAACATTCCGGTTCAAACCAACCATCCGGTCCAGTGTATTATCCTGCTGAGATATGCCAGAACTCCAAAGCATACTGGAGGGGGCAGGGGGAGGAGCTATGCGTATTTCTCAGCTATAACCAAATTTATTAAGGAACTGAGTCACTGGCCTTGAGGGTTTAGGACCATAGTCTTGGGGGACATCTAGATAAATTGGCACAGCATTGTCAATAAAGGCAATGTTCTGCATACTCTTTGGGGAGCTGTGGGTTAATGTGCTGGACTGCAAAGTCGGTTTGAACCGCAAGTTGGCAGTTCTAGTTCAACAGCCACTCCTCGGGAACCCTATACAATGTCGCTATGGGTGGGAACCGACTTAACAACAACAGTCTTGTAAGATAGGCATCTTAAGTCTGGCAAGCGACCATCTAAGACAGAACAACCAGTCTCTTCTAGACCAGAGCAAAGAATAGTGAAGAAAATTCAAGACTCAAGGAAACAATTAGTTCAAAGGAGTCATGGACCACATGAACCACATGAACCACAACCTCCACTAGCCTGAGACCAGAATTAGATGTTGTGGCTTCTATTCTGACAGCTTTGATCGGGAGCACTGAAGTTCCATGTCAGACTGGTAGGAAAACGCAGAACAAAGTTAAAAATCATAAAAAAAGACGGACCGGCCTAATAGAGACTGGTGGAATCGCCAACTACGGCCTTTACACATCCTGCAAACCTGTAACTGAACCCACACCTTTCAATCTAACAACAGGCCTATAGAGTGGGTTTTTATAAAGTGAATAGTAACACCCATGAAGAACATGTTCTTTAGATCAATCATAGCAGACCCAAAGGGCAGAATTTGCCCCAAAACAGGTCAGAAGGAAGGAAGGGCTGAAAAGGTGGACAAATAAAAATGGGAACCCATGGAACAAGAGCTGTTCTATTATGGGAACTGCATCTAATGTCACGAAACAAAATGTGGACAAATTATTGAATGGCGATCTCCGCTACAAATTTCAATAATTTTTTGTTTTTGTTTTTTTAAACCCAAAGGAGAAATGTTTACCAGAGGCAAGTTTGTGGGTTTTCAACTCACTGGATTAAAACAAACAGTTTTTGCAATAAATGAAACAGTGATTTGGTGGCGGGAAAAACGAATTGACTTACTGATCTGAAGAAAGAAGAGATTTTAAGAAGATTTAAAATCTTTCAGAAGAGATGCAGTTTTCTAAAGGAAAATAAAACGACAGTCCGATATTTTTCTAAATCTTCCGGTTTAGAGGAAGAATTTATTGATAGAGCAAGATAACTTTAATGAACGGATCTCAGAAATTTCGAGAGAAGACTGGATACCTTTCAGAGATAGTCGAATGTTGGGCGGACAGAAATTCGTATTTCTCCAGACAGAAGCGAGCAGGCTCACGTAACTAGGTCTGGGCCCGATTGCTCGCTCGGTCTCAGATTGGTAGAGCCTGCCCAGGCAGAGGAAGAAAGCGGAAGCGCGCACTTTCAAACTTGCGTGTTTGAAACGTCGATAGACGCAGGCCTCTTCCGGCGTCACCATGGCCGCTAACGCTACCACCAACCCATCGCAGCTTCTACCTCTAGGTAATCGTTCTACGAGAAATCGGGGTGCTGAAGCTCAGGGTTGGGGCAGAGACGCTGCAACCCAGGCGGTAGAATGTGGGAAAATGTGTCAGACCAACTGCTTTTTCCTTCTGCGGCTCGTCTTTAGGCTTCCATGTTTGTGACCCTTGGTCACGCTCCTGCCTCAGCGTGGTAGGCTTGTTTGAGGCAGGAGCATTGGACTGCCCAAACCAGCCATTGGAGAAAGGTCTACAGTTACTGAACTATACTCTGGTTTCTCTTCACATCGAATAAATCGTTCGCCTTTTACAGTTAATGAGCTGAATGCATGCTTTCTGCCTTCTGTGTTGTGAACACGCCTCTATCATATCTTGGGTAGCGACCTTCCTCCATCCTCCAAAGCTGGCATTAAGATACTCAGTAAAACCTTATCATATCTGTGCCTGGCTGGTTATTGAGAGAAGTACCCCGGTCCGGAATGAGACTTAAAAGAGGCTAGCTCAATTTGTCACCTATCGAACAAACGATTCTTGGAGGAGGCACCGCAGACAGCAGTAACAGCACTACTCGACAATCAATTTAAACCACAGTCTAGTAACAGAACAGTGGAGGTAATAGATACTGAACAAATAAAGATCATGCCGAATAGTGCTAACCTTGCTAAGTTAGGTGTTCACATCTATCAGACGATAGATCTGGTTGGGTGAGGCAGGTGAGAAGGGTGAAGGTAATTATGCCTCTCCCCTGATATTTCGTGATTGGTGAAGAGTGATTGAGTTAATTAGGGGTCAAGGCCGTGATTGGACAGTTTTTATTCCTTCATTTGACAAGCTCTTTTTAAGTGTCCAGTATATCGCAGGCACTGTCCATGGGGAATACAGTGACAAAAATAAGAGCTTAGAGCCTAGAGGGGAGTTCATATATTAAATAATATAAAGTATAAAACACAATCATCCCTTTGGTTTAAATTATATATTCCTAAGTGTTTTTGTGCACATTCCACCCCCCAAAAAAAACACACACCACACACACCAAAAAACGGAATAGAAAAGCAAATACTGTTTAACAATGATGCGTGGAGGAGATGGTAATCAATGCAAGGAAACAATGGTATAAAACCGTTGTTCTCCCATGTAAACTATTACTCAATTCACAATAAAAACTCAAAACACACACACACACAACCATGGCAAATCGCGACAGAGGGGAGGTAAGGGGCATTCAGAATAAAACATTTCTATTAAAAATACAGGTTGAACAGAGATTTATAGTATAAGAACTAAAGTTGAATGAATATTTTTCGTTCACCATATGCAAGTAACTGAGTACCAGTAGGCACTCAGATAGTGGTTGAACTAATGAATTGTTGAAACCATCCTTTTCTTTCATCTATTTTTTCTTTCTTTGAATTTGTTCATAGAGCTTGTGGACAAGTGTATAGGGTCAAGAATTCACATTGTGATGAAGAGTGACAAGGAAATTGTTGGCACACTTCTAGGTTTTGATGACTTTGTCAGTATCCTTTGAAAAGTTTGTGGTATAGGTTTTTCTTATGTATTTACTAACATAAGTAAGAACTTTGGATAATCAGTATTTATTCATTATAATAGAAATCAATTGACTTGGGAAACTTGTAATAGCATTTTAAGAGATATTATGTACTTACAAAAATAAAGTTTCTAACAAGAACACATGCATTTCACATTAAAGTAATTATGTTAGATATTATCACTAAAATTTAACAAAGGCATAAAACAGTAATTCCAATCTGGTATATTTATTTTCTTAACACTAAATTTCAGATATGGTGTTGGAAGATGTCACTGAGTTGTAAGTAGTGTTAAAAATAAAAAAAGTTTTGGGGAATGTCCTTCTTAATTTAAGGCAATTTTATAAGTATTGAGCCAGTAAAATGATTTATGAGAAAAATTTGCCTGTTGGCTTAACTTTAAAGATAGAAATTCTTATCTACTGATGCTGTAAAATTGTATCAGAGGGTTATTACGGTAATAATTATTATTATATTGCTAGAAAATTAGTAGCAACAGTTTTAAGGTGAATGATACTAAAAATAACTTAGGTCAAATCAAGGAATGATAATAAGAGCATTTTACTGTATTGTATAAAATGTAAATGAGGGCTCATTTGTGTTAATTATGAAGATCATGACCAATATCCTTGCTTTCAAAATTGAATTGATTACAAATTGCTTTAATGGTTGGGAATTAGCAACAATAGATGTGTTAAGGAAGAGTGAGGCTAATAAATATTTCATACTTGACTTCCTTGGCAAGTTTCACTGTCTTTTATGAAGATAATGAATCTTAGGCCAGTCAATTAATTCCTACCTCTAAGGTAAGACTGTGGATAATCTTTGTCTTTGAAAGTTATTGATAAAATTGCCTAATCTCCTGGTGTAGCATTGTGGGTGAATGCACCAGACTGCAAAGCTGTTTGAACTGCAAGGTTACAAGTATAAGCTCACCAGTGGCTCCTTGGAAACCCTATACGGGGTTGCTGTGGGTCAGAACTGACTCGACAGCATCACTCAACAACAACAACATTTATTTATATAGAGGATAACCTTTTTAGGGATGGAAATATTTCAGGAATTTTGACTTTTATTATCTCTGCTTAACTTGGTTCTTATCTTTTTGTTTAGTGAAATCACACCAGAAGGAAGAAGGATTACTAAATTAGATCAGATTTTGCTAAATGGAAATAATATAACAATGGTAAGCATTGAAGCCAATGCTATTTTATTTAGACATTAGCCTATTTATGTGAGACAGAGATTACAAAACTAAGTCATGATGCTGTTTGTTTGACTAAATGCCCATGGCCCAGTAGTGCTTAAGATGGGAAAGGGATGTTGTGGTGGTCATGTAACTAAAGTTGAGCTATTGAATATGATATTGGACCTAAAGATTAGTTTGCCTGGGTTTTCAAATTTATTTAGTCAGAAATCACTGTCAAGATGCTTTGAGTACTGATTGGTAGCACTGGAAATGCTAAATCCTGGTAGTACAGTGGTTGAACATTCAGCTGCTAACTGCAGGGTTTGCAGTTTCAACGTGTCAGTCACTCCTTGGGAAAAAGATTTGGCAGTCTCCTCCCATAAAGATGAAAGCATTGGAAACACTATAGGGTAGTTCATCTCTTGACTTATGGGGTCACTATGTGTTCGAACCGGCTCAACCACAATGAATTTGGTTTGTTTTTTAATTGACTGTGGAGAAAATGGGAATGTGAGGGATGAGGAGAGAGGCAAAGGTGGTTTTGATGGATGGGTATGGGTTTTTAGATAATGTTGTGGTATTGCTAAGAAAATTTTTTTCTTTGTATGCAGCTGGTTCCTGGAGGAGAAGGACCCGAAGTATAAGAGAATTTCTTGACTTATACTAGCATCTGTTTTATTTTATAAAAGCAACAGAATGGATTTTTATGTTGTTTATTTTTTTTTTAACTTTTTAATCTTGTTCTATAATGTTGTTTCCCGTTAAAGGGAAATACTTTGAATATACATTGTAAATGCCATTTTTTTGTAAGTTAATTATGATTGTATTGGGGGGAAAAAAGTAAACAGTTTGCTGTTTGAAGGTGAAAATAAACATGTTTTTGTTTAACTGTAACGTTATTTACTCCACTGTAGTGGCCAGTGAGACAAAGATTGCAATTTTTTCCTCACTTGCTTTCCTGTCATTTAATGCCTGTTTGCTTCCTCTTTTACATGACAATTTAATTCTCAAAGTTGTTTCAAGCAAAATAATGAACTTTGATTTTTGAGCAAGTACAATGAAAAAACCTGGAGTGAATTACTAACAAAATTCAGTTTAAATTCTCATTAGAAGATTTTTCTGTTGAACTCAAATTTTGTTAACCAATTAAAAACAAACAAAGTACACAGGTAATATAGGCCTAATGTTGTAGAAAATGCCGATAAGCAAAAAGGAGAATATTGACCACATTTTGCTGTACGTCCTCTTAGATTTTCTCACTATACGTTTTATTGTTTAGAAACTTGTGTATCTTGAACATAGTATTTTGTAGTGTCTGCTTAAGTCCTCTTTTGAATTTAAATGAGAAACATTTTTCAGTGTCAAATATTTCAACAGTATTTTATTATGTGTATATTTAATTAAATGGATTTACCATAAATTATTTATCCTGTTCCTATTACTGTCATAACAGTCTTAACTAAATGTTTATACATTTTTAGTTTACTTTCTGTTCCCACGAGGATTTACAGCCTCAGGCGTACCTAAGGAGCAGATGTTCTCTGTCCTGTAGGTTTGCTGTAAGTGAGAATCTGCTGCATGGCAGTGGCTTTTCCCCTGGTGCTTGTATGCGAAGTGTTGTGAAGTCAGCAGTGCAAACCCACCAGCTTCTCCTTGGACTCCCTACACAGGGTCGCTAGAAGTCAGAACAGACTCGAAGACACTTAACAACAACAAGGTTAAAGGGTATATTTTGTCACATTGCTAACAAAAAATCTGAAGTGACCTACTTTGCTAGCAATTTATTGATAGTTCTAGCAAAGGTAATTTCTTTTAGTTGGATCAGGTAGAGGTTAAAGATACCCCAGATGTCCTACTTTTCTAGTATGTTATGTTGTTGTTAAGTGCCCTTGAGTCTGCTCCACTTCATACTCGCCCTATTTAGGGTTTCTGAAGAGCAGCTGGTGGGTTTGAACTGCCTACATTGTGGTTCGCAGCCCAGTGCTTATCCAAGTGCCACACCAGGAATGTGTTATACCACTGCTTACTCCTGATATCAACCACCACTCCTCTCTTCCCTGAAGTCCCAGGGGTCTGCCGTATGCTGCAGTGCCTCATAAAACTCAGGAACGGTCAAGAAAATGGCCCACACAGTTGAGGCAGGCAAGTCCCTGATCTAGTTCAGAGGTCAGTGGAGGATTCTTCTTACCCATCATCTTGGGCTGAGGTCAGACAACAGGCTGTGGATGCACATGGCTGCGGGAGCGGGTGCATCAGGCTGATTGCTAGGCCAGAAGTCCTGCAAATCAGACAGATGAGCAGGTGCGTGAGCCAAAGCAAGAGAGGACTTTGCCAAAGCATTCCTACATGTTGGACTGAGACCATGCCCCCCAGGAAAACTAAGAGTAGTGATTTGAGTCACATCCTGTAGTGCAGTTGGGGCATCCTTAATCATTAGTTCCACCTTAATCCTTATCCCTTGTGGCTTTGAGTTGGTTGCGATTTGTAGCGACCCTCTGTCCAACAGATGAAAACACTGTCAGGTCCCGCATCATCCTCAAAATGGTTTCAACCCATTGTAGCTGCCAATGTGTCAGTCCATCTCATTGATGTTCTTCCTCTTTTTCTCGGCCCTCCACTTCACCAAGCATGATATCCTTTTCCATCAACTGTCCACAAAGTACGAGAGATGAAGTCTCACCATCCCTTCTGAGGAGCATTTTAGCTGTGCTACTTCCAAGACAGCTTTGTTTGTTCTCACAGTCCGTGGTACTTCATGGACTCTTCACCAACACCATAATTCAAATGGACCGATTCCTCTGTGAATTTCCTTATTCATTGACCTACTTTCACATGCATATTAAGTGCTGTGGAGTTGGTTCTGACTCATCGACCCTGTATGGGGTTTCTGAGGCTTTAAATCTTCAAGGGAGCAAAAAGCCTCATGGAGTGGCTAGCAGTCTCGAACTACAGACCTTATAGTTTGAAGTCTGTTGCTTATCATATGGAACCTTCACAATTGAAAATACCATGGCTTGGGTCAGGTGTACCTTAGTCCTTGAAGTTGTATCTTTGTTCTTAGCATTTTAAAGAGATACAGCAGATTGGGCTAATGCAATATGTCATTTGATTTCTTTACTTTTTTTTTGAAGGTTTTTATTGTGGATTGAGTGGAAGTTTACAGGGCAGATCATCAGTTTTACATTCAATAAATCATACGCCTTGTTTCATTACAATGATTATAATCCCATGTACCATCAGTTAATAGTATTTCTTTCTATTCACTTTAGCTTATTTTAAAAAACAAAAAAACACTCAGGTATATATAATAATTTACACCTCCAAAAGGCACATTCCGCAAGTCTGTCTCCTGGCCACCAGCTCTTAGTCCCTCTCTTCTCATGAATCTAGAGTCCTCAGCTGCTCCCCCTTTCCATGCCCCCATCTCTGCTTCCATCTCTGACTCTGCTGCTTCTCTGGCAAGTATCAATGCTATTCCCTCGTACACAGAGCAGATAGGGACAGGCAACTTAGACATTGGCTACCTAAAATGAGGGGGCGATAAAAGCACGAAATGACTGG
Source organism: Chrysochloris asiatica (assembly GCF_000296735.1). Classification (NCBI taxonomy): domain Eukaryota; kingdom Metazoa; phylum Chordata; class Mammalia; order Afrosoricida; family Chrysochloridae; genus Chrysochloris; species Chrysochloris asiatica. The sequence continues at coordinate 18,424,448 of NW_006408524.1, forward strand.
CTTACAAAGTTTAGAGTTTGTTTTATATATTTTGGAGCTCTTTCATTGGGAGCATAGATGTTTATTATGGTTATTTCATCTTGTTCAATTGTCCCTTTAATCATGAGATAATGTCCATCTTTATCTATTACACTGGCTGTTGCCTTAAAGTTTATTTTTCTGAGATTAGTACTGCCACTCCTGTTTGTTTTGATTGCAATTAGCTTGTTATATTTTTTCCCATCCTTTGACTTTTAATCTGTTTTTGTCTCTGTGTGCGAGATGTCTCTTGCAGACAGCATATTGAAGGATCTTGTTTTCTTATCCATTCTGCCACCCTCCATCTCTGAACAGGTGCATTTAATCCCTCTCTACAGCTCTGTGCTGCCCTTTCCCATATTAAAAAATAAAAACAAAAACAAAAAAACGTTCAGAGTCTGTTCTTGGGCTGAGTATCTGTGCGCATGTGTAGCAGAAGAAGCCACCAGTGGTGAGGGTGGGGGGGTGTTCACTCGCTCAGGCACTCCCTCTAGTCACCAGAATGGAGGTGCGCAAACAGTGGGGGCACCAATGACCAAATAACCAAAAAAAGAAAATCAGAAGAAAGCAAAACTGACAAAGTGTATTGTCCCCCTTTGCTCTAAGGTTCCCGCGGCATTTTTCCATGGTGTGTCTGCTTCCCGGCTTGGTCTTGGCATTTGGTCTCACCCAAGATGTCGACTCTGGGCCTCCGAGCCAGACAGATTCAAAAGTACACGATTTCTTACATCAACTTCGACTTCCACTAGCTATAAGCCTTCAAACTTTTAAAATATTCCTGTCTCTGTGGTTCCGAGGTTTGGAGCTCTGCCCTGGATCTGCTTTGCCTGGCATTCTGTGGTATGGCTGACGGCGAACTTCACTGCACCACCACCCTAGCAGCCATCAAGCCCCGCCTCTCTCCATTTGTTTTTTGACAACTTCCAATTTCTCTAGACTCATACATTCCACGTTCTGATTATCAGTGGAAGTTTGCAGCTGTTTCTTCTCATTTTGAGCCATTCCCCATCAGCAAGCAAATGAAGGTCTGGAAAACATAGCTCCATCCAAGTCTTTAAGGTTAGTTCTACTTGAGGAGGCATTTCTTCCCCAGTTGTATTTTGAGTGTCTTCCAACCCGAGGGGCTTTCATGTGGCACGATATCAGCCATTGCTCCTCTGCTGTTTAAAAGGTTTTCAGTGGCTAACCATTCAGAAGTGGTCTGTCTGCCTCTTCTACTTCCTAGTCTGTCTTAGTCTGGAGTCTCTGCTGAAACCTATCCACTGTGGGTAGATTTGCTAGTAGTATTTAAAATACCAGTGGTATAGCTTCCAGCGTTATAGCAACATACAAGCCACCACAGTATGACATACTGATAGACAAGTGGCGTCCTTACTCCTTGTTAAGTGCCATTGAGTCATTCATGACTCATAGTGACCCTGTATAGCGTTTCCAAGGAGTGAATGGTGGGTTTGAACTGCTGACCTTGCCATTATTAGTCCAGTGTTTATCCTATAGCACCATACCAACACTCCTCCTTGGATCCACTTTAATCTTTGTTAAGAGGTGTCGAGCTGATTCTGACTCACAGCGACCTGTACATTGTTTCTGAGGAGCAGCTGGTGGGTTTGAACTACTGACCTTGTGGTTCAAAGCCCAGTGCTTATCGTACAGTGCCACAGCAGGAGTCCTACCTTAATCCTGCCCTACTAACAACTCACTCCAAACTGGACCGTAATATAAGCATAGGATCTACAATACACAGAAAAGAGGAAAACATCCAGATTACTTAACTGTACTTAGTGCACTTCCTGTCCTTGTCAACATTAGCTATTCTACCTTCTTTTGCCATTATGATAGGCAGAATTTACAATGTTACAAATTTTTCTCAATTTGAATGCATTTCTGTTAGTGACTACATAGACCTTTTGCTTAAGGCTCTTAGTCATGTGGTTTGTAAATAATTTTCTTAGTTTGTAGTTTTCTTTTTAGGTGTCTTCTGATATGTAGTTTGACATCATATGTTGATCTCTGGTACACGTGAATCAAAGCAACCTTTGTTCTGATTGTATTTTTCTAGTACATTATGGTTTTTTTTTTTGTTACATGTAAAATATGAATCTGTTTTGAATTGGCAGTGTTTCTACATTAAAAAAAGAATTTGATCCCCCACCCCCCAAATAACCTGTCTAAATTTCAGTTTTCTCATCTGTAAAGATCATCACTTAAAAAGGTAAGCAAATCAGATTGGGTAAAAACAGTAGGTAGATTCGCTTTCAACTGAAAAAAAAAAAAAAAAAAAAGGACCAATTTAGGGACTCTGACACATGGCATAAATACACTATCAAACATAACTGATATCAAATAACAGGAGACAAAATAGAAGACTAGGACCTCCTAAAAATTAGACTTATGTGCATCTAAAGGAATCCTAAGGAACTCTGGTACCGCGTAGTGGTTACGAATTGAGCTGCTAATCTCATGGTCAGCAGTTTGAAACTACCAGCTGCTCCGTGGGAGAAAGATGAGACTTTCTGCTCCTGTAAAGATTTATAGCCTTGGAAACCCTGTACAGGGCCGCTATGAGTCAGAACCGACTCCATGGCACATAACAATGACAACAAAGGAGTCCAGGTGTGGCACTCTGGGTTAATACTCTGGACTGCAAAATCAGTTTGGACCACAAGGTCGGCGGTTCAATCTTACTAGCTGCTCCTTGGGAACATTATACAGGGTCACTCTGGGTCCAATTCAAAATGGCTAGTACCAGTCCATTTTAACCAATTTCATATCACTTAACAACAAAAACACAGGCAACAATGTACATCAAAAGGTTTCACTAAAAGAGTAAAAAGAAAACTCAGAGACTAGGAAACAATTTTTGGTGATGACATGTCAGACAAGGGACTACTACTTAAAATGTATAGAAAACTTAACCACCTCAATAAGAAAACAAATAAACCAGTATAAAAATGGGCAGAAGACATGAACAGACGTCACCAAAAAAGATACCCAGGCAGCCAATAAACATGAAGAAAGGCTCCCAATCAACATGAAGAAAGGCTCCCAATCAATAGCCACTGTTGTTATAAAGTGCCATTGAATCGATTCAGACTCCACAACCCTATATAGGGTTTCCAAGGAGCAGCTGGTGGTTTGAACCGCTGACCTTGCAGTTAGCAGTCCAATGCTTATTCTATAGCACCAAAACAACAAGATAGCATATTGTTGTTGTTATGTGCCATGGAGTTGGTTCAGACTCATAGCGACCCTGTACAGGGTTTCTGAGACTGAAAGTCTCATCTTTCTCCCATGGAACAGCTGGTAGTTTCGAACTGCTGACCTTAAGGTTCACAGCCCGATTCGTAACCACTATACTACTGGCTTACCCCAGCATTAATAGCAAAGTTAAAAAAAACAAAAAAAACAAGCCCCAACAACATGCTAGAGAGGGTGCGGAGAGGATGAGACTTAAAGTCGAGTCAGTTGCTGCTCTTAGTGACCTTATGTCCAACAGAACGAAGCTGTCTGGCCCTGTGCCATCCTCTTCATTGTTAAGATTAAGCCCACTGCTGCTGCAGCTGAGTCAGTCCATCTCGTTGGGTGTCTTCCTCTTTTTCACTGACCCTCCACTTTACCAAGCATGATATCCTTCTCCAGGGACTGGTCCTGACATGTTTGAAGTATGAGAGACACAGTCTTGCCACCCTGACATCTAAGGAGCATTCTGGCTGTACTTCCAACACAGATTCGTTTTTTCTCCTGGAAGTCATGGTACTTTATATTCTCTAATACCATAACTCAAATGCATCAGCTCTTCTATATGTCTTCCTTATTCACTGTCCAACTTTCACATGCATATGAGGCTATTGGAAATGCCATGGCTTGGGTCAGGCGCACCTTAGTCCTCAAGCTGACATCTTTGCTCTTCAACACTTTAAGAGGTCTTGTGCAGCAGATCTGCCTAATGCAGTACGTCGTTGGATTCTTGACTGCTGTTCCCATGAGTATTGATAGTGAGTTCAAGCAAAATGAAGTCTTTATGACTTCATTTTTTTCCCATTTATCATGATGTTATTTACTGGTCCAGTGGTGAGGGTTTTTGCTTTCTTTACATTGAGGAACATTTGATCTTTATCACTAAGTATTTTAATTCCTCTTAGCTTTCAGCAATCAAGATTGTATCATCTGCATATCACAAGTTGTTAATGAGTCTTCCTCCAATCCTGATGCCACATTCTTCATGTAATCCAGCTTCTTGGATCATTTGCTCAGCATACAGATCAAATAAGTGAAAGAATACAACCTCTACTGATTCCCAGTGCTGGTGGAACTAAAATGGTGCAACAGCTGTGGAAATGGTATGCCACTTTCTCAGAAAGTTGGAAATAGAAATATCGTATGGCCCAGCAATCTCTCTGGTTGGTGTATGCCCTCAAGAAATAAGAGCCACAACACAAGTAGATAGATGCTCAATCATGTTTATTGCACCATTAATCACAATAACAAAGAGATGGAGACAGTCTAGATGGCCATCAGCAAAGGAATGGTTCAATAAACTTTGTTACATAAACACAGTGAAATATTAGGCAACCTTGAAGAATAACAATGAATCTGCAAGGACCTTATGCTGAGTGATATTAATCCGTTGCAAAATATGAGTCCACAACTAAGAAGTCAAGAAAAGATTTTCATTCTATAATAAACTTTCTATAATGGTTACCAGGGGTAGGAGGGAAGGGAGAATTATTCAGTAGGTAGAGTGTAGACATGTGCTAACTTTGGTGACAGAGAAGGCAGTTAAAAAGAAAAGGTAGAAAAAAAAATAAAAGGAAATTGTCTTTTTTTGTCTTCATGTACTGGAAGGAAAACAATGTATATTAATTTTCTCATTAGGACAAACCATTGGGAACTTTCGGTCATACAAAAAAAATGGCAAAGGAAGGAAAGAAGTGAGGAGAGGAGGAGGAGAGAGAAAGAACCAAAGATTTGGAAATGGATCATGGTGATGATTGTGTTACATGGGGAGTGTGGCTGGTGTGGTTGCACTCTCCATGTACAAATGGTAGAAATGACATATATTCTATTGCATATATATATTTTTAAATTAATTTTTTTCTCCCCTTTCTCCCTTTTATTTATGGGACCATGTTGTTGTTAAGTGCCGTCGAGTCAATTCCGACCCTGTATAGGGTTTCCAAGGAGCAGCTGGTGAGCTTAAACCACCGACCTTGCAGTTCAAGAGAGTTTGCAGTCTGACACACTAGCCCACAGCACCACACATGTCAGAGTCTATGTAATTTTAGGTCTTCAACTTGTACACTAGTTGAAGAAAGCAATGTGATCTGAGACTTTATCAGCTACCTGTAGCATTCTTTTCTAAGGGCCCTGGTGATTCAAATGGTTAACATACTTGGCTCCTCACCAAAAAGTTAGAAGTTCTGATGTATACAGAGTCACCTTGAAAGAACAGCTTGGGGATCTATTTCTGAAAAGTTAGCCAATGAAATCCCTATGGAATTCAGGTCTACATTGACATACACTGGGTCACCATGAGTTGGAGTGGACTCAATGGCTACCGTGGTGGTTGTTTTATGTCTTTGAGGGAAAGGGTGAATTGCTTTCAATTTCTGATTCCATCAGTGGTAGTATCATTTTTCTTTTGTTCCCAATCTCAAGTAAGAAGCAACTTAATGAGAATTGATAGGCAATGAGTTAGCACTAGTTGTGTATTTATTTGTTTTGAAGATTGAAACCACGTACTTAGGTGCTTTTATGTTTGAATTAAATCCAAACTTCCTGTTGAGGAATTATTGTTCTGGGAAGTCATAAATATCTTGCTAGACTTAGTATAGTTATTTAGTATAGTCTGCTTATAAACCGAAACAAATCTTGGAGAGTGGACACACAGCAAAGTAAGCAACTCATGTAATGTAGATATTTCTTCTTTTATTTTGCTCCATACTGCTGCGAGGTAATGAGATGACATATTTGAAAGTCTCAAAATAGTCCTTAGTACTTTGTAAGCATTCGTGTTAGGTATTGGTGATGATTTGACTGATGGAGAAGTAGAGGCAGTTTCTTGTTAAGATCTAAATATCTCCTAATAGCACAAAGAAGCTGTATTATATGAACAACAATGGGGCATCAGAATTGGAGGAAGGCTCATTAACAACCTGCAATATGCAGATGTCCCAACCCATGCCACTTTCATACCTGGATTCAGGTGGGCTCGGCTCCAGAACTACAGACCCCGCAGAGCAACCAAACCAGCATTAGTCTAGCTGAAACCCTCATACCCAGCCACCCTGCTGGACTCAGGAGGGTTTGTCACAAGCAGCAGAGTCATTTCCCATCATGTGAGCTCAGTTTCATTCTGCATTTGATTACATAAGCTCTCATCGTTTATGTTTCAGGGTCCCAGATCGCAGCCGGACACACAGAAGTGTGGTAGATTTTTTTATTAATAAGAAAATGTGGGCCCTTATTGGAAAGAATATGCTATCTTCTATTATTGAGGGTGAGAAAAATGTCTGCCATTTTTAAACCAAAAGAGGAAGGTCTGTACTTGGACATTTTGTTATTTTAAATTTTATTTTGAAACCACTTCAAATTTACAGAAGAAATGCTGCAAGATTATCAAAAAGAACTCTCATATACCCTTCACCCAGAGATCCCACTCAGATTTTGTGTTTCTCCAGAAAAAGAATCCAATACTGAATCGTGCTGTATTCAATTGTCATGTTTCTCCAGGCTTCTTCAATCTGGACCAGTTCTTTTGTCTCTCCTGGGCGGCAACCACAACAGCTTTATCACAGATGACAGTGTTTTCAAAAGGTATGGGAAAGTGGAAAAGGATGTATATAGATATCCGATAACACATGAAAAGATGCTTAATATCATTAGTTGTTAAATGCAGTTGCATCAGTTCCGACTCACAGTGACCCTAGTACAACTGAAGGATCCTGAGTCATTCTCACAGCTGTTTTATTGGAGTCCATTGTTGTCAGCACTGTTTCAGTCCCTCTTGTTGATTGTCTTCCTTTTGTTTTCACTGACCCTCTACTTTACCAAGTATGATAGTTATGGTTTTGTGTCAATTTGACTGCCTCTGGATTCTCAGTGGTTTGCTAGTTAAGGAATAGTAATCTCCCATGATGACATTTAATAAAATATAATTACTCTCATATCCCATGATGAAATTTGATGTGATCGACCCTTATCTGATATAGTTGCGCCATGTGTTGTAAATCCTGACTTCTGTGATACTAATGATAATATCACTACCCATCTGTCAGTTTGTTATACTGTGCTGGTGTGTGTTGCCTTGGGTGTTGTTATGATGCTGGAAGCTATGCCATTGGTATTCTAATTACCATTAGGGGCCGGTTTCACTGGAGCCTCCAGACTAAGACTAGAGAGAAGGAGAAGCAGACCAGGATTGTCAATCTGAAGGACTGCCACTGAAAACATTATGATTAACAGTGGAACAGTGTTCTGCTATAGTCCTGGAAGATGAGTCCCTCGGGTTGAAGGCACTCAAAATATAACTGGGAAGAGCTGCCTTATCAAAGTAGAGTTGACCTTCATGTGGATGGAACAAAGTTTTAGAGGCCTTCATTTGCTGATGGGGCGCTACTCAAAATGAGAAGCAGCTGCAAACACCCACTAATAATCAGAACAGGGAATGTACAAAGTACGAATCTAGAAAAATTGGAAGTCATGAAAAATGAAATGGAATGCATAAAGATTGATATCCCAGACATTAGTAAGCTGAAATAGACTGGGATTGGCCATATTGAATCTGACAGTCATGATTTATTTACTATGCCAGGAAAGACAAACTGAAGAGGAAAGGCATCACATTTATCTTCAGAGAGAGCATTTCAAGATCTGTCTTGAAGTTCAATGCTATCTGTAATGGTATAATATCCATATGCCTACAAGGAAGACCAGTTACTACCACCGTTAATCAAATCTATGCAACAACCACTAAAGCCAATAATGACAAAATTGATGATTTCTACCAACTTTTTCAGTCTGAACTTGATTAAACATATAATCAACATGAATTGTTAATTACTGGTGATTGGAATGTGAAAGTTGGAAACAAAGAGAAAGGATCTGTAGTTGGAAAATATAGCCTAGATGATAGCAATGCTGCTGGATATCACATGCTCGAGTTTTGCAAGACTATGACTTATTTGGAGTCCTAGTGTATCACTTTAGGATAAGCAGTGGTCTGTTCAGATCCATAGCAACCCTGTACAGGGTTTTCAAGGAGCAACTGGTGAGCTTGAACCACTGACCTTGTGGTTCAAACTGACTTTGCAGTCCAGCGCATTAACCCACAGCACCACACCAGAACTTTATTTATAAATAAAGAGAAGGTGCATTTTACAAAGTGCTGTCCTGAAAAACAGCTTCAAGCAGCTTATGCCATACCAAGCCCTGAGTTTCAAGGGAAACAAGTCCTGTTACTCTGTTGGACCAGAGACCAGAATCTGGGCTGTCACCACCACTCCTTGAATCTGAATATTTCATGGTCGATTGACCCTCAGTGCACTGACAAAATTGGGGTTTGGACTATTACAGGGAAGATCAGAAGCCTGGGGCTCTCCAGCAGAGTCCTGGTACTCTGTGAGCCCTACTCTTGGAAGACAGCAGGCCCCCTCGCTGACGTCTTTCTAAGGTGTGGGGCCAGCACGCTATCTCAGGGTGGCCTGACGCCCAAATTCATGTTCTTGTCTATTTCAGTTAGGAGTATGAGGTCAGCGAGCATGAAGCTGGAACAGAAAAGGAACGGAAAATAATTGTCCAGGATTGACTCTGACTTCGTTTATTGGACATTTTACCCTTCAATTTAATTTAATAAGAAAAATGATTCATGATGTCAACTCACCACGAGAGGGCACTGTGGAAACATGCAATGAGTTGTTTAAGCAGAACCTGAAAAAGACTCCAGGTGTGGCGCTGTGGGCTAAATGCGTCAGACTGCAAAGTCGTTTGAACTGCAAGGTCGGTGGTTCAAGCTCACCAGCTGCTCCTTGGAAACCCTATACAGGGTCGCTATGGGTCGGAATAGACTCGACGGCACTTACCAACAAAAAGAACACATGGAATTTTCAGTTTTTCCTAGAGCCTGCATTCGAAGTCAGTCAAGCCTCTGGTCTCCCAGGGTTCTAGACTCAGTATTGAATTACACAAGGGGTGACAAGCGATTGAGTCTATGCTACAGCTTGTTCAACTTCTTTTGAAAAAGAGGAATCTGCTTTTCATTCATGTACTGTAGATTTGATCTTTTATACAAGGTGCTTTTTATATTGTTATAAATTATCTTAAAGAATAATGTTTGGATAAAATTTAGGCTTGACAATCAGACCAACCTGGATTCGAATCCCAGTCAATCATTTATTACTTGCGTGATTTGGAGCAGGTTTTTTAACTCCTCTGGCTTCAGTTACCTCATTTATAAATTGGGGTTTATAATCCCCACCTCTCAGGGTTGTAAAGATGAATTAATATATGTAAAGCATCCCTTAGTGTCTGTGATATAGTAGGTGCTCAATCAATTGTCATTCTTTTGTTGTTATTACGGTCCGACTTGTAGCTACCCTGTATATGATGGGGTTGACCTGACCTTGTGATTAGCAGTCCAGTGTTCCTTCTACAGTGCCATATCAGGACTCTGGTCGTTGCCATTAGTATTATTTAAAGAGTCTTTAAGGAGCTCTGGTAGCGTAGTGGTTACAAGTTAGGCTGCTAACCTCAAGGTTAGCAGTTCGAAACTACCAGCCGCTCCACGGGAAAAAGATGGGGCTTTCTGTTCCTATAGAGATTAACAGCCTCAGAAACCCTCTGCAGGGTCACTATGAGTCAGAATTGACTCCACGGCACATCGCCACCACCAAGGAACCTTTAAATCATCTTATTAATATGTGTGTGTTTCCATCATAGCAATTCCATTTCAACAATCCATGCTATTAGTCACTGAAACAGTCGATAACGTTGTTGTTGTTAAGTGCTGTCGAGTTGGTTCTGACCCATAGCCACCCTGTATAGGGTTTCTGAGGCGTTGATAACATATGCCCCTAAATTTGAAACCCTAATCATCTTGTGTCACACAAGCATAAAACTTGGGCACAATGGCTCAGATAGTATTTGTTACATTAAGCGATAACGAGAGAGGAAAAATAGCTTTTTTTTTGACGATTGAGAGAATGAACTTTATTAATCAGAAAAGGGCTGAATTTACAGTTTCATTATGAGGACCAATTGCCACTGAGTGGACCCCGACTCAGGATAATCCCATGTGTATCGGATTAGAACTGCACTCTCTAGGGTTTTTAATGGCTGAATTTTGAAAGTAGGTTGACAGGTCTTTTTTCTGAGGTGCCTCTGGGTGGTCTTGAACCATCAACCTTTTGGTTGGCAGTTGACTAAAAGCATCACTTGGGCTCCTTTAAGATTAGATTGAAATTAATTAAAACAAATGAGGCAGAGGGATTTAAAACTATATTCATAATTATCATTACTTCATTAATAAAGCAATCTACATTTGTTGAGTATCTGCTTTGAACCTAGAAGCTCACTGCCTGGTCAGGGAGTCTGAGATCTACCCAATGCTGTGCAGTTAACACACTAGCTTTTAGAGTCTCTGCAGAGGACAGGGATTGATTCTGCGCTTCATGGAAAGGCATCCTTGCTAGCCATTCTGTTTGCTCCTCACTTCTCTCCACCAGGGATCATTCTCGGCCCAGCGTTGTATCCTGGGATATTGCATGGTGCATGTGGCATTACTTGTGCTCCCACACCCTCTGATTCTGGCTGTGTTTCTCCCAAGGACCACAGCTGTAGGATATGAGAGGAGGGGGAAACGCTGGGGTACATCTTCCCTAGCTCCTTCTCTGCTTCAGAACTTGTGTCCAGCAGTGGCTGTGATTCTCCACGACTATAGCACATCCTGGCAGCTCCGACGCCACTGATACAACTTTCAAGGGGCTCCTGTGACATTAGTGCTTCCCCTTGTCTCGTTCTGTCCTGAGATATTACTCATAATGACTTCCTTCCATATTTGATAGCGTCTTCATGTCTCACTCTCCCTTGTTCATAATTGATTCTGCCCACCCCTCTGTATGTCGTAATCCTTTAAAAGTCTCTTCATTTGAACCCTGCTGAGACCCAGCTAGAGAGAGCATTCTAAAAGGGGTAATTCTTGAGCTGGGCTTTGGAAAATGAGCAGGTGTTTGCCAGGCAGAGAAGAGGGGAAAAGTCATTCCAGACAAAGGGAACAGGCAGAGAGATGTGAAGGATTTGGTATTTGGGGGTTGAGATGAGTAGTCTGGCACTCTGGAATAAAGGAAGCATCTAAGAGCTGGGTCCAGTTGAGCCACTAAGCCTTCGAAACATCTGGAGGGTAGAGTCAAGAGATTCCTTTCTCTAAAAGATCTGATTTATAAGCAGGTTGAGAAGTCTTTTGGTGATTGTAAATTCAGACTATTCAGGTTTATCTGGTGGATTTCAGAGAAGTGTTAACCAGGTTGAAAGGAGGGATTTTGTGATCTTGAGATTTCACCATAAGGGAGAAAGGAACCGCAAGTATGATGAAGCAGCTGTAAGAGGAAGGCTTGTTGTTAATGTAATTATTGTCAATAAGTTGTACACCTATAAAAAGTTGATTTGGCAAAAGTTATGTGTTAGATTTATTTATAACAAAGGGAAAAATGGTGTGCCGTGGAGTCGATTCGGACTTATAGCAACCCTCCATAGGGTTTCCGAGGCTGTAAATCTTTATGGAAGCACAAAGCCTCATCTTTCTCCTGCGGAATGTGGAACAGCTGGTAGTTTGAACTGCTGACCTTGAGGATAGCAGCCTGACTCATAACTACTATGCTACCAGAGATCCTTATTGAGATGGCTTATGACAATCAAACTGATGAGATTTGGTTCCTTGAACTGGAGGTTTAGGGTCAGTGTTTCATGAAACATTCTAGTTAATTAGCCTAATGACATGTTTGTTATTGTTAAGTGCCATTGAGTTGGTTCTGACTCATAGCAACCCTGTATAGGGTTTCCTAGGAGCGACTGGTGAGCTTGAACTGCTGACCTTGTGGTTCACACCAACTTTGCAGTCCAACGCATTAACCCACAGCACCACACCAGGACTTCAATTACATGTCTAGTGCTTCTGTTTACCTCCTACTTCATTTTGTAGTGCCAAGGGCCTTAAATGATTGCAAACGGCCATCCAGGGCACAACAATTGATCTCTATTTATGTGGAGCAACCGAGAAGAACCAGGAGCAGGAGGAAGAAATGGGATGTATGGCTCTTCATTGTTTCCATAAACAACGGCCTCTTCTGTCATTAGACCAGAACTGAATGGTGCCCAATGACCATTGCTGAACACTTTGATCAAAGGTTCAACAGAAGAATCCTGATCAAAAGGGGGAAAGTGTCAAACAATTTCAAATTCTCATGGAATCCAGGTTTTTGGAGCCATGGAAGCTAGATGAACCCACAAATTATTGCCCTAAAATAATCTTTAATCCTTAAACTAAAAATACCCCCTGAAGTCCTCTTAAAACCAAACAATAATAAAATTGAACTAATAAAAAATGTCTGTCTGAACATTATGGCTGGCACACAGTATGTTAAACACTGGACTGTTAATGGAAAGGTCAGCTATTGAAACCCACTGGCTGCTCCGTGGAAGAAAGATGAGGCAGTCTACTTCTGTAAAGATTTACAGCTTTGGAAACTCTAAGAAACAGTGCTGCTCTGTCCTGTAGGGTTGTTATGCATTGGAATTGACTTGATGATAGTGGTTTTGTGTGTGTGTTTTAATATGGAATTGAATTGACAGCAGCAACTCAAATGATTAGACAGGAACCTGAGGGGGCCGTGAGTTTTGTTCATGAGGAGGAGCAACTCTGAAAAAGGTGGGTGAGAATGTTTGCACAACTTGAGAAGTGTAATCATTGTGACTATATTGTACATGTAGATACTTGAATTGGTGTATATTTCTGCTGTGTACATTCTCAATGGTGGTGGTGGTGATGGGCCACCAAGTTGGTTTCGACTCATAGTGACTCTGTGTGGGGTTTCTGAGACTGGAAATCTTTACGGGAGCAGAAAGTCTCATCTTTTTCCTGTGGAGTGACTGTTAGATTTGAACTACTGACCTTGAGACAGCCCAGCTCATAATCCATTGTGCTACCAGGTTTTTGAAATGTTTTTTTTATTGTTGTAATATTCTCAATAACAACAATTAAAAAAAATTAAAATAGAAAAAGGAACAAGAAAACATAAGATGTGGCTATTGACCTCTCTATGTGTGGAAGAAAGAAGAGTGATGAGAATTGAAGAGGCTTGGGATCAATTAGTCCAATGGACTCATGGAACACGTGAACATTAGTCTCCAGGACTCTGAGACCAGAAGAACTGGATGGTGCCTGGCTAACAACTGTCCTGATAGGGATCACATTAGAGGATCCTGGGCAGAGTGGAAGAAAATGTGTAACAAAACTCAAAATTATTTCATAAACAAACAAAGTTAGATTTACTGGTCAGAAAGAGACTGATGGAACCCCTGACTATGGCCTTTGACCACCCTTCAGGTTTGGATTGGAACTCACCATGTGGCTCAGTTTTCAGCCAAGCAATAGCTAGGTTTATAGAGGGAGACAACAACACTAGCAGGATATATTCACCATGGAATGGTCCATCATTCAAAATCAAAAGGGCACCATTTTCCTAAGGACAAAGTTGAGAAGGGATAGATGGTGAGTGGAATGGAGATAGGAATCATGGGAGGAAGCAGAAGGACTGTTGTTGCATGGAGGGGGGTGAATATGGAGATGAAACAAGTGTATGATTGTTGACTGTAAAGTGGACGATCTTGTCTGCAATCCTTCACACAAAATTCACAATAAAAAGTTAAAAACAAAACTAAAAAACCTTTTATAGATTACAAGAGAGAAAAAAGAAAAAGGAAGCATGAAGACAAACAGGAATAAAGGTTCCAGGAAAGCATGGTGACCATGTCTGAACTGATCCTAACTCATCCCCTGGAGAGGTTGTGTCCTCCAGAGGAAAGGTGCCGTTGAGAGAGTGGAAAGAGCTACCTCTTTAAACTCTGCACTTTCAGGACCAGAAATTTCCCTCAGGTTCCTTGATAGGACTCCTATGCTTCCATGACTCTCAGCCACACACGGGCAGAACCGGCAGCTGAACAGTTTGGAAAGAGCTTGGATGAGCAATTAGAACACGTGGGTTCGTTGCCAAGTAGCTGTGTAAACTTAGGAAAGTCTTTTTTTTGTTGTTGTGTGTGTGTTCAATTCATATCTATAAAACAAGGGTTCAATTGGATGTTTGAGTTTCCTCCAGCATCTTTGACTTTCCTCAAAGTCTTAGTATTTGGTTGTCTGATTTCATTGGACAAGAAAATCAGCCAAAGGCTAGTGGTCCATGTGGTTGAGCTTGCAGTGATAAGGCAGATTCTGGAGGCTTGGGCATGCTCCCACTTCCCTCCAACCACCTTATCAATGCTAGCTGTGGTGTGTTTGGAATTGATTGTGCTGTGGTAGCTGGTGGGAGCCTGGGAGCCTTCTCATGTCCGTTGCTTGCTCATGACTTAGTGTCTTATAGGAATCTACTGTTTGGGATACTCTCACTACATGTTCTGAAGTTAGGAAGCTCCCTATTCTCCTCACCAAACACCCCACTCCCTCATCCCCATCTGTTTTTCTTCTGTGTCAGTGACCAGGAGGAACTTGAAAGTCTTGTCTAGAGGAATCTTGGTCTGGTGGAGCAGCCCTGGGGGAGCTCAGGCAAGCTATTTACCCTCTGTGGGTGTTTAGGGAGCTTATGGAAGTGAGATGCTTTAACTCAACTTCTATCAGTGTCAGCTTGTCTCTGGATTCCTCCCTGACTCACTCATCATGAGCTCTCTCCTCCTGCTTGACTTAAATTGGTACCCTACTACTTTCCAAGGAGCTCTGGTAGCGTAATGGTTGTGAGTTGGGCTGCTAACCTCAAGGTCAGCAGTTTGAAACTACCAGCTGTTCCTCAGGAGAAAGATGAGGCTTTCTACTCCCGTAAAGATTTACAGCCTCAGAAACCCTATACAGGGTCATCCTTTGAGTTGGAACCAACTCCCCAGCACATAGCCACCACCACCACTACTTTCCAAAAAGAACTGTGGCAGCCTTCAAGAATGCTTGTAGAATAGTTGGTTGTTATATTTTCTATAAAATAAAGAAATATTAACTAGACTAGAAGATCAAGACCATGGAGTGTGATGAATCATAGATATGTGAGTCGTGTACTCTTCTGGTTCCCTGCTCTCAGGGCAGGATATATTTATTTCCTTTCAATTATTTCCTTTTGACTCATAATTGCTGCTTCTTGGGCCATGGAGTCCATTAACACTTCCTCATAGCAACCCTGTTATTTGTCATTGGTTTTAGCCAGCTTCACAGTCAACAGCTCATCAGGGTAGTAAGAAATGGAGAAGACCTTATTTTTTATCTCTACTGAATTGCCTGGAGGGCATCTCTTGGTGGTTGCAGCTGGAAGTGTGACATTTAATTAGTGGAGAAAATTGAGTCAGACAAGAGGCAGCCTGTGCCAACAAGAGAGGGTGAGAAAGGGCTGGGGAAGACACGGTGTTGTTCTCAGTGGGCAAATTGGTTCGGCTTCTCTCCTGGATTCCGATATGGTATTCACCACAGCTAGGGAGAGCAAACACATACTCTGCTGACAGAACTTTCTCTCTTTTGTTTTTTGCCTATGGAATTTTCCATAGTAATGGGGACCACAAACAAGCCCCCAGAGACACTGAGTTTCTTTTATTCCATCTGACACCTCTGGGGGAGAACAGTTGGTGAACCCCAACAGGTGACCACTCCATCCCAGGGAGACCTGTGTTGAGATGTGTGATATTTCAGATCACAGGGCCAAGGATCATGAGTTGGAGGGCAGCTCACAGCACCTGTAGGTCCAGTCCCTTACTTTACAGTTAAAGAGACCTAGGCCCAGAGAGGAACATTGACTTGTCTAAGGGACTCAGGCTAAGCTGGTTCAGTGCTTGAGGCTATGTGACTGGGCTGTTGTTAAATGCTGTAGTGTCAGTACTGACTCATAGTCACCCTGTATAGGGTTTCCGAGGAGCAGCTGGTAAGTCTGAACCTCTAACCTTGTGGTCCAGTGCTTTATTGCACAGTGGCAAACCAGAACTCCATGTGACTAGGTTACCCAGTTAAAATTACCCTCCTCTCCAGGAGCTGAGGGAAATCACTTCTGTCAGAACTCCTGGGAACATGACGTGTCGTTAGACATTGATTTCTATGGAGCCAAAGGGGCAAGAGGCTCAGGAGGAAGGACTCAGGAAGTAATTTAAAGGTGGGGTGAGGCATCTGGCTTCTAGTACCTGCTCTGTGTCTTCTTGTTAGTGTGGTCTTGAAGAAGTTACTTCGCAACACTAAGCCTAGTGTCCTGCTGTGTAACCGGCAATGACAACACACACTTCAGAATTGTAAGAGAATTATATGAGAGGGTGTATAAGGAAGCACCTCATAGCTTCTCTGTTAACAGCTGTTGTGCTCCTAGCTCGATCTGGATCCTACAAAAAGTTTGTGGGAAATGGAATGAAAAAATAATGAAAAATTTCCACTTCCATGAACTTTTTGAAGCCCACCTCCCAAACACTCCCCAGACCCACCTCCATCAGGTTAACTGTGATTCATAGCAACACTCTCAGGCAGAGTAGAACTGCCCCATAAGGTTCCCAAGGTTGTCATCTTCATAGAAGCAGATGGCCACATTGGGCTACCAAGGAGTGGCTGGTGGGTTAGAGCTGCTGGTGGGTTAGCAGTGGAGTGCTTTAACTTTTGCGTCACACACACATGCACACACACACACACACACACACACACACACACACACACTCCTCCTGTTGACTGCTTCTCTGGAGAACCCTGACAGGTGGTCAAGGAAAGTCAAGGTGTAACATAAAAGTCCTGCTTCAGAAAACTCACCCGAGCTCACAGCTGCACCCTGAGTGATTTGGAGTCGGTGACATCAGGACAAACGCTCCCATGCCTGTGGTTTTCCTTTGTGCCATCCACTGTTGTAAGCTCACTGCTCACAGCAACTCAGTGGGATGGGAAGTATTATGTCCTTTTTGCAGATAGGAAAACAGAGGCAGACAATGCCAAGGCCACACAACTGGCATGTGGCCGAATCCCAATCCAGGCTCTGCATCTGCTCTGTGGCCTCTGAGGTTGCTGTTGCCTTAACTAAAAATGAGGTTAATCCATTAGAGAGATGCAGATCAACACAGCAATGAGACATTTTCTCACTCCAACATTAACAGCAAAGTTCAAACACACAAAACAACAAATGCTGGTGAGGGTGTGGAGTGACTGAGACCCTCCTACATTGCTGGTGGGACTGTAAAATGGTTCAACCACAGTGAAAAATGGGATGGAGCTTCCTCAAAAAGTTTGAAGTAGCAATATTGTTTGATCCAGCAATCCCTCTACTTGGTATATATCCCCAAGAAATAAGAGCCAGGACATAAGCAGATAATGTGCACACCCATGTTCATCACAGCACTATTCACAATAGTAAAAAGATGGAGACAGCCAAAGTGCCCATTATAGGAAGGATGGATAAACAAACTTTGGTACATATACACAAAGGAATACTATGCAATATTGAAGTATACTGATGAATCTTTGAAACACGTCATAACATGGATGAACCTAGAGATTATTATGCAGAATGAAATGCATCCATCACAAAAGGACAAATATTTTATGAGACTGCTATTGTAAAAACTCAAGAAAAGGTTTTCATGCTAAAAGAAACAATCTTTGATGGTTACCGGAGAGAGGAGGGAAGGGAGAGTAATTCACTGGCTAGGGGGTTAGCTTGAGTGACAGGGAGGGAGGCCACCTTCATGCAAGAAGAGTAAGGATGGCAGAAGAATGATGAAGACAGGTAAAGACACATGGAGAAATGCAAGTGTTAAAGGTGATAGAGGCAAATGCTGTTGTATACACAACCCTGCAACAACAATGTTCTACAGGTAGATACATGGACAGATACACAGGCTGAATGGGTATGGGAGGGAGAGTGGGAACATTGGAATTGTTTTGTTAAATATATAAGTGTTCGACAGAGGGTATTTGTACATGGATATTTACCTTGGCTGCAAACACATCTATGAATGTGGTGAAGCCTACAGGGAGCAAAATGAGGAAAACTTCTTAGATATTCATCAACATATAAAGGCAATGAATGGCTGAGCCTGGGTTTCAGAACCACAGTCTCAGGTGACACCTTGGTCAATTGGCATAACATAGGCCACAAAGCCAATGTTCTAAATCCTACGTAGTGTACATCAACTGGAGTCCTGATGTGGCGCTGTGGGTTAATGCACCAGACTATAAAACCTTTTGAACTGCAACGTCGGTGGTTCAAACTCACCAGCTGCTCCTCGGAAACCCTATACAGGGTTGCTATGGGTTAGAACTGACTCAATGGCACTTCACAACAACAACAACAACAACAACAACAACAACAACAACAACATATAGCAACTGGGATCTTAAAAGCTCACGAGTGGCCATCTAAGGCGCAACTATTGGTCTCTTTAGGTGCAGAAGAAAGAAGAGTGATGAAAACTCCAGATGCTTGGAATAAACTAGTCCAATGGCCCAATGGAATGTATGATCATCCACCACCATGACACGGAAACCAGAAGAATTAATACTACCAACTGCTCGGAAAGGAATCACATTAGAAGGTCCTGGATAAAGTGGGAGAAAATGTAAAACAAAACTCAAAATTATATACATATATAAAAAGTCCAAGCTTATTGGTCAGAAAAAGTACTGGAGAACCTTGAACCTGTGGCCGTTGGCCGTCCTTCAGATCTGCAATGGAACTCTCCCTAGTGGCCCCATTTTTAGCTAAGCAGTTTTGTTTTTATAAGTACTGTGGAGTCAGTTCCGACTCATAGTGACACTGCACAGGGTTTCCGAGGCTGTAAATCTTTACGGGAGTAGAACGCCTCATCTTTCTCCTGTGGAACTGCTGGTAGTTTCGAACTGTAGATAGGCATATAAAGGACAACAACACTAGTAAGGAATTCAGTCCTGGTGTGGTGCTGTGGGTTAATGCGCCAGACTGCAAAACCCTTTGAACTGCAAGGTCGGTGGTTCAAGCTCATCAGTCACTCTTTA
This sequence comes from Chrysochloris asiatica, assembly GCF_000296735.1. Taxonomy (NCBI): domain Eukaryota; kingdom Metazoa; phylum Chordata; class Mammalia; order Afrosoricida; family Chrysochloridae; genus Chrysochloris; species Chrysochloris asiatica. The sequence continues at coordinate 18,443,697 of NW_006408524.1, forward strand.
GAAACCCTGTATAGGGTCGCTATGGGTCAGATCTGACTTGGCACTTCACAACAACAACAACAATGGTCAACCATTCAAGATCAAAAGGGCAACTTTTACCTAAGGACAAAATTTAGAAGGGATGAGAGGGAAGAGGGTGGAATGAAAATAGGAACCCCAGGGAGGAAGTGGGATAATGGCTGTTACATGGAGGGGATTGTTATCATTGAGATGAAACAAAGTGTATGATTTATTGAGCGTAAAACTGATGAATGTAAAACTCTGTAGGCCTTCACTCCAAGAAAAAAAAAGGCTAATCATGCCTGCCTTTCGAGTTCGTTCTGAGGCATAGCAACTCTGTACAGGGTTTCCTAGGAGCTGCTGGTAAGTTTGAACCACTGACCTTATAGTTCAAACCGACGTTATGGTGTAGTGCTTATCCTACAGTGCTATATACCAGGACTCCATCTGACCCATTTCAAAATGGATTTCCAGAGGTTGTGAACAATGGTGATGCAGTGGGTTAAACCTGGAGCTGCTAATGAAAAGTTGATGGTTTCAACTCAACAGCCACTTCGTGAGAGAAAGATGTGGCAGGCTGCTTCCATATAGATTTACAGTCTTGGAAACCCTATGAAACAGTTCTGTTCTGTTCATCCTCTGGATGACACTGGGGTAGGGTGGATGAGGAATTAACAAAACAATTCCAATAAGAATACTTTAAAGAGTTTTTGTTAACCTTCTTATTGTGATTTGAGTGAAGGTTTACAGAGCAAATCCATTTTCCATTCAACATTCATACCATCTCACTGACTACAATCCGCACAATGCAACCTCACTTATCCCACTTCCTCCCTGTGTTTCTCACTTCCTTTCCTAACTTTTCTGAAATTTGGCCCTGGGTAAATATTGTCCTTTTGATCTCAAATGGTTGATTATCCTAAGGTATGCATACCTCCTTAATGTAATTGTTCCTCTTAAGGGTGTGTGTGTGTGTGTGTGTGTGTGTGAAGTGCCACCTAGTTGATTCTGACTAATAGCAATCTGCGTTAAGTTCCCAAGGAGTGGCTGATGGGTTTGAACTGCTGACCTTGTGGTTAGCATTACAGTACTTCTCCTACAGTGCCACACCAGGACTCCTGTTCCCTTTATGTTGTTGTTGTTAAGTGCCATCAAGTCAATTCCGACCCATAGCAACCCTATATAGGGTTTCCAAGAAGTGGCTGGTGAACTGGAACCACCCGACCTTGCAGTTCAAACGACTTTGCAGTCTGGCGTGTTAACCCACAGCACCACAGCAGAACTCCTATTCCCTTTATAGACTGACCCATTTATTGGCTAAAATTTGAGCCAATGGGGTGAGTTCATTTCCAGAACTGAAGGGTGATTAAGGACAGAGTCTTGCGGTTCTACCAGTCTCTATCTGATGAATAAGCCTGGACTTTTTTATGGTTTTGAGTTTTGCTCCACATTAAAAAA
>NW_006408524.1:18447394-18453739 GCF_000296735.1 Chrysochloris asiatica
TCATCATCACTGGCTCCATTTCAGGCATCACTTCTTCTCAGGGTAGGGTCCCACTCTCTGCTCTTCTCCCTTGATGGTCCCAGGGACCTCCGCTTCTAGACTGAAAAGTTAATCACTCCCTTCCTTGCTATAAAATGTCTACCTTTACATTTCTGACCCTCACAATCAGTCCTGATTCAATGACTTTTTGCTTTCTTCTTGTATGATGTTCTTGATGTCATCCTACAACCAATGAAATCAACTCCACTCAGAAATGCTGTTTATCGAAACAAACTAGCCCTAGACTATTTATTAGCTCAAGAGAGGGGGGTGGGTGTGTGAAAAACGTAACCCGACAAACTGTTGCTTACAAGAACAGGCCGTTGAGGAAACTGAAAATGATCCAAAAACTAGCTCATGTTCCTGTGTGAACTTGGAGGATTCAAAACTCTGGCTGGAGGATTTGTGATCATCATAGGGGGATGTCTGCTCATCCCATGCCTCCTTCCACTGAAAAGCATAGTGGAAGCCAGGGTAGAACAAAAACTACTATCAGCCCATACCCACTGACCTAAAAAGTATCATCCAAATAAATGAGGCCCACTAGTTCACTATCTAGCTACATGGGCCTCAAAGGAGGGAATGAGGCCGGCTGGCCTGCAGAAATAGGCACTGGCCCCCCATGTCAGGCCAGTGTCAGTCCCCTCGTCTTTGCTGTTGAATTTAATACTCACAATATGCTGACATGCAAATCCTCCGTCACTGGTAGGCTTTTTGAAGGCAGGACTAAATCTTGCTCATATTTGCAGCCTTGGTGCTTTTCATAGGGCCTGGCATTCTGTGCTGTTGTTGTTTAGTGATGTCGAGTAGAATTTGACTCATACTGACCCTCTATAGAGTTTTCAAGGAGTGACTGGTAGGTTCGAACCACTAACCTTGTAGTTATGAGCTTAGTACTTATCCTACAGTGCCATACTAGGACTCCAACTGAAATGTCTGTGTATGAATGGGATTATTACCCAGTGGTGTAAAATGAAACCAAAGTATTGTTGCTAGGAACTTCTTGAGTGAAGCAAAGGATTTTATGTGGGATCCAATAACCCAGCTCATGTTGCCCTGGAGAGAGAAGAAGGCATCTTCTCAGCAGGATGGCTTAGTGGGGATATTGTCTGCAGGTGAACTTGCTAAAATTATCCAATCCTTTTGTGCAACACAATCCCCAGACTGTCAAACACTGCCACATGTGTGATCTAAATTCTCTAAAACTTGCTGCTTTATAGGAAAAGTCTCCACTTAATAGGTGCTTGTTGTTGTTGTTGTTATATGCCATGGAGTCAGTTCCAACTCGTAGTGACCCTGTACAGGGTTTCTGAGAATGTAAATCTTTATAGGAGCAGTAAGCCTCATCTTTCCCCTTTGGAACAGCTGGTAGTTTCAAACTGCTGACCTTGAGGTTAGCAGCTCAACTCATAACCACTATGCTACCAGAGCTCCTTTCCTTTAATTCTAGGCCCTGGAATGTCCTCCTATGTCCCACCAGGAGGTGGCACACACAGGTTTCAGCCAAGTGGCGTGTTCTACATCAATCCCTCCTCATATAAACTCAGAAGTAGCAAAAAGAGCCAGTCTGCTATGCAAAGGGTGTTGTGTTAAGTGGATGTGTACTAAGGAGTTGGTTTATGTGTAGGCAGGGTTATAGGTTTTAGGCTATTTTGTACTCCTGGTGCGGTGCTGTAGGATCAGCACTGGACTGTGAACCACAAGGTCGGCAGTTCAAACCCACCAACTGCTCCTCAGAAACTCTATACAGGGTAGCTATGAATTGAAACCTACTCAACGGCACTTAACAACAACAACATTTTAGGCTTAGTAAAAGATACCCTACTCAAACCATCAGGTTTATTTCACAGCAGGCTCTGAGAAGATGGTCTTTCTGAGTGTCCCAGAAGCTCTTTAAACTTGGTTCTCTTGTTCTAAGGCAAATGGCCTTTCAGGGTGGTGGTGAAGAGGTGCTGACCTCTTTCCATGTGTTAGGAGGAAAGGGCATAGGTTTTTGCTGTTAACCACTTTTGGCTTGAGTCTCAAGTGTGTCATTTCCTGCCTTGGAACGAGTCAGCTACCGCTCTTGGTCTCAGTTTCCCTCTCTCTCTCTCTGTGTACTCACACATGTGTGTGGAGTCTGTGGGTGGTACAAATGGTAAAAAGGCTCAGCTTCTAACCAAAAGTTGGAAGTTCAAGTCCACCCAGAAGTGTCTTGGAAGAAATGCCTGGAGAGCTACTTCTGAAAAGTCAGCCACTGAAAACCCTGTGGAGCACAGTTTTACATGAGACACATCTGGTCACCATGAGTCAGAGCCTACTTGAAAGCAACTGGCTTATGACTCAACTTGGCAAGTTGTGCTGGAGGATTCTGAGGAAACAGACATGGGAAATGATGTTCTCTACTTCCTTTTTAGACCAATAAACAACATTCTTATCAACAGAGAAAAGATTGGAGTTGGCAAGGACTTCACTCTTCTTGGATCAACCATCAAAACTCACAGAAGCAGCAGTCAAGAAATCAAATGATGTATTGCCTTAAGCAAATCTGCTGCACAAGACCTTTTCAAAGTGTTAAAGAGCAAAGATGTCAGCTTGAGGACTAAGGTGCACCTGACCCAAGTCATGGTATTTTCAATTACCTCATATGCATGCGAATATGAGTGAATAAGGACAGTGAATAAGGAAGACCGGTAGAAGAATTGATGCATTTGAGTTATGGTGTTGGAGGAGAATATTGAAAGTACCATGGGCTGCCAAAGGAACCAACAGATCTGTGTTGGAAGAAGTGCAGCCGGAGTGTTCCTTGGAGGCCAAGATGGCCAAACTTCGTCTCTCATACTCTGGACATATTGTCAGGAGGGAACAGTTGCTGGAAAAGGACAGCATGTTTGGTAAGGTGGACGGTCAGAGAAAAAGAGGAAGACCCCAGCGAAATGGATTGGCAAAGTGGCAGCATCAGTGGGCTCAAGTGTGGCAACAATTGTGAGGGTGGCCCGGGACCGGGCTGTGTTTTGTTCTGTTATGCATAGGGTTGCTATGAGTTGGTACCGACTCAATGGTACCTAACAACAACAACAACTTCCCCAGAGCTTTGCTCAGTGTGGATGTGACACTGAGAGCTCCTTGTCAGAAAAGGAGGAGGGCAAAGAAATGGAGATTCACTCACCCTCCCTGTGGCCTTCCTGTTTAGTGTACTAATGGACTTCCTTATCATTTAACCTAATTCAGCTTGGGATTTCTTTTCTTTTCTTTTGTGCTAAGTTAACTGATACAGAACTCTCAGGTGTTGCAACCAGAGGGGTCAGCTCTGTTCAGATGAAGTCTTCCGTATCCTAAATGTATTCCATGTTTTCCATGTTGCTCTCATTCTACTGGGATCCATTCCATAGATGGTGTCCTTATATCAAGTGCTCTGGATCTAGGTTTGCAGTTGTTTGCAAAAAGTTCATATTTACATCAGTAGTCATCAATCAATTTCTATGGAGATTTGTTTCCCCATGTATGTGTTGCAAAAAGTTGGCGTCATTGTACTTTTGCTTTTAAGACTTTATCTATTTGCCTGGCTAACAAGGCGTTCTCTGACCTAAAACAAACAAACAAACAAAAAACTTTAGAATTCGATAAAATAAAGAATAATGAATGTTAAAGCATCAGATCTCTGGATCCTTTGAGATTCATTCACCTTTCCACTGTTTCCCTTTAAACCTTGGAACTGCCTTTATGGTTTTAGGAGGCAATGCATAGTGGGGCAATGTAGTTTCTTTTGTTTCTAGTGGAATTTGCTTTCTGTGAGAAATATCTGTTATTTTGACTGTTCTGACAAGTAACTTTTACCTTTGAAGCCACAATCATATACATGTATATAATCCCCTTATATAATATCATTTCCTTGTAGCAATTCATAGTGTACACATATCTGAAATTGCCAAAGGTAACTTCTTATTGAAGCACTTTGTGTATTACTTTATATGTAGGATTATAAGAAGAAGAGTATGGTTTCAGGATTAGAGGATGATCATTAATAACCTCAATTATAGCTGATACAGCCTTGCTTGATGCAAATGAAGAGGACTTAAGATACTGATGAAGATTAAAGACCACAGCCTTCAGTATGGGTTGTACCTCAATGTAAAGAAAACAAAAATCCTCACCACTGGACCAATAAATCACATAATGATAAATGGAGAAAAGATTGAAGTTGTCAAAGACTTCATTTTGTTTATATCCACAATCAACACTCATGGAAGTAACAGCCAAGAAATCAAACATATTGCACCAAGCAAATCAGTTGCACAAGACCTCTTTAGAGTGTTAAAGAGCACAGATGTCTGTTTGAGGACTAAGGTATGCTTGACCCAAACAATGGTATTTTCAATTGCTTTATATGCATGTGAAAGTTGGGCGAAGAACAAGGCAGACCATACAGGAATTGATGTATCTGAATTATGGTGTTGGATAAGAGTATTGCAAGTACAATGGACTTCCAAAAGAACAAACAGGTCTGTGTTGGAAGAGGTACAGCCAGAACGCTCCTTGGAGGCAAGGGTGGTGAGATTTTGTCTCTTATACTTTGGACATATTATCAGGAAGGATCAGTCACTGGAGAAGGACCTTATGCTTGGTAAAGTGAAGGATCAGTGAAGAAGAGGAAGACCCCCAATGATATGGATTGACATTGTGTCGGCAACAACAGGCTCAAGCATAAAAACAATTGTGAGGATGGCTCAGGACCGGGAAATGTTTCATTCTGTTGTATATAGGGTCACTATGAGTCGAAACCAACTTGATGGCACCTAATAACAACAACTAAATCAATGTAACGAATATTTGTGGAGAGCTCTATGTGGAATTGGCCCTTTTCTTCTGAATGAACATTAGAAAATTCTGTAAAACCTTGAGCATTGACTTTGTGTTCATAATTAGTGTTGAAATAAACTAGCTTAGATATTTTGCTGAAGTTAACCCAAACTTTTGTCAGCTAAAAATGGCCACTGACTCATTTGTTTTTTGATATAAGTTAGATTAGTAAAAAACAATGTAATGATAAGTAAATACAGTTTAGGAATTGCCTCTAGTCTAACTAGGACATCACCATGACTTTTTATTTTAAAACTAATTATTGTTGAATCAATTTTTGACTAACGAGGACTCTATGTGTGTCAGTATAGAACTTTCTTCCATAAGGTTTGGAACGGCTGATTTGTTGGAAGTAGATTGCCAGACCTTTCTTCACAGAACTTATGGGTGGACTGGAATCTCCAATCTTTTGCTTAGTAGCGAACTGAGTTACCCATATACACCCAAACATGTACTAACTTACCAAACTTACTAGAACTTCTAAGTCTTAAAAAATTCCAGTTATGTCCAGCAATTGACCAACCTATTCATCAAATTGATGAGCAAATTCTGACTGTGTGAGAAAGTTTCAAGTAATTCCCAGTTCTTTGAGATGCATTTTAATATATCCTTTCATTTTGTTCTTTTACACTAGACTTTCAGCTTTTACCCTTCATTTTTTCCTCAATAGTTTTATCTTGGGGCTTTCCCCAAATACAGATATACCATGGAGATAGTTGGGGTGGTTCCACACCTGTTGTTGTTGTTAAGTTCCATGGAGTCGGTTCCCCCTCTTAGCGACCCTGCATAGGGTTTCTGAGGCTGTAAATCTTTATGGGAGCAGAAATCCTCATCTTTCTCCTGCTGATAGTTTCGAACTGCCGACCTTGAGGTTAGCAGCCCGATTCATAACCACTACGCTACCATAAAGCAAATATCACTATAATGCGAGACTCATATATTTTTGGTTTCCCATAGAAAATACACTCTATTATAGTCTGTAAGTGTGCAACTACATTATGAAAATGTTTGAAGTATTGTGAGAATTACCAAAATGTGACACAGAGACACAAAGTAAGTGCATGCTGTTGGAAAAATAGTTTGATAGGCTTGCTTAATGTAGGGCTAAAACAAGCCTTCAATGTATGAAAAAACACTATGTGTGAAGCACAGTAAAATGAACCTCTACTGTCCCAAGCCCATAAAACATACCCAGTCTGATGTTTCATTTTGCTTTTTGGTATAAGACATTAGTGATTTATTATGAGTGCTTCCAAATATATACTATTCTTTTCTATCCTTCCTCTTTCCCTCTCTCCTTCCCTTGCTTTCTTGCTTCCTTCCACTCATTCTTCAATATTAAGTATGCTTTTGTTTTAATTCCTCATTTAAAAAAATGTTTTATTGTGGATTATGTGATAGTTTACGTGTGACAACATTAGCTTTACATTCATCCTATTGTATATCCTTTCATTGCCATGGTTACAA
>NW_006408524.1:18454744-18475659 GCF_000296735.1 Chrysochloris asiatica
AGCCACTCAGTGTTCACTTTGAGAATTACTTATATCATAAATTTGAGCATGTAGCTGATGAATATCCACAGACAAGTGTATATTGTTCCACACCCCCCCCCTTGTCTCTTGATGATCCCAGGGACCTCTGCTCCAGGACTGCAAAGTGAACCATTCCTCTCTTTTGCTACAAAACGTTTACCTTTACATTTCCAACCCTCACAGTCAGTCCTGGTAGCAATTATTCACTATTGTGCCTCATGAGTGCCACCCCCATCTTAAGTATGCCCTTGCCATTTGTATTCTGAAGTAGCATGCATCTCAGGCAAATGACTGTTTTAACCACAGATTTGATCTGAGAACTATCAGTAGGGTAGTGTTAAGAAAAAAGCCCTAGTGAGTAAACATTAATTGTTTTATAAGTTAAAAAATTGCCCAAAGTGATGGTAGGAAAAAACTCACTGAGAATTCTGTTATCCTTAAGCTTCCTAAGAAAGATAAGTGCACAGCTGAAGAGAAGGCTGAGCTTTAAATGTATATTTTCTGGGAAACCAATCTGAATAATTCAGATTAAAAACAGGTGGGGTTTGCATGGGTGAACAAAGCCTATTTCCATTATGCTGAATCTTAAAAAAAGGGAGAGAATACATTCTGTAAGCAATTCTGTGAATTAGTTATTAACACATATTAATAGCGTTTAGAGTTTTAAACCCGTATGTTGTTGTTAAGTGCCCTGGGGCTAGTTCTGACTCATGTGTTGTTGTCATGTGCTCCTCAAAGACTTGCTTTGATTGGTTGATGTGCCATGGAGTCGGTTCCAACTCATAGCGACCCTGTACAGGGTTTCTGAGGTTGTAAATCTTTACAGGAGCAGAAAGCCTCGTCTTTCTTCTGCAGAACAGCTAGTAGTTTTGAACTGCTGACCGTGAGATTAGCAGCCTGATTCATAACCACTACACTACCAGAGTTCCTCATAGCTACCCTGTATAGGGTTTCTGAGGAGCGGCTGGTAGTCTGAACACTTATCCTATGGCCTCATACCAGAACTCCTTAAACCAGTATGTTGTAATTGGTGGTGGTGGTGATATGCCGTGGAGTCAGTTCCAACTCATAGCGACCCTGCATAGGTTTTCCAAGGAAACCTTATGGTTAGAACCAACAACCTTGTGATTAGCTGTCCAGTGCTTATCCTATAGTATCATATGAGGACTCCTAAACCAGTTGTTGTTAAGTGCCTTCGAGTTGGTTTCAACCATAGTGACCCTGCATAGGATTTCTGAGGAGTGGCTGTTGAGCTTGAACTGCTAACTTGAAGTTCAAACTGACCTTGCAGTCCAGCGCATTATCCCATAGCACCATACCAGGACTCCTAAACCAGTATAGTAAGAGGTTAAATTGAAGTTACCACATAATATTCAGTTATTATTATAGAACCAGTACATTTTACTATATTTTGAAAGAGTTTTCAAGTGAGAACTTTAGTCTGATATGTATTATAATACAATAATTTCTCTCTGGATATTTTTGGTAATTTCTTGGAACTTGGTATAGTCAAGTGCTCTCTGTGAGCTGAAGCAACAGAGATGCATGATAAAAATCACCAAAAAGGTTTCGAAAAATAATCTGAAGCCCTACCTCCTCCAGCCCCACATTCTGATTTATCTCCTAGGGAGGGTTTTGACACAAGAGCTCACTTCATAAGGGATGTGGGGTGCCTACCTGGCTCAGAGTGACTCATCACCATCTATTAAGCAAGTTGGTGGCTTGAGAGCAGAGCATTTCGGGCAATTTGCTGATTCCTTTAAGCAATCTTAATGCTGAGCCCCGTGGGTAGCAAGACATAGCATGTGATTAGAGCAGAAGCAATTACTCTTAGAAAAGCATCATTAATTTCAAAAGCTCTTGTCCTGAGATATGTGGCTAAGTGGAGACAAATTAGGATGCTGTCTACAGGAGGGAAAGTGAAGCTGTTTCCTTCTTTTTAGGATAGAAAGGAAACCTAATATCATCTGTTTCAAGTAGTTAATTCTTCCTCCAAAGAATGGGAGTGGCAGGTTTGGAAGAAGACCACCGTTGGGAAGTTGAGGGTTTGTATTCATTCTGCTGTAAGCTCTTTCAACTCTTTGTCACTTTATCTTCCTCTTTGATGAAACATTCATGTTTTTCACTTACCCACATCACAAAACCTTTCTGGGGTCTAATTAGTGCTGTGGAAAGGGCAGTGGACCATTCTCAGAAGGCCTAGTTCTAGGGTCTATTACTGGGTAGGGTTATTGCTGTCACCAATAAACAAGTTTGGTCCCATTTCTGGGCCTTGCTCTTCAATTAAGAAATCAAAGCAAAGCAAGATCACCTCCAAGATCCTAAAATATAGATTCTTATTAACAAGAGATGATAGCATTTGGACTCTCCTCGTCTGAAACCCTGCTCAGACAGGATGTTTTTAGAAAAAGCAAACTTAGTAGCTAATGAATGCCATGGGACTTTGCCAGGGTTATTTGCATGATTACCCAGGGTAGTGGTTGCTCTCTCTCTGAGGCTTTTAAATAACATACAATGGGCACAAGCTATCTGCTAGGCTTTGTATTATGGTCTCCTACCAAGATTATGTCATTGAATGGTATACTGAAGAGTTACTATCTCCTTGGAGGTAAGAAAGCTACAGTCACAAGGGATTTTTCTATAACAGGCCCCAAGCCAAGATGTGAACCTAAATTTTTACTGCAATGCTAATGTTCTTTCTGTATCACAATATAACTATCTTTTTCTTTGGGAGAAGTCTTAGCAGCTAGCCCTCTCTTCCCACTTTTTAATCTTTTCTATTCCTTCAAAAGAAAAAAAAAAAAAAGAAAAACTACATCCAGACTCTTTACCCTTACTTGTATCCCCTATTCCATTCCATACCCCTGAGTTATATGACTTTTAAAGAAACCATGGTGTCACAGTGACTCAGTGCTTGGCTTCCAGCCAAAATATTGGCAGTTCAAACCCACCAGTCAATCATTGGGAGAAAGATGTGGCAGTCTACTTCTGTAAAGATTAACTTTGGAAACTGTATGGGACAGTTCTACCTTGTTACTAGGGTGACTATGAGTTGGAATTGACTTGGCAGCAATGGGTAATATGATTTTTGTCTCCACTTGCAAAGAGCAGTTTCTAAAACAAATTTGTTGTTGTTGTTAAGTGCCATCGAGTCGGTTCTCTAAAACAAATAGGCATCATTAATTTTTGTTCTGAAGGACTACTCCATGGTGGTTGCATTTTTGACCACTCCAATTTTCTTAAGACTCTCTCCTTCTCTGGCTGCCTTGTCCTGGTCTCTTTTGGTCCTCTTCCTCTCTCTCCTTTGAGAGTTCCTCTTTTACTCAGTGTGACTGATAGGCCATTCACTATAGAGGATGCCATATCACCACTCATCATTACACTGTGGTTGGGTATCAGTGCGTTTCCCAAAGTCAGGTTGATTTGAGGTAAATCACACTACCCAAAGCACATCTTCCCAATCTAGGCTGGGACCTTGTCTGTCTTCTTTACTTTAGAATCCTCACTGCTCAGCCCATTGTTGGCATGTTGTTGTTGTTGTCAAGTGCTGTTGAGTTGTTTCCGACTCACAGAGACCCTATATAGTGTTTCTGAGGAGCAGCTGGTGAGTTTGAACCACCAGCCTTGTGGTTCAAGCTGACCTTGCAGTCCAGTGCTTATGCTACAGTGCCACACCAGAAAGAAGTATTTGTTGAATAAACTGAAACAATGTTCAGCAGAATACTTCCAAGTAAAGAGTGAGTCCATTCCAGAAAGGGAATGCAGCCAGAAGTGCTTAGGGGTTTCCTTTGCATCTGTGAGGATATGGTTTGGCTACAACATAAGGTGGAGAACTAGAAGAACTGCTGGAGGTGAGGCCAGGACCTGTATAAAAGAAATTGTGAAAGATTTTGAAATGGCAAAAAAAAAAAAAGAAGAAGAAAAAGAGACAAGACAGAACATGGAAAAAAAGATGACTAAATGTCTTATGGATTTCTGGGCATCATATAGTACATTATTTCTTATTAACTGATTCTGTAGTGGTCTGCTCATTACACCATTTGAGTTCTTTTGCAACTCTGTAAATTGTAGAAAACTGATGATAATGGAAATGACCCCTGTCTGCAGAAATGAAAATGAATTTTTTTTCATTTGAAGGTACAATTGATTCCCCTTATTCTTTACTGTCCACCCCTATCCATGCAAGTATCCAGTTTTGCATTTACTAACATGTATATGCCAACATTCAACATTCTGTACTCATTCCATGTGACTTCATTTGGATTTTTCTTTGAACTGATTTTTAACAATCCATTAGTTCCTCATTAATTCATGTTGAACTAAATAAAATATTTAACATATATGACAAATATGGATTCCTGGTGTGCTGATGTAGAGTAAGCACTGGACTGTAAAGTTGGTTTGAATCACAAGGTCAGCAGTTCAAACTTCTCAGCCACTCCTTGCAAACTCATACAGGGTTGCTATGAGTTGAATCGACTTGATGACATTTAACAACACGAAAAATATAATTTATTATTTGTATTTTACCTTTTAAAAAACAAGATCTTTTTAACAGAAAGAGGATGGGGGTTACATCCTGAAGAACCTGAAAAGCTACTCTAGAGGGTTTGGATTTTACATGGTGTCAAGGTTTGGGAAACTGAGACAAAAACGTTTCAGATTTGCATTTATAGAAAAACACATGTGGAGGCTTTGTTGCAGTGGAGAGATCAGCTATTGGACCAGTACCATAGTCCAAGTGGGAGAAGATAAAAACTGGAGTAGGACCCAGCACAAAGCTTTAGTATGTGGAATGATGTCTGGTGCTTCATATCACTGAAGGACTAAAGAAACGGATGAAGTAAAGTACTGATTTTGGGAAAGAGGCATATTAGAAAGACATTCCAGAGGACAAGTTTTAATTAGGCACACCCACTCCCTTCCAGGTTCTTTATAATTTAAACCTTTCTGATAAAATTCTTTGGCCTAACATTTTCACTGACCCTGGTCAATACTCTTCTTTTCCACAGCACCAATTCACAAATCTTGTTAATAACATATATTCTAAAATTTCTTTAACTTAAATTCTATACTCATGATGACAGGGTTGTTTCTGTTGACACAGAGCATCTTTAGCCCACAGGGTCTCATAATTGTCTTCCCTGCAGAGTGGTATGCTCCTCAGAGAGGTAGGTAAAGAAATGAGAGCTATGAGGTTGTGGTAGACAATTACAATTGTGCCCTGAATGAGTGAACCACTTGTGTGGTCTCCTCTCACACTGGCACTGGGCTTGGTCGTCTGATTTTTTTGACCAATGGGGCATTAGCAGGCATGATACACCATACTGTAATAACATCTGGATGATCCTGTCAGAGAAAGAGACTATATGGGGAGGAGGTAGAGTTAGAGACCCTAGACAGAAAGAGAGGCTATGTGAAGACGAGCTGGTGTCTCCAGATGAGCGCAAAGTTGAATGCAAACTGCATGGATGATCTCAGCCAATACCACATTGAGCAGAGCTTCCATTCAGCCTGAAGAGTTTACATAAATGATAAATCTGTTTTTGTCGTGTTTTTGCTGCCCAGCCCAGCAAACAAAACAAAACAAAAACTAGTTGCTGTCAAATCAATTCTGACTCATAGTAATCTCATGTGTGTCAGAGTAGAGCTGTGGCTCCATAGGGTTTGGGATAAAGATAGAAGAACCACCAGACTTTTGGTTAGCAACTGAGTGTCTTAACTTTTTGGACCACCCAGGGATTCCCTCCATACAGCACATGGTGAGGGCAGCTTGCCTAGAGGACAATAAGGAAAGCCAAGTCATTGTTAACTCTCTGGTGTCAATCTATGATCCCACAGTGAATCTGTTGACAATTCTGATCCACTTTGTGAGCTGTCCCAGCTTCAGCTCTCAGCGAAGGTCAATGGGTCTTGGTTTAGAGCATTTCATTTACTTCACACCTTTTCTGTCCTGTCTACATCTCATCCAAGGGAAGGACAGCATGGGAAGTGCTCAGGTACAGCAACTTCTAGAGGGATCCTAATAATTGGCTGTCTATGTCAGACCGACGCCTGTGAAATTAGTTTCCCCATAGCAGGTTCTCCAGGGGTTTGAGGCATTGGGCCCATTTGTCTAATTAATCTTGATATTTCTCTCACACACACATACACACCCCTGTATAGAAGTTTGAACATGAAATTAGAACTGAAAATTAAGATATGATGACCTGAAGTGATTGCTTTTTCTTGCTCTGGATATACGAGGGGAATCCAAAAAGTTTGAGGAAAAATGGAATGAAAAGATAATGAAAAATTTCCATGAACGTTTTGAAGCCTCCTCAGTTCATAATGCCCTGATGTGACACTGTAGGATAAGCACTGGACTGCTAACTGTAATGTCAACAGTTCAAACCTCACCAGTCACTTTTGGAAATCCTACACAGGGTTGTTTTGAATCAAAATCGACTCAATAACACACCCAATAACAAGGAGCTCTGGTAGCGTAGTGGTTACGAATTGGGCTGCGAACCTTAAGGTTAGCAGTTCGAAACTACCAGCCGCTCCGCGGGAGAAAGATGAGGCTTTCTACTCCTGTAAAGACTTACACCCTCGGAAACCCTGTACAGGGTCGCTATGGGTCGGAGCTGACTCGACGGCACTTAACAACAACAACATATACATTATACACATACACATACACACAGGAGCATCATGACTTTTTTGTGTAGGACAAACACTGAACTTTGAATCTACAAGGTCGGCAGTTTGAGCCCACCAGCCACTGTATGGGAGAAAGACGAGGCTTTCTGCTCCAACAAAGATGTATAGTCTTGGAAATCCTATACAAGGCAGCTGAGGTAGAACTGCCTTGATGGCACTTGATGTTCAGGTGTGGTCTTGCAGGTTAATGCGTTGGACTGCAAGGTCTGTTTAAACCACAAGGTCAGAGGTTCAAATTCACCAGCCCCTCCTCGGAAACCCTATACAGGGTCACTATGAGTTGGAACTGACTCGACGGCACTTAACAACACACACATATACATACATGTATATTTATATATAAGGAGCTCTGGTAGCATAATGGTTACGAATCGGGCTGCTAATCTCATGGTCAGCAGTTTGAAACTGTTCCATGGGAGAAAGATGAGGTCAGCTGTTTCATGGGAGAAAGATGAGGTTTTCTGCTTCAGTAAAGATTTACAGCCTGGGAAACCCTGTACAGGGTTGCTATGAGTCAGAACCGACTCCACGGCACATAACAATACCAATGTATTTATATATACATACACATAATTGGTCATTTAAACCATTTTTAATTGTACAATTGAGGGGCACTGGTTTTGGGTATATTTTAATATCACAGAAACATTTTAACTGTAAAAGCTGGCTAACTGAAGTGTTTCAACAAACTAATGGAGGGCTAGAGACACTCACTTGTCTGCCAAAAACATTGGAAGATAGCTACCTGGCCAATTAACTGGAAGAGATCCATATTTGAGCCCCTTTTAAAGAGAGGTGACCACAGAGAATACGAAAATCACTGAAGAATATCATTAATATTACATGCAAGTAAACGTTGTTGATAATTAAAAAATGATTGAAGTACATTGACAGAGAGCTCCCAGAAATTCAAGCTGGATTCAGAAGAGGACTTGGAACAAAGATACCATTGTTAATATCAAATGGATCTTGGATGAAAGCAGAAATGCCAGAGAGATGTTTACTTGTGTTTTACTGATTATGCAAAGGCATTCGATTGTGTGGATAATAACAGACTATGGATACTACTGAGAAGAATGAGTATTCCCAAACACTTAATAGTGCTCATATGGAACCTGTACACAGACCAAGGGACAGTCTGAAAAGAACAAGGGAACACTTACTGGTTTAAAACAGGAAAGATGTGCACCAGGGTTGTATCCTTTCATCATACTTATTCAATCTGTATGCGGAGCAAATAATCTGTAAGACTGGTTTATATGAAGAAGAACGTGGCATCAGGATAGGAGGAAGACTCATTAACAGCCTGTGGTATGAAGATGACACAACCTAGCTAGCTGGATTGAAGAGGACTTGAAATATTTACTGATGAAGATCAAAGACCACAGCCTTCAGTATGGATTGCACTTGCATGTAAAAAATGGAAAATCCTCACAGCTGGATGAATAAATAACATCATGATAGATGGAGAAAGACTGAAATTGTGGCAAACCTCATTTTGCTTGCATCCACAATCAATGCTCATAAAAGCAGCAGTCAAGCAATCAACCAACATTTACATTAGGCAGATTTATTGCAAAAAAACCCAAACAATTTTAGAGTGTTAAAGAGCAAAGATGGCAGTTTGAGGACCAAGGTACACCTGATGCAAACTATGGCATTTTCAATAGTCTTAAATGCATGTGTAAGTTGGACAATGAATAAAGAAGACTGTTGAAGGATTGATGCATTTGAATTGTGGTGTTGGGCAAAGAAAATTGACTACCAAAGGAACAAACAAATCTGTCGTAAAAGAAGTACAGCCAGAATGAGCCTTAGAAGCAAGGATGGTGAGGTTGTCTCTCATACTTTGGACATGTTGTCAGGACAGACGTGACCCTGGAGAAGGGCATCTTGGAAAAGTGGATAGTCAGCGAAAAAGAGGAAGACCCCCAACAAGATGGATTGACACACTGGCAGCAAGAGTGGGCTTAAACACAAGAATCGTGAGGATGGCGTAGGACCTGGCAGTGTTACGTTCTGTTGTACATAGGGTCGCTTGAGTCGGAGTCGACTCCATGGCACCTAACAACAACATGGGCAAGCAAGTGCTTTATAAATGCAAACCTCTGAGGGATGCATTGTTATTCTCATCTCATTTTACAGAAGAGCCTAAAGGTTAGAAAGATGAGATAATCCACTAGCATTTCATACCTAGTTATTGATCTGCACTTTGACTCCAGGGTATCTATCATCAGAAGCTCTACTCTAAATGATAAACAGAGCTCTACATTTAACATGGCTCCCAACCCACAAGAAGTGCTAAATAAAGACTGTTACTGTTGTTGCTAAGTGCCGTTGAGTTGGTTCCAACTCAGAGTGACTGTATGTAGGGTTTCCGAGGCTTTAAATCATCACGGGAGCAGAAAGCTTCATCTTTCTCCCATGGAGCGGCTGATGCGTTCAAACCACGGGCCTTGTGGTTTGCAGTCCAGTGCTTATTGGATGGAGCCACTCCACTCCCAAAGAAAGACTAGCTGTGACTATTACTCCTTATAAATGCACATACCCATGAAAGCAGAAGTCAAGAAATCAAGCAACGTATTGCATTTGTTAAATCTGCACAAGACTTCTTTAAAGCATTTAAGAGCAAAGATAACAGTTTGAGGACTAAGGTGCATCTGACCCAAGTTATGCATGTGAAATTTCAATAAGCTCATATGCATATGAAAGTTGGACAGTGAATAAGGGATATGGTAGAGAATTGATGCATTTGAATTATGGTGTTGGAGAAGAATAGTGAATGTACCATGGACTGCCAGAAGAACAACCAAATCTGTCAGAAAGAAGTACAGCCAAAATGTTCCTTAGAAGCTAGGATGAGACTTCATCTCTTACACTTGAGACATGTTATCAAGAGGGACCATGCTCCGGGAGACATCATGCTTGATAAAGTGGCTTACTGTTGCTGTTAACTGCACTTGAATTGGTTCTGACTCATAGTGATCCTGTATAGGGTTTGTGAGGAATGGCTGGTAAGCTTGAACCACTGACCTTGTGGTTCAAACTGACCCTGCAGTGCAGCACATTAACCCACAGTGCCACACCAGGACTCCTGATAAAGTGGAGGGCAAGTGAAAAAGAGGAAGACCCCACCCCCCCCACCAACAAAATGGATTGGCACAGTGGCAGCAGCAATGGACTTAAATGTAACAACAATTGTGAGGATGGTGCAAGACTGGGCAGTGTGCATTGGAACCAACTAACCCAACAACAACAAATAAATATACACGTTAAGTCAAAAGTACTATTAGATAAATTGGTTTTAAATTCCTTAAATGCTCCAATTTTGGTAAAATAAGAATAATACAACCTGTAGCACTCAGCTTAGGAGCCCTGGTGTTCCAGAGGGTTATGTGTTGAGCAGTTAACTACAAGATCAGCAGTTCAAATCTACCAACCACTCCTTGGAAGAAAGATGAGGCTTTCTGCTCCCATAAAGATGGTTGTTACGTACCATCTAGTTGGTTCTGACTCATTGCAACCCTGTATAGGGCTTCCAAGGAACAGCTGGTCAGTTTGAACTATTGACCTTGTAGTTTGAAGTCCAGTGCCACACTATGAGTTGGAATCGACTTGATGGCATACAACAACAGTACAACATAAAACCCACAGTAACAATGTAACTTGCAATCATTCATAACATATTTTAGGCACACTAAGAAGAGACACACCTTCCTATGTCTGGTGCTGATTATGTTTGTATATATCACCTCTTCATAGCCTTCTGATCAGGTGACCATTTTGTCCTCTTCCTGGACATGCCAAGACAGGTCCTGCTAGTAGTTTTCCTCTTCCTGACTGTTCTCCCTCTCATGACTGGCCTGATTCTTGCTAGCCATAACTAGTCCCCTTCCTAGTATTGTTTGTTTCACTTTCTTAATTTCTGGTTTAATGCACATGTGCACAAACTATAGTTTGAGATTTTAATAGCTAGTCTTGAATAAGTGACTTTACTATGTGTAATTATTAAATAGCTCCCATTCATCTCATTTAATTTTCACAATGACTTACGAAGCAGATACTGTTATTAGACCTGATCTGTAATGTAGCCCTCCAAATTGTTTGTTTAAAAAAAAAAAAAAAAATCTAGCTAGAGTGCTAAGTTTTATTTTAGTTGTGCATATGGGAAAAGAGGAAAATGCTGTTAATGTTTTTCTGGCTTAAAGAAAATTTACAAATACTTGTATCCTCCAAAAAACAAAAGTAATAATTCGGATATTATTATCAGAGCAATGTAGGGAAATGGGGGTAAATAAAAAAGTAGTATTATTAGGGCTAAAGTTCATACATGCATGAGTTTATTACAAACAAAACATATTTAAACATACCTCTTTTGATGACTGGATGGTTGCAGACAAGTTCTCTCAATAATACACTTGTCACTTTAGGGCGCCTTCAAACAAAGGTCCAATCAAAATAGTGGCTTCTAAGGAATTCACTGGGCCAGTGCAGTTCAAGGCAGTGTGTCAGCTTAGAAGGTCATGGTACCTGTTTGTTGGAACTCTAAGGAGGTAATCTTGATAGATTTTCTTGATGGACATAAAATTATCATGGGGACTTATTATGAAAAAGTTTTACAAAAAAATAAATAAAAACTTCATTAGTGAGAAACAGGTCAGGGAATTTACATCGAGAACTTTTTTTTCCATCACGACAATGCACCTGCTCATTCTTTGAGGGTAGCAAAGGCTGTCCTAGGAGAGTTTCACTGGAAAACCTGACTCTATCTTCCTTACGGTCATATCTTGGATTGAATTGTGTCTCTCCAAAATTTTGGCTGGGCCATGATTCTTAGTGACTTGGCAGTTATGTGATGATGTAATATGGCAGCTATGTGATGATCATCCCCCACCCCCATTAGATGTGATCTAATATGATAAACCAGTAAGGGGATTAAAGGTGGGATATAACACCCTTGTAGTGCTGTTGGATCAGCTCTGGACTTCAAACCGTAAAATTGGCAGTTCAAATCCACCATCTGCTCCTTCGAAACCTTATACAGGGTTGCTGTGAATCGGAACTGACTCAGCACTTAACAACAACAACAACAATCTTATCACAACCCTGATCAAATGGCAGGGAAGTTTCCCTGTGGTGTGACCTACAGCATTCTCATTACTTCCATTCTGCTTGTTCTGTTTCCCTTGAGCTAGCTTCCCTTTCCACCTTTGCTATTGGATTTGTGTTGACCTTTTGGTCTCATATAGTTGATTGTTTAAGGGAGCACATTACTCACAGAAGTTATTCCTTATTTTATTAGCAATCTTTTATTTGGATGAAAGGTGACCACCAGGAATAGCTTACATGCCAAGTATGTTAGGGCCACAGCCTCAGGGGTCCCTCTGGTCTCTATTGGCACAGTATGTCTGGTCTCTATTGGCGCAGTATGTCTGGTCTCTTTTAGGAGTTTGAATTTTGTTCTACATCCCCTCGCCCCCTCCCCACCCCCATTGTATTATGTAATGGTAGCCAGGCACCATCTAGTTCTTCTGGTCTCAGGTTAGAAGACCTAGTAATTTGTGTGGGCTATTAGTTCTATGGACTAGAGTTTTCTTTGATTCATTGGTTTCCTTTATTTTCTTTTGCTCCAGATTATTGGAGCCCAATAGTTATATCTTAGATAGCTGCTTGCAAGTTTTAAAAACTCCAGATGCTACTTATGAAACTAGGGTATAGAACATTATCTTTTTAAACTATGTTATGCCAACTGACTAAGTTGTTTTACCAGACTATGGTCTAAGGCCTTTTAGCTCAGTAAATCATTCCTGCTAGTTGTTTATATCTAAGAGTTAAATAACTATGTTCCTATGTAGTTGTTGTTAAGTGCTGTGGAGTCAGTTCTGACTTATAGCAACCCTGCATATGGTTTCCAAAGAGCAGCTGGTGGGTTAGAACTGCTGACCTTGTAGTTTGAAGTCCAGTGCTGATCCTATAGTGCCACACCAGGAATGTTCCCTATGCACTTTATTATATATATATATATATCCACCCCTCACTGATCTACTTGGTTTGGCTCCAAAGAGCACATGCTATATGTACATGGAAACTGACTACATCATTACATAACTGCCAACCCACTGAGAATCATGGCCCAGCCAAGTCAACACCTAACTTTAACCATCACAGACAGCATTACTCTCACCTTGTACTTAGGCACTCATTACTGCCAAACACATGTAATAAATGTTCTAAATTTGAAATGTCAGATAACAAAGTAGTCGATAAGTAAGGAGTAAGGTGTCTATGGAGTCCTGGTGTGGTACTGTGGGTTAATGTGCTGGACTGCAAGGTTGGTTTGAACCACAAGATCAATGGTTTAAGCTCACCAGCCACTCCTCAGAAACCCTATACAGGGTTGCTATGAGTTGGAGTTGACTCGACAGCACTTAACAACAGCAAGGTATATATGGATATGCAAGGGGGCTTCAAAAAGTTTGTGGACAAGTGGAATGAAACGATAATGGAATTTGCCCACTAACTTTTTGAAGTCCTTTCATATATGCAGCACTATTGTTGTAGCTGTTATATTCTGTCAAGTTGGTTCCAACTCATAGCGTAACACCTGCATAGGTTTTCCAAGGCTGTACATTTTTGTGGGAGCAGTAAGCCTCACCGTTCTTCTACAGAGCGGCTGGTGTGCTTGAACTGCTAACTTTGTGGTTTGCAGTCCAGTGTTTATCTTACAGAGCTACCACACACTTCTTGTTGTTAAGTGCCATGGAGTTGGTTCCAATCCATAGTGATCCTGTGTAGGGTTTCTGAGGAGCAGCTGGTGAGCTTGACTCGCTGACCTTGTGGTTCAAACCAACTTTGTGGTGCAGCACATTAACCCACAGTGCCACACCAGGACAAGGTGGCTTATATTTTTGTCTGGTGAATCTGGCAACCCTACCTGGAAGTAGACAAAATGGGATAATGAACCCTTTGGGACCTATTCATTACCTTGCTACAACAGTAATCAACTCATGGACAATTTTATTTAATCTCCTCCTTGTTTCCTTTCTCACCTGCATTATTCTGAAACAAGTCCCAGTCATATAATTTCAGTAGTTATTCTTAAATGAAAAAGAATGTTTCTAAAAACTTAACCCTTAACTATAATATTTATTTTGCCTAAGAAATCAACAATAATTCTTTAACATCATCAACTATCCAGTTGGTTTTCATAATTTTCCAATTGCCTCATGAAATTATTTTGAGATACAGTCCTCCCCTTCCCAGCCCCTTAGTTGTGGTTTTCCTTTCCATAGTTCCAGTCACCTGTGGGCAACCACGGTCCAAAAAGACTTACATTGTGCTCCATTCTGAGTAGGGCACTGTCTCAGAGCCAGCTTATTTCTCCTCCACTAGCTATGAGCCTGGAAAATACGTTCGGAAGAGTGGCCGTGCTACACCTTGTCAGCACCCAACAGGTCAACATTGCCTATCTGGGGCACCCTGGGTACTTGTCATATGTATGTATAGGAAAAAAACAGTATATGTAGGATTTGAATACTAACCATGGTATCAGGTATTCACCGGAGGTCTTGGAATGTGTTCCCCATAGATAAAGAGTTACAGGTGTGGCAATGTAGGATCAGAACTCAACTGAAAGCCATAAGGTCGACAAGTCAAATCCACCAGCCGCTCCTTGGAAACCCTATACAGAGTCGCTATGAGTTGGAGCAAAAACAACTAAGTTTGCTTGGATCAAGAGCCAAATAAAGTTCACACATTATTTATCCAAATAAATTTGCATGTATAAGCCTTTAATAGCTTTTAATGTATAAGATTCTTGCACCCTTTATAATGTATAAGATACCTTGTTGCTTTTAAGTGCCGCCAAGTCAGTTTCGACTCATAGAGATCCTGTATAGGGTTTCGGAGGAGTGTCTGGTGAACTTGAACCACCGACCTTGGGGTTCAAACTGACCTTGTAGTCTAGCGTATTAACCTGCAGCGCCACACCAGGACTACATAGGATTTCCTAGCCCTTTGCCATTTATTCCTTGAGGAAATAACTTACTTGTCTTATAAAAATTTCCATAGGCTAGACTTTGCTGATTGCAGGCCCATGACATTTAACAGACGATGTATCCCTCTGTCTCCTGTGCTGCCTATAAATTGATAGTTAGATCTAGGGGCTTGATCAGGCCCAGGTTTGCTTATTTTAGAATGATAACTTCATGGGTGATTGTGGACTTCCATCAGGAGGTCATGTCTGGTGGTCTTGCCCCTCTTTTTATGAGATTGGGGATCACTGATGATCATTGCCTTGAATCACTAATAATAACTTTTGAAAGCATTTGTTCTCTCTGAGAAGTGGACTACCTCAAAAGCAATGGAAATAGCAAATTTATTTGCTGAAGGTAGTTAATGTCACTGAATTGTACATGTAAGGGAGGTTGAAATGTGGATGTGTTTCTTTAAAATGTCTTGTGACTTTTTTTTTTTAAGATAACAAATTCTTTAGGCACAAAAATAATAAGTTGGGGGGAAAACTACTTGCTTTTTTATATAGCATATATTTTATTAAAGTTTATTCTAATATATTCTCATATTAAAAATGTAATTTAGTGGAAGAATTTTCCTTTTGAATCATCTAATAGCAGTTACACATTTAAAAACATTTAATAACAAAAAAGACAAAACAACTAAAGTCTTTTCTTTTTTATATGTGGACATTGAAGTGGACCTAATTCAATTTTCTTTTTAAAAATCCAGAGAGAAAAGTAGATTCAAACCTAAATAAAATGAATTCTAAGATGTTTGTACTAAACTACTAGGCTCCTGTACCATTTTCTATTTTCTGTTGTTTTGATGCAGGCTCTTTTCTCTTGCTCTTTTCATTGGTCCAGCTGCACCATTTTTATCACATTCGTCATCACTATCAAATTTAGTTTTCTTTCCCTGAAACTGTATTTTTCCTTTAGCAGATCCAGCCTGGGTAACTTTATTTCCCTTTCCTTTTCCTTTAAATGTGTGACCTTTTGACTTCCATTTGTTTAGGGATTCTTGTTGATCTTCCATAATTTTTTTCAAGGCTGCTTTTTCTACCTCTCCTTCTAGTACTTCCCAGGTCACTTCTTTGTTCTTTAATTGTAGGTTACCGTTACTTGCATCCTTGGCTTTATCCAATACTTCTTTAGCTGTTTCTTTAAACAGAATTACTCCCTCTTTTGCTCCTCTGAAAAGTCTATCCACTTGATTTCTCCATGATTAGAGAATAGGATGTGCAAATCTTCTCTACACGTCTGATCGTCTAAATCACCCGAAAATTTCAGTAAGCAGCCCATCTTTTCTTCTAGAGATTTCATTTCAGTATCTTCTGCTAACTTCTGTTTTTCTTCTTGCTCTTGTTTAGCTCGTAATTTAGCTTCCACTTTATTTTGCTTTCTTTCTTCATTCTTTTTTGCAAAGTAAGCTTCCTTGAAAAATATTAGCAGGTCTGTCTCTTTGTACTTCTGGCCAGTGGTCTCTACACACTTCTTAGCAAATTCGATGTTTTCAAACACAACAAATATGGATCCCTTAAATATTCTGTGCAATGTTCTTCTCATCTGAATATTTAGTACTTCATCTTAATCTTCTAACCATTCTTTTATGTCATCAAGGGTTGCATCAGTTGGGAAGCCTTTAATATAAACAGTTCTGTTTTTCACATCATTTTTATACTCATCAGTCACTTCAGAGAGGGGTTTGCTTGGATATCTTCTGATTTTTGAGTTTTATCGTCACTTATTTCCATGAGTTCTACTTTTGATTTACTCAATGCTTCTCTTATTATATTAAAGTCTGTTGTGTCTCCAAAGGTACCCAGCCTTCATTGAGTTTGATCTGTTCCTTTAAAAATTTGTCCCACGGCAAATTAAAGTCACCAAAATAATACTCAATTTGATGACAGATTTTGGCCTCCAGCTCAGCCATCTTTTCACTATCACCATTTTCGGCCATTGTGGTGATCTGAAAATTGTCCTTTATGGTTCCGGTCCTGCAGAAAAGGTCCACAGGAACCGAAGCCGCAACAGCAATGTCCAGACTTATAAGTGCCGGTGGCCTAACACGCGTACGGAAGCTTGTGTCATTTTAAAACAAGTAATTATATGCTCAGGTTTGTTGTACATAAACTCATTTAAACTAAATTGCAAGGTAGTCATGGCACAGAACACAGACAAGACCCCAAAACATTCATTCTGGTCGGGAGAAGCAGGCCAGGGTAAAGATGGTTCAATAATTAAAGTCAAACTCTTCAGCCTTCAGGTGTTCTTCACCTTTAACAAATGGTCTTGAGAGGGAGGCTTGAGCAGCTGATCATCGTTGGTGAAGGATCTTTGTAGTTGGTGGCACCAGGCTGAGTCTCTGGCAGAGTCTCAGTCTTTAAAGAAGGTCAGAAACAATCGGTCGTTATTCTGCCTCTACCTTGCTCTCATTGTAAGAGCAAAAGCCTGGGGTTTTTATGTAGTCAAGTCCCTGTGGTTTTGTATGATAAAGGTCTTTTCAAGGGGGTTTGGCTCACTTCGCATCAGAGTAATTCATATCATAGATTCATAATCAGTATTTGGATATTTGGAATATCTTAGACAGACTAAGGGTTATGTCACACCATAAGGATCCTTGGTGGTGCAAGAGTTAAGCACTCTGTTCACTGAAAGGTTGGTGGTTTGAAGGAGCTCTGGTAGCGTAGTGGTTAAAAATCGGGCTGCGAGCGGCAAGGTCAGCAGTTCGAAACTACCAGCTGTTCCGTGGGAGAAAGATGAGGCTTTCTGCTCCAGTAAAGATTTACAGCCTAGGAAATCCTGTACAGGGTTGCTATGAGTCGGAACCAACTCCACGGCACATAACAACAACAACAAGCCGTTCTGTAGGAGAAAAACTTGGTGGTCTGCTCCCATGAAGATTACAACCTAGAGAATCCTATCAGTTCTACTCTGTCACATGGCATCACTATGAATCGAAATTGACTCCTTGGCACCTAACAACATGTCACATGATACCACAGTATCATGCACAGCAGTAGTCTACCACAGGGTGGTTGTTTATAAGATTAGAAGTTGTTTATACCAGAGAAGTTATTTGTCAGTTTTAGGTTGTTTACAAATACACTTATTTGTTCAAGTCATACATTAAATGTTTCATCCATGAGACTTGGAGTCACTACTTTGTAAGCATACATCACAAATATTATTACTGCAATAGAAAATAAAATATTGGCAACAACCTAGATGACAACATTGGGTAAAAGTTGAGTAAATTATGGTATAACAAAGAATAAATGAATATATGGTAAACATTTCAGGTGTTTATATGTCTAGAAATTTCAAATCTTGTTTTATAAGCATTTTAAAATTATATTTTCATGATAATATATTAAAGGAGAAAATTTAGTTCCAAAATAGTTTATATTTTATAAAAAAATAGGCTTATTGGACTGGATTGAATGAGTATATGTGGTCATAATAAATACTTCATAAGTAATAAAAATCCTATCTTAGACATTATCCATTGTAGCACCATTAAATAAAATTAGATTTCATTTTTCTTTTAACAGCAAATGGAACATAAAGGATATACCCATGTGGTGGGATTATGGGTGTTTTATATTTTCTTCTTTATCTTTTTCTGTAATTTCCAAAATTTCTTCCATGACTGTGAATTATTTTAATAATTATAAAATTGAAACAATATTTTAAAAAGTGAACTCTCATTACTAAGGCATTAATTTGGGATTATATATGTGTATTTTAGTTATTTGTGGGAGAACTATGGAAAGAGGTCCAATACTAGATGGGGAGTTGGGAGTAGATGGCCCAAAGATACAACTAGAATACTTTTTTAAACATTTGTGCAGTAAATAGAATATTGGTTGAAGTTAGAAGAACCTGAAAGCTGGTCTTTAACCTCTACCTACTTTCGATGAATTCAATGTGAAATAAAATGAAAATCCTCACAACTGGATCAATCAATAATATCATGGTAAAATGAGAAAAGATTGAAGTTGTCAAATATTTCATTTTTCTTGATTCCACAATCAACACACATGGAAGTAGCAGTGAAGAAATCAAATAAAGTACTGCATTAAGGAAGTCTGCTGCACAAGACTTCTTTAAGCATTCAAGAGCAAAGACTAAGGTGCTCCTGACCCAAACCATGGTATTTTCAATAGCCTCATATACATGTGAAAGTTGGACCGTGAAGACCATAGATGAATCGGTGCAGTTGAATTACGGTGTTGGCAATGAATATTGAAAGTATCATGGACTGTCAGAAGAATAAACAAATCTGTCTTGAAAGAAGTACAGCCAAAATGCTCTTTAGAAGCGAAGATGGTGAGACGTCAACTTTTGTACTTTGGACATATTGTCAGGAGGGACAAGTCCCTGGAGAAGACATCATGTTTGATAAAGTGGTGGGTCAGTGAAAAAGAGGAGGACTCCCCAACAAGATAAACTGACGAAATGACAGCAACAATGGGCTCAAGCATAACCATTGTGAGGGTGGCACAGGACTGCGCGGTGCTTCATTCTGTTGGGCATATAGCTGCTATGTGTCGGAACCAACTTGATGACACTTAACAACAATACATTAGCCTTTTTTTTAGCCTTTATTTTGTGTGAATATCCAAATCCACTACCACTGGAGTTTATTCCAACTCTTAGAAACTCAATAGGACAGAGTAGAACTGACCCTTTGTGTTTCCAAAACTGTAAAGCTTTAAGGGAGCTGACAGCCTCATCTTTCTCCTGTGGAGTGGCAGGTGGATTTGAACTGCTAATCTTGCAGTTAGCAGCCCAACAAGGAACCCACTATGCCACCAACATCTTTAATCTTTCTAATTGAAAAGGATGCGGCAAAAGCAAATGAAACAATGGAACATCTAGTGAAAAAAATAACTTGTGTGTTATTGTTTTTAAGAACAATAGTTATGTTTATTGTTTACCATGCCCAGAGGTATTGCAATATCGCCACAGTGCTAGGGCTCCATCCCAACCAGTTTTCAGATCTCAGATTTCCCTGGAGCAGGTCACCCTTTGACCTGAGTCACATGCATTTTTTTCATTTATTTTTTAATGCCTGGCATATAGTTCAGGTTCTCAGAGTTATGTATCGCTAATGTATTAACACTATATTACATTAATTATATATATGGCTGTGGTGTGGCACTGTGAGTTAATGTGCTGGACTGCAAAGTCATTTTGAACCACAAAGTTGGTGGTTCAAGCTCAATAGCCACTCCTTGGAAACCCTATGTAGGGTCACTATGGGTCGGAACCTACTTGTTGGCACTTAATAACAACAACAACATAAAAGGGATTGGTGTCTAATCAATGTTAAATGACCCTGGTTGGACTGTCCCTTTGCTCTTGTGTGTTCTGATGTGACTTGAAAGAATTTGATTGCCCAGATTAGGGGCCTTCTCTGGAGTCCTCTGAAATTTCTTGGGAAGTGTTTACCCTGCCTCAGCACAGAGCAGTTAGAATAAGACCCAAAACAAGACAGATTTGTGAAGCTGGTGACAAGTGCTAGTTATGGTTGTGCTGGAATGAGATGGGGATTAAGGTGATGACTGGGACTCCAGTCCTGCCTCTGCTCCCACTAACATCCTGGTTGAGTCTAGTTTCCCAAACCTATTCAAGGCAGAGGCTGGACTCTGGCATCTCTAAGGTTCCTTTTGGAGGCAATTACTTGGATTGAACCTGTGATTCCCAGTTGGTTCTTACTGACCGTGGTACTAGTCTGGTTTCTGGGGTTTTGGGGAAATCATTACACTTCTATGACCTTTACTTTTCTCATTTATAAAATGAGGATAATAATATTTATGTCATAAACATGTTGTAAGGATGAAATGTGATTTTATATATATATATAAAATATCCAGGACTATTTCTTTTTTTTTTTTTTTCCTTAAATGTTTTATTGTGAATTATGTGATAGTATACATGGGAGAACATTAGTTTTACATTCATTCTATCGAATATCGTCTCATTGCCATGGTTAAAATCCCCTCCCTGCAATCCTTCACCCGTGCCCCCCAGGTCTTCAGCACACAGTTGCTCTCCCTCTCTGGGTCTAGAGTCTCCAACTGCTCCATAGCTCCACATCATCATCTCTGGCTCCATTTCAGGCATCACTGCTTCTCTGGGTAGGGTCCCGCTCTCTGCTCTTCTCCCTTG
>NW_006408524.1:18476966-18485697 GCF_000296735.1 Chrysochloris asiatica
ACTTGACGGCACTTAACAACAACAACAACAATCAGTTATAGGCAGAAGACGGACTTACAAGCTTTCTGTGGTGATTCTTTTCGCTATTCCTTTCTCTCCCCCTCCAGTGTCTATTTTATAATATAATGCAAGGAAAAATCCAGAACTATTTCTTGTACCCATTAGGTACAAATATTCTCAAAGTACTCTTGTCTTTCCTCTCATCCTCCTTCTATTCAAACAAAGGTAAGTTAATCTCATTAAACACATTAGTAACCGAGGCTAAAGGTGTCTTCTCTTAGAGATACTTATATATTAAAAGGAAATTTTGAAGGGGGGAGTAGTTAACCTTACAGTCCAGAAACAGAGGACCCTAGGACCATCAAGGGAGAAGAGCATGGGCAGAATGTGGGACCTTATCCAGAGAAGCAATGACACCAGAGATGGAGGCAGAGATGGGGAGAGGGAGCAGCTGAGGACTCTAGATTCATGGGAAGAGAGAGACTGAGAGCTGGCAGCTAGGAAGCAGACTTGCAGAATGTGCCTTTTGGTGGTGTAAATTATTGTATATGCCTGAGTGTTTTTTTTTAAAAAAATAGAGAGCTAAAGTGAATAGAGAGAAATACTGTTAACTGATGGTACATGAAGGGGATTATCATCATTGTAATGAAACAAGGTGCATGATTTTTTTAGTGTAAAATTGATGATCTGCCCTGTAAACTTTCACTCAATTCACAATAAAAACTTAAAAAAAAAAAGGAAAATTTGAAGATGGTCAAGCCATCAGAACCCAAATAAATGAACCCTAATCAGTGTATTCCAGGTTTCTGCAAGATACTGGAGGGTGGGTCAGAAGCTCTTCCCAGTGGCCCTTTGTACAGACACCACTGAACATCCACTGACTGACTGAACCCTGGCTAGAGCTCTCCTGCCCTTGATAAGAATCCTGGTGAGGAAAGGCAAAAGCTATGACATGAGATCATCCACAGCTGCCATGTCCTCTAACAATTTCCTCTGACTAAGTTGCTGCTGGCCACAAAGCCCTGTTTGAAAAAACGCAAGTGGAAAAGAGACAGGAAGGATTTTTCATTTTTCCAGGTACATCTCTTCCCATTGGCAGAAGTGGGAAAGTCTTGGCAACCAGTCTTAGGAGGCTGAGAGCCTTCAGAGGAGGGTGTAGATGTGTATGTATGCACCCTAGTACTCGGGGAGAAAGTTTTTCCTAAACATGACAATAGGAAATGGGAGAAGACATTATCCCCAGGGTGGCAAAGCCCTTTCAGAACATCCTTCGTCATGGAAGAACTGGGCTCTGGGGTGCAACATGCTAGGAAAGGAAGTAAAGGGAAATGTGAACTGCCTTTTGGAGCTAAAGGGAGCTGGTTTTAAAACCTGACTC
Source organism: Chrysochloris asiatica (assembly GCF_000296735.1). Classification (NCBI taxonomy): domain Eukaryota; kingdom Metazoa; phylum Chordata; class Mammalia; order Afrosoricida; family Chrysochloridae; genus Chrysochloris; species Chrysochloris asiatica. Next base: position 18,478,345 of record NW_006408524.1, read on the forward strand.
TGCAATTTACTATTGGGGTGACTTTGGGCAGTCATTTGACTTTTGAATTTGCTTCCTCATCTATAAAATGGGAAGCATTTATTCTGAAGGGTCATTGTTGTTGTTGTTAAGTGCCGTCGAGTTGGGTTCCGACCCATAGTGACCTTGTGTAGGGTTTCCGAGGAGCTTCTGGTGAAATTGAACCACAGGCCTCTCAGTTCACGCAGAGTTTGCAGTCCAGCGCATTAACCAACAGCGCTACACTGGGACTCCCAGTTCTGACATAGAAACCCTATATAGGGTTTCTGAGGCTGTAAATCTTTGCAGGAGCAGAAAGCCTCATTATCAAACCAAAGCCACTGCCATCAAGTTGATTCTGATTGACAGCAATCTAAATAGGGTCTTCAAGATTGAGACTATAAATCTTTATGGGATTAGATAGGTTCATCTTTCTCCCAAGGAGTGGCTAGTGGGTTTGAATGACCAACTATGCAGTTAGCAAGGAGCTCTGGTAGCGTAGTGGTTACGAATCGGGCTGCGAACCTTAAGGTCAGCGGTTCGAAACTACCAGCCGCTCCGCGGGAGAAAGATGAGGCTTTCTACTCCCGTAAGGATTTACACCCTCGGAAACCCTGTACAGGGTCGCTATGGGTCGGAACCTACTCGACGGCACTTAACAAACAAAACAAAAAATGCAGTTAGCAGCCCAATACTGAGCCCATAGCTCCAAATGTAATATAGTTTGAAAACTGCAGGGGACAGTGCTTACCAGTTGGGTAACAGAAGGGAAAGGAAAGGTAGAGGACACAGATACTCACTGAACTCTTATTCTATCAGAAGGAGGCATTCAAAACAGAATAAAAGAACACAGTCTGCTTTGCAACTAATGTCATGAAATAAAATGTGTACAAACTGATGAATGGAAAATGAATTTTCTCTGTAAACTTTCACCTAAACTACAGTAATTTTTTTTTTTTTTAATGACGTGCACTACAATCAATCAAAAACTGACCACTGGGCTGGAGGCCCCCTGCTGTACCAGATTGGAAGGGGGACTGTGGGAGGGGAGGGTAGCAGCTCTCTTTACCATCCCACAAAGCAGTATTGCATTTATGTGTTTTCACAACAGGCAGAGTCAAGTGGGATGTGCCATTTATGCCATTGTGGCCCCAAATTTCTTTCTTCTTTCCACACTCACCTTTGTATAGTTGATAATGATGCCCATGTCTGGTTTGAAGAGAAATCGAGTTAAGTGCAGGAATAGTAAGTGTCTGATCAGGGAGCCCCCATTCTAATAGGGTCTTTTCCCAGGGCAAGGGTTTTTTTTATCAGGGTCTCTTAGTCTATCAGGTGAGCAGAGGAAGAATAAAAAGTGATTTTTAAAAAGTATTATGAAGTAGCCACACAAGCACATAGGCAGGTGGACCCTGCTGCATTCATTCTGCTTGCTCTGAGAAGACTGCTCCCGATGTTGGTAGGGGTGACATGACATTTCCTCTGGCCCTTGAGTGGGTGAAGGATCATGGTGTGTGTGTCCTTACATGGTGCAGGGTCAGCTTCTGCCCACCTTGGAGGAAATGCTAAGGAAACAGAGCAGTATTCAACTGGAAGCATCCCAGTTAATCCAAAGTCTTGTCTCTTCTCTAAACACCAGATGAGGATTCTAAAAGTCTTTCTTCTCTTCCCTACCCATTTTGGGGTTTGTTGGTCTGATAGGTTCTAGAAGCTACCTCTATGTTGACACTACTTTGCAGTTACTTATTCAGATGCCATTTTATAGATGACACTGCCAAGAGTCATGCCATGCTGTGGTTACAGTATTGGGCATGAAGGGGCATGGAGTGGGGGCCAGCTGAGGAATCCCTGATAAGTCAGTCAGTCACTCTCCTCACACACACATCAATTTCAGATATCCTCTGTAACACACACATCTTGCTTCATCACTCAGCGACTGAAGACTTTTGGAAAAGGGAGCAGTGTGGATAGAGCACTGATCTAGAGAGAAGATCCTAGGTTCCAGACTCAGCTTTGTCACTAACCAACTGACTGTGTGCCTGGCGCAAGAATTAAAGCCTCTCTGGGCCACAACAGGCTTTTAGCTAAAACTGGACCTCAAGCTGCCCTTCTTGCATCTGACTCCAGATTAGGTGTCCTGGTGATATAGTGAGTTAAGCATTGGGCTGCTAAATACAATGACCTTAGTTCAAACCCAGCAGCTGTTCTGTGGGAAAAAGATGTGGCAGTCTCCGAAACCCTAAAGAGCAGTGCTACTTTGTCCTATAGGGTTGTTATAAGTCGAATGGACTCAACGGCAGTGTGTGTGTAGTGACCTTTCCATGGCAGTTAAAGAAGAGATGAAGCCAGTGGCCTCAGCTGGCCAGCAGGTCTGGTACAGGGGCGGGGTAGGCCTATTAATAGACCTCTTGTTTCCTATCTCTCGGGAGCCCCCAGGGTCTGCTGGTGCCTCCTTGCTTTTTCTCTTCCTGAGAGCTAGCTGATTTCCCTCCCCCAATGAGCAAGCCTCTCTCCATCCTGAACCCCACCCCCTGCAGGAAGGAGGGGGTGGCAAACTGGGTGCTCATAAGGAGGCTGCCAAGGGAGGAGGCACGCTGGATTGGAAGATGGCTAAATCAGCTTTGGGGGCAGCCGAGGGCAAGACTACCTGGGAGAAGTATAGCCTCGAAGAATAATGACACTGACTCAACAAAGAACAACCAAGAATCAAACAAATCTCGGCCGTTCCTTCGTCCTAGCTAAATTTGCCACCCTCTTGGGGAAAGAGGTGGTCCAGATGGTGTTTGGAGGAGCAGGAAGGGCTCCTCAGACCTCTTGCCCTAGGTGAACCAAGTGCTTAAAGTAGAGAAGAAAGTATCCCTCACTTAATGCCACACCCCTTCCCCACCCCTCCACCCCTGTAAAGCCTCCAAACAACCTCTGCAATAGACACCCCCCAAAGTGTCCCCATCCACTCTAGACTGTCAGGTAGAAGCAGACACCGCCCGGATTACCCTCAATCAGTTTAAAGTGGGCGTGTAGGCCTCCCTGTAGCCTCCTACTACGCTGCGGAGGAAAGGCTGCAGCCGGCGGGGTCCGAACAGACAGCTAACGGCGCCTAGACGCAAGGAACTAACGAACTTTTGGCAGGCAAGGGGTACGGGTCCCACCGGGAGCCACAGCCGCTCACCTGGGCCCGGCCGGGTCCACAGAGATGGGCTCCGTCTCCTCGGCGCTGGCGCGGTCCCGCAACACTGTGGTGCAATTGGGCTCGTCGCTACCACAGTCAGAGGCACCTCCGGCTGCTCCTGCTGCTCGCCAAGACTCATTCGTGCTCCCCAAGATCTGGAGACCAGGGCGCAGAGAGACACCCGTCCCGCCCGCAGCTTGGGAGGCGCACCCAGAGGCTCGGAACCCGGAACGGCGAGTGAAGTTGGCGAGTCCGGAGCTGTCCCCGGTGCTGAAGCGCGCGGAGAGTATGTCTCAGCCCTATGTGGCTGGAAGCAGCAGCGCCGCGGGTGAGTCTTTCAATCTTTCGCAAGGATCCCGGAGGAACCTTCTCCCACATAAGAAAAAGCTTGGTCTCCCAGCAAGATTTTGTTTTTCTTGTTGCATTGTTTATAACATTGAAACAAAAAATTAAGATTCGTTTCTAGTTCAATAGGGAGTTATTTCAGAAGGATCATCTTTCATAGGTATTTAAAGAATAACTGGCAAGGCAGTTTGTGCCCCTAAGGATTTCTTTCTCCTAGCTTTGTGCCGTCGTCAGCATCAAGGGAAAAGTCTTCCTTGTTGTTGTCTTGGAAAAACAAGGATAAAGGAAACACTCCTTCCCTTCCCCTCCTAGGAGAATTGGGGAAAGTGTAGGAGAGTCTTACTTGTTCAGGAGTTGGTTCTGCACGTGAATAAGGGAACCCACGTTTGGACAAGCTTCTTTGGAAGGGACTTTGGGTGGGTGGTTGAACAGAGACTTTTTTTTTACAGTAGGAAATCTGGGGGAACAGTAAAAAAAACACAGGATTTGGAGTCGTATGTAGATTTGAGTGTCTACTTGCTGCTCTCCCTGTGAACTTGGGCAAGATATGCTCTGGTAGCTTCAGTGTTTTCATTTATTACTTAGGGAGGGTGAAAGATGAGGCTTCTGCTATTTCTGTAAAGATTTAGTCTCGAAAACCCAAAGGGGCAGCTCTACTCTGTCCTATCGAGTATCTAGGAATCCGAATTGACTCTATGGCAGTGGGCATTATTTAGGGATACTGTTGTTAAGTGCAAACGAGTCGGTTCTGACCCATTGTTGTTGTTGTTAGGTGCCATCGAGTTGGTACCAACTCATAGGGACCCTATGTACAACAAAATGAAACACTGCTAGGTTCTGGGCCAGTCTCACAATTGTTGCCACACTTCAGCCCATTGATGCTGCCACTTTGCCAATCCATCTCGCTGGAGGTCTTCCTCTTTTTCTCTGACACTCCACCCTACCAAACATGACATCCTTCTCCAGTGATTGGTCCCTCCTGACAATATATCCGAAGTACGAAAGACTAACTTTGGCCATCCTGGTCTCTAAGGAGCACTCTGGCTGCACTTCTTCCAATACAGATCTATTGGTTCTTTTGGCAGCCCATGGCACTTTCAATATTCTTCTCCAACACCATAATACAAAAGTATCAATTCTTCTACGGTCTTCCTTATTCACTGTCCAACTTTTACATGCATATGAGGTTATTGAAAATATCATGGTTTGGGTCAGGCGCACCTTAGTTCTCAAGTTGACATCTTTGTTCTTCAACACTTTAAAAAGGTCTTGTGCAGCAGATTTGCCTAATGCAATATGTCATTTGATTTCTTGACTGCTGCTTCCATGAGTGTTGATGGTTGATCCAAGAAGAATGAAGTCCTTGACAACTTCAATCTTTTCTCCATTGATAAGAATGTTGTTTATTGGTCCAGTGGTGAGGATTTTTGTTTGTTTATATTGAGATGCCATCCATACTGAAGGCTGTGGTCTTTGATCTTCATCAGTAAGTATTTTAAGTCCTCTTCACTTTCAGCAAGCAAGGTTGTATCATCTGCATTTCGCAGGTTGTTCCGACCCATAGCAACCCTGTATAAGATTTGGGAGGAGCATTCTTTTTAGTATTTTTTTTAAAGAGTTTTTTTTTTCAAATTCTTTTAATTTCTGTTTATTTGGAAATGCCCTATTTTCACCATCATATTTGATAGACAACTTTTCTGGGTATGTAATTCTTGAATGGCATTTTTCTTTCTTTCAGAGCTTTATATGTGTTATACCAATGTATTTTTTTTTAATGCGCCAGACTGCAAAGCTGTTTGAACTGCAAGGTCGGTGGTTCAAGATCACCAGCTGCTCCTTGGAAACCCTATACAGGGTCACTATGGGTTGGAACTGACTCAATAGCACTTAACAACAGCTGTCTTCTTGTCTGCATGGTTTTGGTTGATAATTCAGAACTTAGTTTTATTAGTTTTTCTTTGTAGGTAACTTTCCATTTTTCTTCACTTGCTTTCAGGATTCTTTCCTTGTCTTTGGTGATTTTCTTTTGGGGTCTATCCTGTTTGAAATTTGTTCAACTTCTTGGAACGTCTTTCATGATGTTAGGGACGTTTTCTTCCAACAACTCTTGGACAATATTTTCTATGCTTTTTTTTTTTGTCTCTTCCTGTTTTGGAATTCCAATTACATGTAAGTTATTCCTCTTGAAAGTGTCCCACATAAATCTTAGAGTTTCTTTGGATTTTTACATTCTTTTTTTAATTGTTCTTTTAGCAAATGAATATTGAGAGATTTGTCTTTAAGTGCAGCCTTCCATCGATTCAACTCTATTTATTTGCCCGTTCAATGTATTATCTATTTCTTAATATTAATCTTCTGGCATTCTAGTTGCTGTTTTTGTATGGTTCCCAATTTTATATTTAATTTGTCTGTTTGTTCTTGTAGTGTTTTCCTGAATTCTTCTAAAGTTTTTTTTTTTTTTTTTGCATGTGCCTGTGTGGGTTTTTCTTGATTTTCTCCTCAAACCATTGAAGGTACTTAAACATTCTTTAAAATTCCTTATCTAGTGGTTCTGACACTATCTCTGGTATTCCATTTTCTGATTCTGTCTTTCGATCACTTGTTTGAGATACTTTGTCTTGTTTCTTCGTGTAAGTGGTGGTGTCCTTGTATTAATATTTAAATGATGATTGCCTGTTGGTGTGTTCTCAAGCACTTCCCACTTGTCTCTTGGAAGATGTAACATAGACAGGAAGCATGGATGAAGTTATCTGGTCACTGTTAGTGTAGTGTAGTTTAGGGTGGGTTCACACACCTACTGAAACAGGGGTGCTACTTCTGGGACCCAACTCCAGTCAACACCAAGGCTGCCCAGAAGACCGTACCACTGGCTGCTGGGTTGGTGAGGGTGGGGACTAGACATGCCCCTGGCTACCAGAAGGCCAGGGAACAAGGGGAACCCTCTTGCCACCAACCTCTAGCCTGAAGGCTGCTGTATCAATAGCCACTCACAAAAACTCAAGATGGCGTTGTCACTTTATGTTAGCTGACAGCCCACCCAGTTTTCTTCTTTCTCAATGCTCTTGTTGTGCTTCTTCTTCCAGTCCACTCTCAATCCATCCTGTGTCCTCTCCTCTGAAACTCAGGCTTCCAGGATCAACATCTGTATATGTTTCACTCAGTTTCACAGGTCTTTGTTGCAGAGGGTCTGCTCAGTGCATCGGCCTACTCCTCCATCTTGCTCTTGAAATAACTCTATCTCTCTCTTTTTAATTTCTGAAAGAAGATCCACATTTTCCTTCCAAGAAGAATTTATCATTGTAAAATATGCTAGTTCCTTTTATCTATAGGACATGTCTTTGTGGTATTAATAGAATGAGAATTCAATTTGGAGTCAAGATGTTTGGGTTCTGTTAAAGTCTGCATCCTTGGGCAAGATAATTATATATTTAAAGCTTGTACTATTTGCTGTTTTAAATGAGTACAAATATAGTTGTACCATCTCCTGTGCTGTGAAACTCAAAGAAAATGATGGAGGTGATAATAGTTCTTAAACTATTAGTATGGCACAGATGTAATGTATTATTAAAGTACCTGGAGATTTATTATTTTAAATACGTATGGTGCATACTTGTCATAAATTTATCATGCTCTACCTGTTGTGGTGCTGTAGGACAAACACTGGACTGTGAGGTTGATTTTAACTGCAAGCTGGTGGTTCAAACCCACCATCCTTGGAAACCCTAAACAGTGTCACTATGAGTCGGAACCAACTTGATGTCACTTAACAACAACAACCATAGTTTTAATGGAGTTGTAGTGTGGAACTGTAGGATAGGCACTGCAAGGTTGGCAGTTCAAGCCCA
>NW_006408524.1:18485797-18490119 GCF_000296735.1 Chrysochloris asiatica
AACTTGATGTCACTTAACAACAACAACCATAGTTTTAATGGAGTTGTAGTGTGGAACTGTAGGATAGGCACTGCAAGGTTGGCAGTTCAAGCCCACTAGTTACTCTCAGAAATCCTTTACAGGATTGCATTGAGTCAGAACTCAGTAGATGGTATACAACAACAACAACCACCACCATAGTTTTATAGGATAAAACATGGACTTCCTCTGTAAAACCCTTCAATTTTTAATGTTTGTGTGTTAAGGACTATCAGTTGAGTTACAAACATATGTATTTATAGAATGATATGACCAGGTTTTTTGTTCTTTTATTTTTGATGGTGTGGGTAGAAGATTCTGATATTGTAATCAATTCATACATTTATAATGCCTGAAAGCCAGCTTCTAGAAATCTTCTTTGGATTATTTCTGTCCTGGAGTCAGTGAATACATGTATACCTTGGAAATATTTTTAACTTTAACTTTTAGATGATGCAATAATTTTTTTTCATTCCTTCCATTTCATTGCATTTCATAATTTTTAAAAAGGACATTTTGAGCTTCATACCCCTTAGGATACTTATGCAAAATTTCAACATTTTGCTCTTTTTTAAAAGAGCATGGTGCTTGAGCTTGAATCTTTGAAGTGTGTTTGGTTTCATTTCAGCCAGATTCAGTTTTACCATTTGTAAGAATGAGTTGAGTTGCCCCTAGCAGTGAAGTTTGGTGGACTGGATTGGCTTTGTCTAGAAAACAGGTAGAATAGCACAGAATTTGTGAATCCCAGGAACAGATGAGCTACATTGCAATCTAAATTTTATAGTTCATATGCCAAACTTAATACGTATATGATACGTGCTAGATGGTATTGTAGGATATAAAGGATGGGTACTTTTAAAAGTTAAAGTTATCATTTTACAGATAGGTACATTAAGGCATGGGAGCACAAGTGCTGGACTAAGAACCACCAGGTTGGCGATTGGAGTTCAACAGTCGCTCCACAGGAAGAAAATGAGAATTTTTGCTCCCACAAAAGATTTTAAAAGCCTTGGAAATCCTATACAGGGTTGCTATGACTCAAAACTGATTCTGTGGCATTTAACAGCAGCCGCATCAATGTACAGAGGAGTTAAGTAATTAGTCACACAGTGAATAAATGAGAGAGTCAGAATTTAAACCCAGATGGACCTGGGGTCCTGATGTGGTGCTGTAGAATAAGCACTTTACTTACAACCATAAGGTCAGTGGTTCAAACCCACTAGCCACTCCACAGAAACCCTATATTGTTGTTAAGTTGCCGTGTAGTCCGTTTATCTCATAGCAAACCTAGCTAAGGGTCTCAAGATTTTAAATCTTTGTGGGAGCAGAAAGCCTCATCTTTCTCCCTTTAGAACTATGTTCTTATCCATTTTTCTATACTGCATGTCTTAAATGTTTTTGTTGTTGTTGTTTTTAAGTGCCATGTAGCCAGTTCCAACTCATAGTGAACCTGTATAGGCTTTCCGAGGTTAGCCTTCTATCATTTAGTAAAGTCCTTTGGAAGTCTTATCTTGACGCAGCTGTAGCTGAGGTGAATCTAGGGAAAGCACTTTGGTCTTGGGAAGTTGGTGTCAGACTATTAAGAGGGAAACATCAATCTTGGGTATCTGTGTGGTGGAAATTGAAGTCAGAGAATTTCACAGGGAAAGACAAACTCAGGATGCAGAGTCCGGGCAGTTACGCTAGCTGCCTCTCCTCATCTAATTTTAAATGCTGTGAGCCTCTGAGGTTGGTTTTATAAAGGACAGTGGTAGTCCCCAACTTGTTTCACAGCATGCTGTTTATGATATTATTAATATCACCTGCAAGTACAATTTTGCTGAAGATAATCTAAAATGGCTACAACATTACATTGACAGAGAACTGCCAGAGGTTCAAGCCAGATTCAGATAAGAACTTGGAACAAGGGATATCATTGCTGATGTCAGATGGTTCTTGGCTGAAAGCAGAGAATACTAGAGAGATATTTATCTGTGCTTTACTGATGAAAAGCTTTTGATTTAAAGTCTTGGAAACCCTATACAGGGTTGCTATGAGTTGGAACCGACTCAACAGGCACTTAACAACAACAACAACAGCAGCATGATTGTTTTGTGAAATCTACATGAAATTACAACATTATCAGTTACAACATTATTAGCAGCTGAGCAGAAGTCTTTTTTTTTTTCTTTAATTACTGCTTCATTCTCAAAATAGTTGAGCTACGTTCACAAATATGAGTACTGATTACCACAATATTGCAGCTTAAACATCAGAACATTTGACAAAATCAGTGACTGTAAAAATACTTGCAGCCCCTGAGATTATAGCCCTGAGTCACCCTTCGGGTCTGGAAATGAGCTCATCCATGGCTCAACTTTCAGCCAAACAGTAGACACGTCTATAAGGAGGACAAAACACTAGGGAGGCACACATACCTCAGAACAGTCAATCGTTTGAGATCCAAAGGGCAGGTGGCCATTACTGTCAATGTTATGAAACAAAATGTGTATAAATTATTGAGTGGAAAACTGATCTGTTCTGTAAAGCTTCATCCAATTCACAATAAAAAGTAGAAAAACAGCAAGAAAAGAAAAACAATATTAGCAACAATGAAAACAGCAGTGCATGCTTGTAGCTTGTTTTGATGGAACCACATGATTCCAAGTGTCATTGTAATTGGATAATAATGACAGTTCTGACCAGAGTCCATTAAAAGGTTCAAAGAGTAAACCAACAGAGCTCAAGCCCTTTAGGTATATTGATACATATAAACTGGGCTTATGGCAAATGTTTTTATTGTTGTTGTTACAACTAACTGCAGGGCTATTTTTAATAAAAAAATAGCAAATTCTTGCTGAAACATAGCACAAACATTTTGTAGACAGTCATTTTGCCATTGGCCCTCTGATAGTGTCACCTGATATAGGCCACAAACTCCTCCCCACTAGTGACACCACTAGGATCAATGGTTCTCAAATATTTGTGTATATTAGAATCCCATGGGCAGCTAATAAAGATGGCAGAGGCCTGATGGTGTAGGATAAGGCATGGGTCTTAGTGCTTTCCGTTTCCCAGGTGATTCTCTTACCATCAAAGTGCATCATAACCTGGAGGCTTGCTAAAAGACAGATTTTTGGACCCCATATCCAGAGGTTTTGATTAGCAAGTCTGGTTGGCTGTTTGAACCAAAAGATCGGGTGATCTCTTCCCATAAAGAGTATAACCTATGAAATTTTAAGAGGTAGGTCTTTTCTCTCCTATAGGGTTCCTATGAGTCAGAATTGACTCCAAGGCACACAACAACAGATCTGGTGTGGGGCCTGAGAAATTGCAGTTCCCAGATGCTGCTGAGGTTGTTAGTTAGGAAAGTATTGTTTTGATTTTAAAAACAAGGAATAGAATCACAGAAGGACACTGTTCTCAGGACTAGTGTGTTACTGAATTCTTGATTTGGGATTTTGACAGATGTTGTGGAGGAGGAAGCTGCTGGATTGAAGGCTGCTCTCATTCACCAGAACGCCCTCCTTCCCCTCACCAGCCCCTTAGCAACCACTCTTCGTTAATTTCTAAAAATGTTAGGATAATTATGATCCATTGCCAATGATGCTTTTCATTCCGGATTAAGTTTTTTTTGGGTAACTTTTAGTTGAATGAAAAGGACTGATGAATATAAAAATAAAATCAAATTTCATTTTTAAGAACAATGGGTGAATGGGTGAACTGGTGATGTCACTAGAGCCTTAATTTTTAATCTTTACAGCGTCTCCTAATGTGTGCCCTTGTTCCGAGTTAATTTAAATAGACACAGGCAGCCTTCTAAGAGCTTAGGATAGTGATAGGCACTACTGATAGGCAATATATATGTGATAGGCAATATATATGATGGACAAATGATGGGTCTCCGTGGATGTGGAATTACCCTCCCCTTATGGAGACAAACCCTATCAGGTATCCCATGAAGGCTGGATAGTGTCTGAGCCACTTTCTTTTGATTCTCTTTCCTGGCAGAATCACTGCTTCCAAAGTCAGTGTCCATATAGTGCAGACTTGAGTAACCCATAGCTCTGAGCTACAAGTGATACATTTGCTCTAGTTGAGTAGAAGACTTTGGGAAAGAATGCTTCATATTTGTAGAGAACTTTACAGCTTAGCAAGTCCCTATAGAGTCTCTTTATCATTTGATCTTAGGACAGCTTTCTGATGTAGGTGGATTTTTTTTTTTTTTTTAATGTTTTATTGTGAATTATGTGATAGTTTACATGGGAGAACATTAGGTTTACATTCATCCTATTGTATATCGTTTCATTGCCATGCTTAGAATC
>NW_006408524.1:18491798-18494243 GCF_000296735.1 Chrysochloris asiatica
CCCCCCCATGTAAGTGGATTTTTATCATTCTATTTATCATTGATGACATGTCTTGTCATTTGCAGATCATTTGCAATTAGTTAGACTTTCAGGTGGCCCATTACTAATTCTTCCAGGCACATTGTTATTGTTATTGTTGTTGTTATGTGCTATCAAGTAGGTTCTGCCCCACAGCGACCCTGTATAGGGTTTCCAAGGAGCATCTGATGAGCTTGAATCTCCAACCTGTGGTTCAAACAGACTGCAGTCCAGCGCGTTAGCCCACAACGCCACGCCAAGGAAATAGACTTTGAAATCTCCATTCTTGACTCTGACACTTCCTGGATCTGAACGTAACTTCTCTAATTGCATTAAAGTGTTTAAAAAATCAGCATAAGGGTGATTAGAAACAACTTTTCATTGGCCCACATAAGTGGCGTTTCAGATAGGTCAGTTGGTTGGGAATGTCACCGGGCCCTTCTTCCTTTGCATGCACAGCAGGTGAATGAATCTAGTGAGTCCAGTGGTCCACAGCTGTCCTAGTAGCATCCTCTTCCTAAAACCCCCAAAACGTAAACCTGTTGCCATTGAGTCAATACTGACCCCGTGTGACAGACTAGAACTCTCTCTTAGGAATTTCTAGGCTGTCCTGGGATGGTGCCATAGGATAAGCACTCAACCCCAAGGTTGGTTTGAATCATGAGGTTGGCAGTTCAAACTCACCAGTTGCTCCTCGGAAACCCTATACAGGGTCACTATGAGTCTGAACCAACTTGACAGCACTTAACAATAATAACAATCTTTACAGAAGCAGAGTGCCACATTTTTCACCTGTGGAGTAGCTGGTGGGTTTGAACTACTGATCTTTTGGTTAGCAGTCAAACTCCTAATCACTGTACCATCAGGATTCCTATCTTCTGCATGTTATTGTTGTTAAGTGTCATCAAGTTGGTTCTGACCCATAGCGACTTGTATAGGGTTTCCATGAAGTGACTGGTGAGCTTAAACCACCGACCTTGCAGTTCAAACTGACTTTGCAGTCCTGCGCATTAACCCACAGCCCCACACCAGGACTCCATCTTCTGCATAGGACCCTTATTTAGTCTTGGGTTTTACTGGAAACCCTATGGAGCACAATTCTATTCTGACACACATGGGCTTGCCATGAGGCAGGCTCTACTTGACAACAATGGAATTTTGTTGTTGTTGTTGTTTTCATGCAGTGGAGTTGGTTTCAACTCATAGCCACCCTGCACAGGGTTTCCAAGGCTGTAAATCTTTATGGGAGCAGAAAGCCTCATCTTTCTCCCACAGAAAAGCTGTTAGTTTCAAACTGCTGACTGTGAGGTTAGCAGCCTGATTCGTAACTACTACGCTACCAGAGCTCCTCTTCTTCTTAGCAGAAAGTTTTCAGGCTTGATTATGTTTGGATGCTGACTGGTATTTCTGGTATATGTTTCTATCTTTGTGCAAGTGTGGAGTGGAGGCATGGAAAGATGGTCTTCCAAGCATCCAGGAAGAGAAGGAGAATCATAAAAATTATGAGCGCTAGTGATGTTACCACATCTTAGAGTTGATTTCCTTGTTTTATAGCTGAGAAAACAGGCTCACAAAAATCAAGTGACTTGTCCAAGATCACAGAACTAGTAGTAAGTAGCATAGCTGGGATTCACTTGAAATTGAGTTGGCATTAAACTGTGGTGAACAATGCAAGGCAGACTTAATTAAATTGCATGCTATACACCCTAAAGTGTTTCTTAAGGTGTGTTTAGAATGATTGGAAATTTTTGTTGAAACGCATTTTCCTAAGCTCTCTTCTAGAACTACTGAATCTCTAATATTGAGATCCAGAAATCTGCATTTTACATTCTCCCTCCCAGCCGAATCTTCCCACCCTAATGTTTGACAAGCATTCCCCTGAGGTGTTCACAGCATCCTCAGTGACTTGAGTGACTCAGTGATTTGCTCCCTGGATAGACCAGGGCAGAAGTGGGATCAAGTGAGATCACAGAAGTTCAAGGGCTTTGAAACAGTATGCACCAGCAGACATTGATTTCCTGTTCATGGAGATGGCTGAGATCAGGGAAAGAGATGCTTACATTACAGCTGCAGTTAACATCAATTAGAGCTGATAAGCAAATATCCCAAGAAACTGATGTAGCTTCTGTTCAAACTGGATCCTCTCAGATATCACCTCCACTTTAATCTCCTTGTTGTTGTTGTTGTTGTTATGGGTTTGAATTGGTTAAACCCATAACAACCCTGTATAGGGTTTCCAAGGAGCAGCTGGTGAGCTTGAACTGCCGACCTTGTGGTTCAAACCAATTTTACACTCTAGCACATTAACTCATAGTGCTACACCAGTAAAATAAATTTGAAAAAAACTATATGATTTTAATAAGTTATTGGCTTTAGCTTGTCAAGTTAGTATTTTTTTAAATAAAAAGAATACCTGGCCTTTGTATA
>NW_006408524.1:18495920-18506574 GCF_000296735.1 Chrysochloris asiatica
TTTGGAATGGGCACAAATACGGATCTCTTCCAATCATTTGGCCAGATAGAGTACTGGTTGTTGTTGTTGTTAAGTGCTGTCGAGTCGGTTCCAACCCATAACGACCCTATATAGGGTTTCCAAGGAGTGACTGGTGAGCTTGAACCACCAACCTTGCAGTTCAAATGGCTTTTGCAGTCTGGCACATTAACCTATAGCACTACACCAGGACTCCTAAAGTCACATGTTGTTGTTAAGTGCTGTCAAGTTGGTTCCGACTCAAAGCAACCCTGTGTAGGATTTCAGAGGAGCAGCTGGTGGATTTGAACTGCCAGCCTTGTAGTTGTTGTTGATACTAAAGACCACACCTGGATTCCAAAGCTGGGTGTTAATAATGTTTGGTAGTTAAAAGGTCAGGATCTGGAGACATACAGATGTTAGAATCCTGGTTGTACCCATTATTAAATGGACAGTCTTGGACAAGTTTGTCCCGAGTGACACAAATGGTTAAGTATTCAACTACTACCTGAAAGATTGGTGGATCGAATTCACATAGAAGTACCTCAAAAGCTAGGCCTGATAACCTGCTTCTGAAAGGTTACAGTGTTGGAAACCTATGGAGCAACTCTGCTCTGGACACACAGGGTTAGCATGAGTCGCAATAGACTTGAGTTCAACTAGCAATGAGAACAAAACCTTGAATATACTATTTAAACTCTCAGAGACGGGGATTCCTCATCTGTGTCGTTCTGGTGTGGCGCTTTCAAATAAAGCATTGGATCACAAGGTTGGTTTGAACTGCAAGATTGTCAGTTCAAATTCACTGGCTGCTCCTTGGAAACCCTGTACAGGGTAGCTATGAGTTGGAACTGACTCGATGGCATGTAACAACAATATGTATATATACACACACATGGATTTAATGTACCGCTCTCACCATGGTTCTGGGCAGAGTCAATATTCAATAAACCCAAAACCAAAGCCACTCTCAATGAGTTGATTCCAACTCATAACAACTCTACAAGACAGAATAGTGCCCATAGGGTTTCCAAGACTAAATCTTCAAGGAAGCAAACTTTTCCACAAGAGAGGCTGATAGATTCAACACTGAATCTATTGAACAACCAAGGCTCCTTTAATGCTTTGCTGTTAGTAAGTGCCAACGAGTTGGCTCTGACTCATAGCAACCCTATATAGGATTTCCAAAGGCATTAGCTATTATTTTAATTAATGAATGTATGACTTTACTAGTAATGGTGGTGAGATGCTGACTCATAGCCGCCCTGTACAGGGTTTCTAAGACTGTAAATCTTTATGGGAGCAGAAACCTAATCTTTCATCCATGGAGTGACTGGTAGATTCGAACTACTGACCTATGGCTAGCAGCCCAGCTCGTAATCCACTACATTACCAGGGCTCCATTCACTAGTAATAATTGTTGTTGTTAAGTGCTGTCAAGTTGTTTCTGACTCATAGTGATTCTGTATAGGGTTTCCAAGGAGTGGCTGGTGAGTTTGAACGACTGACCTTGTGGCTCAAACCCCTCTTGAGGTCTAGTGCTTTATTCCACAGCGCCACCCTGGGATGCCTTACTAGTAATTGTTGTTGTTGTTAGGTGCCATCGAGTCGGTACCAACCCATAGTGACCTTATAGAGGTGCATTTTTAGTATGACTTCCATACAACTAGGGCTGTCTAAATTTCTAAAGGAAATTGGCTGGAACAAGTATTCTCTCCTGCTTTGCATTAGCTTTGCTGAGTGCCTCTCAGCTAATTTTTTTGTTGTTGTTCATGGTGCTTGTGACATAGAAGATTTTCTTTTTGGAGCTAATTATTTCAGAGTAAAACTTAGTGACAACTGGAACAATAAAAGACTCCAAAGAGCCTAGTGTCAGATTTTACTTCAGGTAGTGTGTGAAACCTATTAGATGCCCAAGAGTTGGTTTTGAGCTATCAGATCAGGTCCATGAGCAACATTTTTAACCATCCGTGCTCTTGTGAGAATGGACAATGTGTGTTGATAGAAAAGCAAGGACAGAAATGGGTATTTTAGGCTACCTTTAGCCTGTGGTAGTTCTGTGGATCTCCTTAGACTCATACAGATGAATAGTTTGTCCTCAGTTTCTCCCAAGGTCACCGGCTCCACAAGTCTTTATTGTTGGTAAATTACTCCTCATGTTGAGATGACAGCCATTCCATTTTACTCATTCCCCCCTAGACCTGCTTGGATTTAGAGGCATGTGTTCTGAATAAATACTGCTGTGAACTGGCTCTCCAAGTACATTTGTATTTCCAAATAATGTGTGCAGATCCTTACCCCAAGCCTGAGTCTCACCCCAGTTCTTCCCCTGACCCCTGATGCTTTCCCCCCAGTTCCTGTCAGTGTCTTTGACTTTCAGCCTGCCTCAATCCCTTACTTTCTTTGCCTTAACACTTTGCAAACAATATAGAATGGGTGGGGGACAGGATGAGGCTAGGTGATTGAACACATTAGAAAATAATTGTACACAATTGGCCTCAGAAACCAAAAACAAACCAATTAATCAACCAAACAAACAAAAACAAAAGAGGAATGGATACCAAACCATTGGCCAAGTAATTTTGTCTCATGACGACCCATGTGTCAGAGTAGAAATGTGTGCTCAGTAGGGTTTAGAAGCACTTCTGTGACCTTTTAGAAGCACTTCACCAGGCCTTTATTCTCAGGGACCTCTGGTTAATAACATATTTTAACCTTTTTTGCCACTAAGGACTCTGGTCTTCCAAACAGCCATGTCAAAATGACTGTTAAAATAGTTATCAAAATGCCAGACTATTTCTAATGCACTATGCAGTTAATTTCTTAGTAGGGCATAATCTCTTGGCCAGGTCCTTCCAAGGTTAGGTTTTGAATTTGTGGAGATGTGAGGCAGATGAAGTCTCCAACATGTTTCTCTTGTTCAGGTCAGAGCAGGTAGTGCCTGCCGAGGGTTAGTCTCACCCCATCCCTGAATATAAATGCCCTTGTCATTCCCCAAGGAACCCTGGTGGGTATGTATGAGCACATATGCCTAAAGAAGTGCTTGGAAGGGCATCGGTCAAAATATTAATAGTCATTATTTTGGCTGGTGAGTTTATTATATATATTGTTTCTACATTGTTTGGCATTTTGGCCACAAGCCTGAATTCTTTTTATCAAAATAATAAAGCCATTTTGAAGTCATACTGAACTACTGAAAGACATTGATAGTGACTTGTGAAATGCAATCGAGTTGGTTCCTACTCAAAGCCACTCAGTATAGGGTTTCCGAGGTATGACTGGTGAGTTTGAACCGCCAGCCTTGCGTCCTGCCTTTATCCTAAAGTGCCACACCAGGCCTCCAGATAACCACTACCAGAAGATAAGGAACCCTGGTGACACGATGGGTTATGCACTTGGCTGTTAACTGAAAGGTGGGCGGTTGAAACCCATCGGTCTCTCCATGGGAGAAAGATGTGGCAGGCAGTTTCCAACTCTGTGCTATAGGGTCGCTATGACTTGAAATCAACTTTATGGTAAAGGGCTTTAGTTGATCAGGCAGCATAAGCATACTCGAATCTCTGTGTTGCAGAGAGAGGGGGTTCTGGGAGAATTCTCTGATACAGGATCTGTGATACTCAATGTTTTCTGCTAGCACATCATAGTCTCTGTTTACAGATCAGCGCTTGTGGGTCTGCTTATATACCTATGCATCCTCTGGCTCACTCCAAGACTCTGATATCCAGTTGTTAGGCTCCTCTGGAGGCCTGGGAGGCGGTGTTGCATGCTTGTGGCACAGCCTACCATTCGGACCCCTCTGGACTGCTCTGGAGTAGGGGGTAGGAGGACAGTAGATGAGGGAGAAGAAGGAGAGGAGGCTGGAGCTGGGCTGGGCACTTGCAGAGGAGTCTGTGCCCTTCCCTGAGAACCTTTCCTAAGACCAGCCCTGCCCAGGGGGGCGGTAGTGGTTGTGGTGTGTGTGTGTGTGTGTGGGGGTAGGGGGTGGGGACAGTGAGGGGAATGGTCATCCTATGTAGGGATTTTCACCTACTACATGACCTTGGAAAGCACACCTCTAAGTGAGCGAGTGATTACCAGTTTTTGCTTTTTCCGCTCAGTCATTTTTTCCACGCCTTACTAATTGTGGGCTCCCCAGGGAGAATGAAAAGAGTCAGGTGTGTGTGTATGCTTTGTTCCCCAGCCCCCTAGTCAGCCTCCAGTTCTCAGATTCAGGCTCCACAGAGTCTGGAAAATGGGGGAGGGCAAGAGAGCCGGGAAAGTAGAGGCCTCAGGCTGCTACGTGGTGACAGAGGTGCATGAAGGGATTTTTCCATCATGATAATATACCTGCTCATTGCATTAGGCAAATCTGCTGCACAAGATCTTTTTAAAGTGTTAAAGAGCAAAGATGTCAGCTTGAGGACTAAGGTGCGCCTGACCCAAGCCATGGTGTTGTCAATAACCTCATATGCCTGTGAAAGCTGGACAGTAAATAAGGAAGACCGTAGAAGAATTGATGCTTTTGGGTTATGGTGTTGGAGGAGAATACTAAGAGTGACATGGGCTGCCAAAAAAACCAATAGATCCATTTTGGAAGAAGTGCAGTCAGAGTGCTCTTTAGAAGTCAAGATGGCCAAACTTCGTCTCTCATACTTTGGACATGTTGTCATGAGGGATCAGTCGCTAGAGAAGGATATCATGTTTGGTAAGGTGGAGGGTCAGAGGAAAAGAGGAAGACCCCCAACGAGATGGATTGGCCCAGTGGCAGCATCAATGGACTCAAGCATGGCAACAGTAGTGAGGTTGGCTCAGGATCAGGCAGTGTTTCATTCTGCTTTGCATAAGATCGCTATGAGTTGGTACCGACTCGATGGCACCTAACAGCAACAACATTCTTTGAGAATAGTAAGTGCTGTCCTGGGAGAATCTCGTTGGAAAACCTTGCCCCGTCCACACTCAGTCCCGATCTTGCCCCTTCAGATTTTTGTTCCCCAACTCAAGGAATATTGAAAAGGAACACGTGTTGAGTCACTCAAGAATGCTCAAACTGCTGTTTTGATGTGGTGTAAATTGAAGGGTGCAGAATTCTTTGGGGAAAGGATTTTTGTTGTTGTTAAGTGCCATCGAGTTGGTTCCAACCCACAGAGACCCTGTACAGGGTTTCCGAGGAGCATCTGGTGAGCCTGAACTGCCGACCTTGCAATTCAAACAACTTTACAGTCTGGCACATTAACTTAGAGAGATGGAATCACCACTTCCAGAAGTTGATAGTCCTAGATGGAGAATATATCAAGAAACATTAGCGTCACATTTTGAGATGTTTGTTCACTAAAGGTTTCCAGGATTTTGTAATAGTGACTTATGTGATAGTTTACATGGGAGAACATTAGCTTTACATTCATCCTATCGTATATCGTTTCATTGCCATGGTTAGAATCCCCTCCACGCATTATCAACCAACCGAAGGGTATACCCTGGAAGCCTGGTCCCCGGTCATCAGCACACACCATTCCTGGTGTCACTGCCTCTCTGGGTAAGGTCCTGCTCTCCGTTCTTCTCACTTGATGGTCCCAGTGACCTCCTCTGCAAAATCAATCACTCTCCTCTTTGGTCAAAAAAATCTACCTCTACATTTCCTACCCTCACAGTCAGTTCTGATGGCAATTATTTACTATTGTACCACAAGAGTCTTATCCCCATTTCCTTTTGCCAGCCCGGTCCAGTGATGATTTGACCTTCCTCTGCCCCGTCTGGAACTAGGCTCCTTCTTGAAAGCTTGTAAGCCAGTCACTCTTGACTTTATAGCCACCCCCCCACCCCCTTCACCCCTCGCATTTTGGGTAGCCAATGTCTAAGTTGCCCATCCCTGTCAACCCTGTGTACCAAGGGGGTGGGAGTGATCCTTGCGGTAAAGATTTGTTCCCTTTTTTGAGCTGCTACATCTGTAAGTATAGGTTGTTGTTGTTAAGTGCCGTTGAGTCGGTTTCGACCCATAGCGACCCTGAACAGGGTTTCTGAGGCTGTAAATCTTTACAGGAGCAGATCACCTCATCTTTCTCCCGCAAAGCAGCTGGTAGTTTCAAACTGCTGACCTTGCAGTTCGCAGCCCAATTCGTAACCACTATGCTACCAGAGCTCCTATAATAAAGTTCATCAAATTGTAGTGGGTTACTCCCCCCCATCCCTGCCGGCTCTTTCTTCTTTTAGTCGAGTTCTTAGCATCCAGCCATCAGAGCCAAGTCAAGTGGGTGCTATCTGCAAGTATGGGTGTTCTTGTGCATCTCCCCTCACTTCATATCAGCTGGATGCTTCACTCTCTGCTCTAGTCCTCTGTGGCCATGCCACTGCCTCTGGGCCCAGAAGTCCCCGGGTCTTGCCATATTGCTGGCCATCCAGGTCTCCACCCAGGTTCACAGGGGTCTATTGAATGTGGTTGGGCTTAACTCACAACTTCAATGTTGTTTTTTCCCCCTTTTCCCCATATCAGTGACCAATGTGGTCACCAGCCAGACCACATGCCTGCTCATGTATTCCCCTTGAGTCTTAGTCTTGGAAAGGGATTTAGCACACAACTTTTATCAATTTAATTTCTAATTGGCTTGCAACCCTGCCCTTAATCAGTGTGTTTTTCCCATTACTGTTAACCCCTCTTTTCCCCCTCTAAGTCACCTGTGGTAACCACTAATAGATTTTGTCTTTTCTTTTTATGTAAGTGAGGTCATTTAATATTTGTCCTTTGTGTGTTGACTTATTTCACTCAGCATGTCTTCAAGACTTCATTTCTCCTTCTGGCTGAGTAGTATTCCATTGTGTATGTCACACATTTTGTTTACCCATTCATTGGTTGATGGGCATTTAGTCTGTTTCCACCTTTTGGCTACTGAAGAGTGCTGCAATGAACATTGGTTTATGTCTCATTTTGAGTCTTTGTTTTCAAGTCTTTTGGGTATATACGTAGAAGTAGATTTCTGTGTCAGATCCTGGTGGCACAGTAGGCGAAGTGGTGCAGAGAACCATGAGGTTGTCTACTTCTGTAAAGATTTACGTCTTCAGAAACCCAAAGGAGCAGTTCTATTCAGTTCTACAGGTCAGAATTGACTTGATGACAGGGGTTTGATCTTGCTGTTTTAAAAAATGGTAGTTCTAATTTTAGGTTTTTGAAGAACCGACACCTTTCTCCCCTCAGAGTGGCTGTACCATTTTGCATTTCTACCAGCAATGGAAATGGGTTCCAATTTCCCTACGTCCTGTCCAACATTTGTTATTTTCTGTTTTGTTTTGTTTTTTTAATTTGATTTTTATTCAATCATCCTGTTGTTGTTGTTAAGTACCATCAAATTGGACCCGGCTCACAGGAACTCTGTTTCCAAGGAGCGGATGGTGAGTTTGAACCGCCAACCTTGCATTTAGTAGTCCAGTGCCACACCAAGATCCCTTAGTCATCCTAATGGGAGTGAAATGGTATCTCACTGTAGCTTTTATTTGTATCTCTCTGATGGCTAATGGCTAATGACATTGAGAATCTTTTCAGGCCATTTGAATGGCTCCTCTGTGGTGAACTATCTATTCAAGTTCTTTGCCTATTTTATGATTGGGGTCTTTGCTTTCTTGTTACATTTTTCTTGTGTGTTTTTAGTGATATCATTAAACTTTGTCCAATAGCATCATTCATAAGTGCATTCATATTACCTCCTGGACAAGGTCAGTGCTTTTGTAATGGAATCGTTTTCTACTTTGAAATTTTTGTTGAAACCATGTATTTTCAGTAGTGGAAGGTATTTTGAATGAAATGAAAGAAAAATGTTTTTGAAGTAATATGGATTTTGATACAATTAGTAGGACATGTGTGTCCCAAGGGGTCTCTGGTGCTGGGGTTGGTGAGTTGGTGGGATGCAGCACTGGACTGCAAAGTTAGTTTGAATCACAAGGCTGGTGCTGCACTGTGAACCTCAAGGTCAGCAATTCAAACCCACCAGCTGCTCCTCAGAAACCCTATTACAGGGTCGCTATGAGTCAGAACCAACTCGACTACATGTAACAACAACAACAATGTATGTATGTTAAAGGAATTCTGGTGGTTCAATAATTAAGTACTTGGTTGCTAACAGAACCTACCCAGCTGCTCATGGGAAAAAGACCTGGTGAACTGCTTCCTTAAAGATTACAGACTACATAACCCTATTGGGCTGCTATGAATTGGGAGTCCTGGTATGGCTCTGTGGACTAATGTGCTGGACTGCAAAGTTGATTTGAACCTCTCAGGTAGGCAGTTCAAACTCACGAGCCACATCTTGGAAACCCTATACAGGATTGCTATGGATCGGACCCAACTTGATGGCACACAACAACAATACAGCATGTCATGTTAGGGTTATACGAGTATATGTGTGAATACCTGTTTATATATGTATAATATTGTTGTTGTTGTTAGGTGCCATCGAGTCGGTCCCGACTAATAGCGACCTTATGCACAGCAGAATGAAACACTGCCTGATCCTGGGCCAACCTCACTACTGTTGCCACGCTTGAGTCCATCAATGCTGCCACTTGGCCAATCCATCTTGTTGGGGGTCTTCCTCTTTTTCTCTGACGCTCCATCTTACCAAACATGATATCCTTCTCCAGTGACTGGTCCCTCCTGACAATATGTCCGAAGCATGAGAGACGAAGTTTGTATAATATATATGTATAATATACATGTTGATAATGAAAAAAAATTATCTAAAGATTTCTACTTTATCTAGTTTTTAAAAAAATCAAGAATGGGAGTTGAAGTTTATCAAGTTCTTTTTCAGCCTGAAAGAACCAGTATGACTTTTCTCCTTAAATCAATAGACATGAATAATCAATAGATTTTCTAATATTGTGCCATCTCTGCATTACTAGAATCAACTTTACTTGGATATTATTATTTTAATGACTGATGCAACTTTACTTGGATATAATGTATTATTATTTTAATGACTGATGTTAATGTTTCATTTAGGATTATTGCATTGGTATTCTTTAGTGAGATTTGTCTTTATTTTGTGTGTGAAATATTTACCAAATTTTGATATCAATGTAATTCTCCCTTTATAAAAATAACAGAAGTTTTCCTTCTCTTTTCATGCTCTGGATATGTTTAAATACCATTGAAATCACCTTTTAAAAAAAAAAAATATGTGTAACTCTGTTGGAAATCCCTTGACCCATTGCTTTTTTTTAAGGGGGTGGTAGGCAACTACTAGACAACTTATTTTCTTTCGTCTCCAGAAAATGGGACACGTAAGTTTTTGGTCTCTTTTAAAGAAATCTTTGGATTCCTAGTGTGGCACTGGAGGATTAATACTGGACTGTCAACCATGAAATCCACCTGCTCCTTGGAAACCCTATACACTATGAGTCGAAACTGATTCAATGGCACTAAACAACAGACTCTTTAGGCAGATTATATTTTCCTAGAAATTATCTATTTCATTCATATTTTAAATATTCCTTATTCAGAGTTGCCCTCTCTTAGCTGATTAAAAATTAAACAGGAAGGACTGGAAATCCCCTACCAATTAATGGGCTGTGTATGTTCCTCCTGCTGTTTTTAAGTGCCATTGAATTGGTTCGGACACTTAGCAACCCTGTACATGGTTCATGAGGAGTGAGTGCTGAGTTTGGACTACCGACCTTGCAGTTATCAACCTAGTGATTATCCTACCCTTTCCCTTCCTCCTAGGCAAGCCTAGTTTCTGATGTCTACGTTCTGCTGCTTTGTTTGTTTCTTCCCTTTGCTCGATGTCATTTGCATGTTTCCGCACCCTAGCCTCATTGGATACTGCTGTGTACCACTGATGGTGTAGCAGAGTGTACTGGCTGTGTAGGGGCAGAGAAAGTACATAACAGTGAACTTAGTGTAACAACAACTCAAAACTGTATATTAAACTCCTGTGTTTTTTTCTTCGCACAGTTCTTTGGCCTGAGACCTCTAGTTTCTGAGCTATTTTTCTATTTCCTGCCTTGTATCACTTTCTCGACCCCTCAGAACTCTTAGAATATCTTGATTACGATGTTATTTATAAACAAAGCTTCTATAATGGTTGTTGTTGTTGTTAAGTGCCGGCAATTCAGTTCCGACTCATAATGACCCTTTATAGGGTTTCCAAGGAGCAGCTGGTGAATTTGAACTGCCGACCTTGTGTTTTGCAGTCCAGTGCTGATCCTACAATACTACAAAAAATTTTAATTCTAATCACTTGTGGAGTGGGAGGAAGTGACTCCTTTGTGATCATTTGGGACTATCTTGGTTGAATCTAAAATATCCATGATTCTCTTCAGGACACTGTGTGCTCCAGCACAAGGAGACCATGGCACTGCCAGCCTCAACTGCTCAGTTGCTGTGCCTGAGCCCTGTGTAAGCCTGGCTCTTTTGCTCTTCTTCCCTCCCAGGTTACATTCAACCTGCAGTTTTTTAAATTATTATTTTTATTATTTTTCTGTTTTTTCAAAAATGTTTTATTGTAAATTATGTGATAGTTTACATGGGAGAACATTAGTTTTACATTCATCCTATAGTATATCCTATCATTGCTGTCGTTACAATCCCCTCCATGCATCATCAACCAACAAAAGGGTATATACTACAAGCCTGCCCCCCAGTCATCAGCACACAACTCCTCTCCCTCTCTGTGTCTAAAGTCCCCAACAG
>NW_006408524.1:18507669-18510606 GCF_000296735.1 Chrysochloris asiatica
GATCTGGATGTGGTTCAGGCTTCCACCTACAGTCTTATGTATTGCAGAGGTTCCTCAGGAAGCGTACTTCACTGGGCATGTTGTAGCCCCTTTTAGGTATTCCAATCAGTTATAGTCAGAAGACAGACTTATAAGCTTTCTATGGTGATGTTTCTGGGTATTCCTTTCTCTCCCCCTCCAGTGTCTATTTTATAATATAATGCAAGGAAAACCAAGATTCAAAAGACAGACAAGCATCTTAACATTATTGCCCCCTTTTCCCCATTCCAACCATGTCTCAATCTCTGTATCCCAGAGCCCTGTTGTTCCAAGGCTGTGCATACATCATTATTTGCCTCTGTCCTACTTAGCCCATTCAAACCTGTCTAATTGTTCTCCCATCTGCTTTGTTCTTCCATTCCCCTCTCCCTTCTTGTATATTGCCCCCCTCCTCAGCACCCAAAGTATCCTGTGTCTTTTCCCTGCCCTGTGCTCCACCTTCCCCTCTCTCCCCTCACCCTGCCCCCACATCCCAGCAACCAGCAAAGAATCCACCCCCCTTTAGTATGGGTTCTTTTTCTTAGTCTTTTACAGTAGTGGTCCTATGCAGTATTGCTTCTTTTGTGACTGACTAATTTCACTCAACATAATGTCCTCAAGGTTCATCCATGTTAGGTGGTAGCTTGCAGCTTCCTTGTTATTTTTCAAGGTAGCATAATATTCCATTGTGTGTATGTATCACAGTTTGTTTATCCATTCTTCAGTTGATGGGCACTTTAGCTGTCTCCATCTTTTTGCTATTGTAAATAGTGCTGCTATGAACGTTGGTGTGCATATATCTTCTCGTGTTGTGCCTCATTTTTCTTGTGGGTAAATGCCAAGTAGAGGAATTGCTGGATCATAAGATATTTTCTATTTTCAACCTTCTGAGGAAGCGCCATATTCCTTTCCAGAGAGGTTGGACCATTTTGCAGTTTCACCAGCAATGCAGGAGTGTCCCAGTCTCTCCACATCCCCGCCAGCATTTATTGTCCTCGACATTTTTCATCTTTGCTGTTATTGTTGGTGTAAGATGATATCTCATTGTTGTTTTGATTTGCATCTCTCTAATGGTTAGTGATCGTGAACATTTCTTCATATGTTTGTTGGCTGCTTGGATCTCTTCCTTGGTGAAGTGTTTGTTCATGCCAACCTGCAGTGTTTTGACAGAAAACTATGTCTCCCTGACTCCCTGCTCTGCCAAGAGCACCCTATGCCTGCAGGCATGCCCATTATACGGTTACTGGAAACCCTCCTAACACCATATTGCTTTTTGTTACCCTCACAGTAATGCAGCTCCAGCATTTTATGCAAATGGATTCTTTGAATTTCACTATTTGCATTATGAAGGTTTTTATTGTAAATGTCAATATGTTTTGCTGAACAAGAGGAAATCTGCAGCCAGCTTTGAATAGCATTTTCCTTCTCCCTTGTATGAGACGATAAATGCCCTCTGACAAAACCAGAGTCTTCCTCTTTATTACTGTCTCTCTACGTCATACCTGAGGGGATCTTGTTTGAGAAACACTTAAATGAGTAAAATGTACTTATCTGTCCCACCAACCTAGGAGTTGCTAGGAGGGACTTTTTTTTTTCATTTTATTTTATTTTTATTGTCATGGCTCAAGAAACTCATAGAAGGGACCTGGAATAAATCAGTTCATTGCTATGAATGGAGCTGCAAGGAAAAATGGTGAATGAAACTGGGATGGTAGTCTTGGCTTGGCCTCTAGTTTGTTTTTGTGGCCCCTCTAGAAGCTCTGGTAGCATAGTGGTTACGAATCGGGTAGCTAAACTCAAGATCAGCAGTTCGAAATGACCAGCCGTTCCGTGGGAGAAGGATGAGGCTTACTGCTGCTGTAAACATTTACAGCCTTGGAAACCCCTTCCATGATCGATGTGAGTCAGAACAGGGTAAGGCACTTAGCTTCTCTGGGCATCTGCTCCTTTTTTAGAAAAATGAAGATAGTAATACCTGTAGTGTCTACCTCATTGGTTAGTTGAGTTTACCAAAGATATAACGGGTGTGAAAGGCACTTTGAAATTATACTGAGCTACACAACATGATAACTTATTGATAACAAATGCATGAGGGAGGGATGGCATCTAATGGGACACAAAGCTAGACTAATAGGCTTCTGACTTCCATCCGGCCCTTACAGTGGAATACATATCCTGAAAACACTCTTCTTACAAAATACTTAGAATAATTGATAAAGTCCAACAAAAAATAACTGATGCATAACTGAGCTTGCAGAAATTTGTGGGAAACTCTTGGGGGTCAGGGAAGTGGGGTGGGGCTGCAGATCTCAGCAATTAGGTTTTAACAGCTCAGGGACAAGAGACAGGAAACAGGGGACAAGGCCTCAGCATATTTTCATGAAGGAGTTGGAACTCAAATTGCTATATACAGCTAGGATCCTTGGGAAAGAATGTGCTAAAGAAGTTTAGCCCATCAGTGATAGGAAAGACAACAACAATAAATGATTTATCCATCCTGAGTTTGGATGGAGGTAAAAAAGGTCTGTTTTAAGACTTCACTGGGTAGTAACATGGTTAACATGCCTGGCTACTAACCGAAAGGTGGGAGAGTTAAGTCCACTCAGATGTGCTTTGGAAGAAAAGCCTGGTGGTCCACAGGCATAACTCATTTTATTGCTCTTCACTTTTTGACATGATACAGATATTGCTTTTTTTTTTTTTTTTTAAACAAATTGAAAATTTGTGGCAATCCAGTATCGAAGAAGTCTTTTGGTGCTATATGCCCAACAGTATTAACTCACTTTGTTTTTCTGGGTCACATTTTGGTAATTTTCACAATCTTTCAAACTTTTCCATAATGCTTAATAGACTACAAGTACAGTATAAACTGTTACATAGACTGGAAAAGCAACAACAACAAAAGTGTGTGGTTTGCCT
>NW_006408524.1:18512146-18513541 GCF_000296735.1 Chrysochloris asiatica
GGAGTTTCACACCAAGCTGGGAGGGACTAAAACAGGATACAGCTAACATCAGTAATTTTCCAGACATTCAGGTAACTTTACATTGTACTTCGCTGGTTTGAATCCCAGGCCCGCAATTTGGTTTCTCAGGCTCAATTAACATATCTATAGGCCCTGAGCTCAGTTGGGGAAAGTGAGAGGTAAGGACAAAAGCTTGGACGGAGTCCCGCCGTTTCGGCTTCCTGAGCCAGGTTTTCAGGAACTTGGCTGAATGAATAGTTAACACTTGGGAGAGATTCAGGGAGGATGGCTATTTTGTCTGTAGAACAAAGAACTGTGAAGTAGCTAAGATGTTTTTAGTTAATCCTTTGGAGGAAGGCTTGACTTTGCAACTTTTAGTCTTAGGCTTTAGGAAAATATCACAGTTATCTGTGGATTACCAAGGGCTCCATGTATTAAATTAATACATGTAACTGAACATTAAGATGAAAAACAATTTGCTATTAACTGCCAAGTGGCTAGATCTGTTACACTCGGGCCTATAGGACCTTGAACCTCTGACCAGTCTTACACGGTCTGCAACAATTCACATGTGATATTGTTGTTAAATGCCGTTGAGCTGATTCTAATTCATAGGAACTCCCTGTGACTGAGAAGAACTATCCCATAGCATTTTCTAGGCTGTAATTGTTAAGGAAGCAGATCATCAGATCTTTCTCTCTTGGAGCCTCTAGGTGGGTTGGAACTGCTAAGTAAGTGCCTCTAGGACTTTTTATAACATACGATATTGTTGTTAAGTCCACTGAGTCAGTTCTGACCCATGGAGACCCTATATAGGGTTTCCAAAGAGCAGCTGTGAGTTTGAACCACTGACAAAGCAGTTCCAACTGAGTTTGCAGTTCAGAGCATTAACCCACAGCACCACACCAGGACTCCATAGCATAGGGTTAGATGAGCCTAAACAAAGTACAGGACACAAACATGAGTGAGCTGGAGGACATTTTGCAGGAATTGGGATAAGGGGGCAAGCAAAATGCCAAAGAGACCAATCCAAATCTGGCTCTTCTTTTCCTCTTCCCAGCCAGGTTCCATCCACCCAGCCCAGAGTTATGACAGGAGGGTATAGTATATCTCTGCCTCAGCAACGAAAATCCTAACAGCTCCAAGAAGCCCCTCCGTACTCCTATACACATGGAGCACATGTTCACAAAGACTCAGGAGAGTCATCAATGTTAGCATACTGTGAGAATGAAAGTGGACGGCTGAGAGTAGGGCTCAGAGCAAGACTCGCCGCTTCAGGCATAAGAGCTTGCTCTGAGACCTGCTTCAGGCCGGGGCCATAAGGACAACCAGGCATGGCTAGGCAAGTCCCCAACAGAATGTCTCAAGAGACACAAATGCAGGGTAAAGAGCACA
>NW_006408524.1:18514781-18536314 GCF_000296735.1 Chrysochloris asiatica
GCTTGGGTCAGGCGCACCTTAGTCCTCAAGCTGACATCTCTGCTCTTCAACACTTTAAAAAGTTCCTGTGCAGCAGATTTGCCTAATGCAATATATCGTCTGATTTTGTGACTGCCTGAGTTGGATTCAAATCCAACTTTTCACCCCAAAGCCCAGGCAGTTAACTCTTCAGCTAGTTAGTATCTGTGTTTGCATACATGAAGAGGATTTGATGCAATCGAGAAGGTACTTGTGTTGGGGGTAGTAACTTGAATAAATTATCATAATTTCATGTTTCTTTAGCCTTGTACTATTGTCTTTAAAATAAAATAAATAAAAAGTTGTTGTCGCTAAGTGCTGTAGAGTTGGTTCCAACTCGTAGTGACCCTGTATAGGGGTTCTGAGGAGCAGTTGGTAAGCCTGAACCACCAGTCTAGTGGTTCAAACCTACTTTGTAGTCCAACGCATTAACCCACAGTGCCACACCAGGACTCTAAATTAAAAATAGAAATGTAAAAAAAAGGCATCCTCTACCTTTTCTTGTGGTCTGGGTCCACTATGACAGGCCCTGACAGGTACTAAATAAGAATACATTGTTACTGTATATATTGTTGCAGTCTGTCAACATTCAACCAGTGTAATTTAGGAACGATTAGATAATTCTCTACGGCACTTAACAACAACAACAACAACAGCGAATTCCCTGCAAAAGTGTAGGGGTGTTAGAAGTGCTAATTGAGTTGAATAAAATTCAATCATGAAGTGGTTTCAAGTTGATTGGAGAAGGGCAAACTGAGCCAAATTTTAGAGATGAAAAATGTGATTGTCGCAACTTTTATGTTCCCACATTTTGTGTGTCTTCTTGGTTGATCAAAGTGATGAGTGACTTTTGTGCTAGTTTTTATAAAAGATGTTGCTTCATCCACTGGAGCATCTTTAAGCCTTATGTTACTCTTTGCTCAGTTTGGGAGGCTGGCTGTAGCCTCTGTTTCTACTTCCTTTAGGCTGATAATGCAAGTAAGGATCAGTTCGGGCAGTGAGCATCGAAGTTCCCCTTAGGGGCAAGTGCAGGAGGCGATCCCAAGGCAGACTTCTGGGGAGCCATAAGAAAATGTTTTGTTGTCACTGATTGGTACTGTGGAGTTGTCTCTGACTCACAGTAACCCTATACAACACAACCATTGATATGTTAGAACCCATTGTTGCAGCTACTGAGTCAATCCACTTTGTGATTGACTTCTTCTTTTTCTTCCTCTTTTTCACTGATCCTTCACTTTATCAATCATGGTGTCTTCTTTAGCAACTGGTTTCCCCTGATGACTTGACAACTAAGTGAGACAAAAGTCTCACCATGGTTACTTCTAAGGAACCATCTGGCTGCACTTGCACTTCTTGTCTGGTTTTTTTTTTTTTTGACAGTTCATGGTACTTTTAATAGTCTTTGCAAATACTACAATTTGAATGAATCAATTATTTTTTGGTCTTTCTATTTCATCATTCAGCTTTCGCATGCATATGAGGCTATTTAAATTATCATGGCTTAATCATCAAAGTGACATCTTTATTCTTTACCACTTTGAAGAAGTCTTTTACAACATTTAATTTCCTGACTGTGGCTTCCATGGGCATTGATTGTGTGTCCAAGTAAAATGAAATCCTTGACAATGTCAACATTTTCTCTGTTTAGCATGTCTATTTCCTACATTTCTATTTTTATACATTTTATATAGGTCATATTATGTCTTACAGAATAGAACCATTCTATAAGGCTTGTTGTTGTTGTTAGGTACCATTGAGTCGGTACTGACTCACAGCCATGCTATGCACAGCAGAATGAAACACTGTCTGGTCCTGGACCAACCTCACAATTATTGGCATGCTTGAGCCCATTGTTGCTGCCACTTTGCCAATCCATCTTGCTGGGGGCTTACTTGGCTATAATAATGAAAGCAAATCGCTAGGCTTTTACGTCAGTGGTACCTCTGGCTGGTTTCGAACGACCAACCTTTAGGTCAGTGTTCAAGAGCAAAACTTTTGTGCCAGCTGGGACAAATCAGAGACTTTGTAGTCGTATGTTTTAATATCTGGTAGGGCTAGTTCCCTCATAGCCTTGTTTTCTTCTTTTTTAAAGGTTTTTATTGTGGATTGAGTGAAAGTTTACAGGGTAGATCATCAGTTTTACATTCAACAAATCATACACCTTGTTTCATTACAATGATTATAATCCCCTCCATGTACCATCATTTATCAGTATTTCTTTCTATTCACTTTAACTCTTTTTTTGTTTTGTTTTTAAAACACTAAGGCAAAAGTAATAATTTACACCACCAAAGAGCACACTCAGCAAGTCTGCCTTCTGGCCACCAGCTCTTCGTCCCTCTCTTCCCATGAATCTAGAGTCCTCAGCCACTCCCCCTCTCCATGACACCATCTCTGCCTCCATCTCTGGTGTCATTGCTCTCTGTATAAGGTCCCACATTCTGCTTGTGCTCTTCTCCCTTGATGGTCCTAGGGTCCTCTGTTCCTGAACTGTAAGATTAACTACTCCCCAGTTTTTGTTAAAAAACTTCTACCTTTACAATTGTGACACTTGCAATTATTCATGATAACAATTACTCACTATTGAATCATAAGAATCTTATTCCCATCTCTTTTCACCAGACCTATCCAGACAAGATGAAAACTATTCAGTGGGGACTTTCTTCCCACACACACTATTAAACTAAACTTCCCCTTGAATCTTATAAGAATCTTATCCTCATCTCTTTTCACCAGACCCATAGAGACAAGATGAAAACTATTCAGTGGGGACTTTCTTCTCCACACACTATTAAACTAAACTCCCCTTGAAACCTTATAAGCCAGTCACTTTGTGCCTTTATTGCACCCTCATTTTAGGTAGCCAATGTCTAAGTTACCCATCCCTATCTGCCCTGTGTACAAAGCGGATAGCATTGATACTTGATGTGAAGACTCCTTCCCTCTCTATTGGTATTTGGAGTTACTACTTCCAGGAGTATAGGTCAAGTTCATCAAATTGTAGCAATTTACATTTGTTTCCTTTATCAAAAATTGTTTTATTCTTTTTTTTTTTTTTTTTCAATCTTCCTCTAGTTGAGTTCTGATTATCAAGCCATCGAGGCTCTGTCAAATGGGTACTATCTGCAAGTTTGGGTGTTCTTGTGCCTCTCCCTCTCACTTCATATCAGCTGGATGCTTCACTCTCAGCTCTAGCCCTCTGTGGCTATGTCCTTGTCCATGGGCTCAGGTGTCCCCAGGTCTCACCACTCTTTGGACCAACCAGCCCTTCCTTTTCTCTGTCTCATCTCCAGGTCAACGGGAGAGCCTTCTTTCTTGTTTTCACTAAAATCATAGTGTTGCTGTTGCTGATAAGTGCCACTGAGTTGATTCCGACTCATAGCGACCCTGTATAGGGTTTCTAAGGACTGACTTTGCAATTCATAGTCCAGTGCTGATCTTACAGTGCCACATCAGGAGTCAAAATTCACCAATTATATGATTATTTCTTTCCATGTGAACTTTAGTATCAACTTTTACTCTGTGAAAAAGAAAGCTAGTTGATATTTTTGTTCTGATTCTATTAACTTTTAAAATTAACTTAGGGACAATTGACATTTTTTGTGATGTTGTCTTGTCCTATGCAAGAATAAGGAGTAGCTTTTCAATTGTTCAAGTCTGGAGTGTTTTAAAGTTTTCCTCATGTGGCTTTTGCTGGGAATTCTTTTAAAATTGTATCTGTAAAATATTTTATTATAGCTCTAACAAATATCTTTGACTGATACGGCAATGATCAATATTTCACAATACAACTTCTTTTTTTATGTTCTTAATTGGCTCTGACTCATGGTAATATCTGAGGGGGTTCAAAAATTCCCAGGGCAAATTCCATTGTCTTTTAATTCCATTCCTCCATGAAGTTTTTGAACCTCCCTCACTTAATAGAATGAAATGTCACCTAGCCCCTTACTGCCTTGTTTTCTAGTGTTAACGAAACAAAATGTTTTTTCCTCTCCAGACCCAATATCTGTTTCCTTGTAATTTATTAGCTCCAACCTGCCCCCTACCCCCTTAAGTGTTAGTTTCACTCATTGGACTAGTGTAAGGTTTATAATTTCATTTCTAAGCTTGCCCTTGGTACTCCTGGTGTGGCACTGTATGATCAGCACTGGACTGCGAGCCACAGGTTGGTGGTTCAAATCCACCAGCTACTCTTTGGAAACCCTATACATCATTACTATGAGTCATAACTGACTCAACAGCCCTCAGCAACAACAGCAAGCTTGCCCTCAGGATGTAGGAGTTTAAGTTGATCCTGATAGGCCTTTGTCAGTTTCTCTACTCCTCTACCATTGCCTCACATCCTTACACTATACCTTAGCAGTATTTAGTGGTGTTCAAGCTCACCAGTAGCTCCTCAGAAACCCTAATATTTAGATTTGCTATGGGTCGGAATCGGCTCGACTGCACTTAACAACAACAACAATCATCCCTTCTATGCCTCAGTGCCTCTGCTCATGTCTGCCTCTAGCTCCTTGTCCCTCCTCATCTGTCTTGTAAACATCAGTTTCTCTCTCCAAACCCAGTCGAAGAATCACTTCCTCTACGAAGTCTTTCCTGATTTCTCTTTTCATGATGTTCCCCTTTATGCACCTGCTTTGGTGGCTGCACTTATGGCATTATGAGGTGAGGATCTTTACATATTTTATCCTCTTTGATGCCTATTTCTCTTCCTCTTTATACTGCTAACGCCTGGTACAGTTTCTGGCACATCACATGTGCTGAAATATTTATTGATTAATGAATGATCACATTTATTATTTAGCCATCCTTCAAATAGTTGGAGGTCTCTATCATTTCTTGCATTCAGCCTCCTTTTTCCAGCTTTTTAAAAGAGCTTCTTTTAAGATGTATTTTTCAGATCAATCTCTTACTGCTTTAAGAAACATTTAGCCAGAGTGACATGTCAGAGTTTTCCACAATCTTTGCATCACTGAAAAACCATGCATTTTAGTTACCAAACTCCGGGGGTTCCCATGAAGGGTCATATAAACCCAGAAGTTGTTTGTGTCTTTATTTATCAGCAACTAATGTTTCCACAGTCTTGTATGATGACATCTCTGAATAATGTCATTTCTTAGTTATTAGTAACCTGAATTTTTTTCTTTTATGATTTTTAAGTAGAAGCAAAAGGTGTAAATTTTTTGTAAATGCCACAAAAGTGTTTGTACACTGGGAAAACATCTTGTAAAATGTGGTTAAGGGAACATAAAAATGGTGTGAATGTTAATGATCTCCTGGCAAAAGATATAAATTGAGAATTGGAACAAATCCAGGCAAAATTCTTGGCAGGAAATCAGAAGAAGCCTCCAAATTAAAAAATCCTAAGATGATATCTTTAGATTAGATGAAGGCCAAGTCTATGCTTTCTAAAAATGCTGGATATTTTAGGCTATTAGAAGCTGAAGTAATCATTAAAGAAATTTTTTTTATTCAGGAAACAGCACTGAATAGGATGGAGCAGCCCATAGGAACTCGACAATGACCAGTCTATAGGAACTTGGGTGTATGATGATAGGTAAATAAGTCTCAATTCAGATATGCATAGGTTTATCCCATATAAACCACTGTCTCTGTGATCAGTCAATGCTGCAGGCAAGTTTTCTCAGTAATACACTTGTCTTAGTCTTCTTAAGGTGCTGTCAAAAAAAAAAAAAAGATCCCTTCAAAACAGTGGTGTCCGAAAGGCTTTGCTGGGTCAGTGAAATTCAAAGTCTGCTCGGAAGGATATGGCAAAAATTTTGAGCTCCAAAGGGGTAATATTCGTGAAAGACACTGGATAATCATAGGGGCTTATTTTGAAGATACTTTAAGAAAATTGAAAACTACATTGGTGAGAAAAAGGTCAGGAAAGTTACGCTGAGGATTTTTTTCTGTCACTATAAACCTACTTATTCTTTGAGGATAATAAGGACTGTTCTATGAGAATTTCATTGGGAAAGCTTTTCCCATCCACTCTACATCTCTGATCATGCCCCTTTGGGTTTCTTTTTCCCCCTCAACTCAAAGAATGTTTAAAAGAACATGATTTGAATCCCCTGAGGATGCCCAAACTGATTTGAACATGGTGTAATTGAAGAGCACAGAATTCTTTGGAGAACGGTTAGAAAGATGAAAAGGTTGCCTTCTTAAGTAGATAGGCCTAGATGGAGGATATCTCAAGAAACAATAGCTTCACGTTTTGGTATTTTTGTTTACTAAATGTTTCTATGATTTTGTAGCATATCCTTGTATAGTCTAGGAGTAGAATTGCTTTCTCATATTCTATATAATTTTATATTTCACTGTTTTAGGAACCAACAAACTGTTTTTCATAATGGTTGTACCATCTTACATTCCCACAGCAGTGGATGAGGGTTCCATTTCTCCACATACTTGCCAACACTTGTTTTCCATTTTTATGATAACAGACATATTGTTGTTGTTAAGTGCCATCGAGTCGGTTCCAACCCATAGCGACCCTGAACAGAGTTTCCAAGGCTGTACATCTTTACGGGAGCAGAAAGCCTCATCTTTCTCCCGCGGAGCAGCTGGTAGTTTCGAACTGCTGACCTTGTGGTTCGCAGCCCGATTCGTAACACTATGCTACCAGAGCTCCTTAACAGACATTTTAGAGGGTATGAATTTGCATCTCCTTGTGGTTTTGATTTGCATTTCCCTAATGACAATGATTCTTGGTGTGGTGCTGTAGGATGAGCACTAGACTAGGAACCATGAGGTTGGTGTTCAAACCAACCAGATACTCCTTGAGAAGCCTATACAGAACCACTGAGTCAAAATTGACTCTACTGCACTTAACAACAACAATGATAAAATTGATAATTGTTTCATGTGTGTAAAACACAGGTACAGTGCCTGGCATGTTCTTTCTTTCCTGTTTCCCTGTTCTTCTTTCCCCCAGGAATGAAGTAGGCAAGTGATTCGAACCCACGTGCTGCTCCATGAGAGAGAGGAGAGATGAGATGGTTAGCTTCAGTGAAGGTTTACCATTTTGGAAATCCTAAGGAGCCGTTTTACTCTGATAGTCATTCTAGGTTGGAATTGACTTAATGGCAGTGGATTTGGTTTGCGGTTCAAAGTAAATAGTGGTCGAGTCGAAATGGAGGAAGAAATAGGAAATGTGCCTTTTTGTAATGTGGTCCTTTATGACTCAGCCTTGTGCCTGGCCAGGTCTTTAAGACAGGACTCAGGGAGAGATGGGAGCTGACTGGAGCCTGCTGTGAGAAACCAGCAGTAATGTCTGTTAACACTGCATGGTCAGGACTAGAGATAGATGGGGGAGAAAGAAAGAGAAAATTGGATTTCTAAGGGAGGCCTTTCATTTTCTTCTGTGGTGTGTCACGTAGGATCGGCATTGGACTGTGAACCACAAGGTTGGCAGTTCAAAAACACCAGCTACTCCTTGGAAACTCTATACAGAGTCGCTATGAGTCGGAACTGACTTGATAGCACTTAACAACACGTGTGTGTAACTGTGTGTGTCTGCATGTTTGTTATATTCACATGCCCTGATGAAAGAAAAGTAGAAATGTTTGGGGGTCTGCTCTTCTTGTTTACTTCTCACTGCCTAATTGTGACTGGAAGGTCAAAACCTGATCTGCTACTGAGAGATCTTTCCAAGGGAGGACACCAGAATTATTGTCTTTTGCCTTCTGTTGTGAAAACTGTGTGTTTTTGGTTTCATTGCAGAACACACTGAACTGTGGTGTGTTTTGTAAATGACAGAGCTGGTTTCTTGTTCTGTTGTGTTTTGATTTCTACTGTAGTTTGGGTAGTTACAGTTCCCTTTGAGGACACACTGGAGTCTTCCACTGTGTGGTGTGTAGGCGAGGAAGTTGTGGCCTTAGAAGGAGACAAAGTGATATCTTCTCTCTGTTATTAGATTTCTTTGAGAAAAAGTATCAGGCCAGAGCCAAATGTAAGTTCAGGGGATGCATAGACGTGAAAACAAAATCTTTCAGGACTGAAAAGGACTTCAGAGTTTATCAAATTCAGCCAAATCTCTCTCCGTATTTCTTTTAAATGAGAGCTGAGGGAGGGGAAGTGACATACACAGCCATACAGAAAATAAATGGTGGCACCAGAATGACATTTTTTGACTTTCAATGCAGTGCTTTTGTTCTCCCTACCCCAGGGTAAAATGTGATGGGATTGATAGAGTCTTTACTATGTAAAGAGGACTTTTCTTTTGTTCATTCTGCTTGGAGTTTGCTGGTCAGTTTGAAGCTGAAGGTTAATATCTCATGAATTATATAAAATCCTTAGGCATTGTCTCTTTCCATTTTGCTGCTCCCTCATTTTCCCTATAGCTCCTTCTTGAAATCCAATTAGACACATAGTCATTGTTGTTAAGTGCCATTGAGTTGGCTTCAACTCATAGCAACCCTGTGTAGGGTTTCCAAGGAGTGGCTGGTGAGTTTGAACTGCCGACCTTGAGGTTAGCAGTCCAGTACTTATCCTACAGCACCACACCAGGAGTCCAGACACATCTAGTAAACGTGGCCATTTTATCCTCCATCATTCCTTTTTAACTTTTTATTGTGAATTGAGTGAAGGTTTATAGACAAGATCATCAGTTTTACAGTCAACAAATAATGCCCTTTGTTTCATCTCAGTGATTCCAATCCTCTCTGTGGAACAACAGTCATCTGCTTCCTCCTTGGGACTCCTATTTCTCTCCCACCCACCTTCCCATCCCTTCTCACCACTGTCCCTAGATACATGTTGCTCCTTTGATTTTGAATGATTGATGATTCCTTCATTCATAGTGAGCATATCTTATTAGTGCTACTGTTCCCCCTACAAACCTATCCATTGCTTGGCTGAAAGCGGGTATGCTGCTATTCAGACCTGAATGGTGGCTGAGGACCACAGTCTCAGGTTCCTCCAGTCTTTTTCTGACCAGTAAACCCAGTCTTTTTTTAAAAAAATAATTTTGAGTTTTGTTTCACACATTATGCTGCTCTACCCAGGACCTTCTCATGAGATTCTGTCAGGACAGTTGGTAGTGGTAGCTGGGAACCTTCTAGTCTTTCTGGTCTCAGGTCGTGGAGACTGATGTTCACATATTCCTTTTGTCCATTTGTCTTCCATCACTCATAACCTTTCATGTTATCTACCTTCATGACAGACTTTTGCAAAACTATTTTAGATCTAGTTTCTACCTCACAAATTCTGTTTTCAGGTCTGTCTAAACCTTAATCATAGATTGTGTTTCTAATTTTCAGCATAGCATTTTTAGTTTCTTTAAGAACTTAAAAAAAAAAAAGTTGGTAGTATAATCACACCATCAATACTTTCTTTATTTAAACATATGAAACATGCTTATTTTAGAGTCGGTATTTGATTATTCATATACGGATAATCTCTGCATTTTGTTGTATCTGCTGACTCTTGCTCATAGAGGCTTGTTTTTTCATGTGTTTAGTTAGTTTAATTATGAATTTATATTCTGTGGAAATTTTTTTTGGAAATTATTTGAAGCTTGATTTAAAGTGTTCTCAAAGACAGGATTTGCAGTTGCACCTTGAAACTTTGTTAACCAGGATTAGTTTGAAGTTTAACTTTGACTTGGAACTTTTCTGTCCCCATGGGAAGTATGAATTCTAGCTCTGAACCTACATGAGTAAAGACTTGTGATTAAAAACTCTATAGTGAGGTTCCCCCCCTTTTTTCCACTTTCCCCAAGTCAAGGCTAAAACATTCCAGATATCCACTGTTTTTCTATTCCATGGGGATGTTTTTTTCCTTTCTTGAAAAAATATTTATCCAATGAGAATATTGCCTTTTTGATGGTCTTAGTTTTTGGTGAAGGTGAAATCTCTGATCTAAGCTTCCATTCCATTCTGGTTCCAGATATTATGTTTGGTAAGATGGAGGGTCAGAGAAAAAGAGGAAGACCCTTAGTGAGATGGATTTGCAAAGTGGCAGCATCAATGGGCTCAAGTGTGGCAACACTTGTAAAGTTGGCCCAGGATCTGGCAGTGTTTCATTCTGTTGTGCACAGGGTCGCTATGGGTCGGTACTGACTCAATGGCACCTAACAACAACAACAAACCTGCTTATGTTTCTTTTAAATCAAAATATGCTTCTTGCTGTTTTGTTATAAACTTGATCAGTTTGCAGAGAGTTTGATTCACTAATGTGCAGTTTGAAAGTCACTGATATATTTTACAGTTTCATGCATTTATTCATTATCACTTGTGATTATTAGAGGTCCCTAAGCTGTTATGTGATTTCATGCTTTTGCAAAAATTCCAAGTCAAAAAACAAAATGGATGAAGCAAATTCTTAACAAAAGCATTGTGCCGTGGAGTTAATATTTAATGAGTCCTTGAGTGGTACAAACAATTACTGCATTCAACTGCTAACTCAAAGGTTGGTGGTTCAAAAGTACCTAGAGGCACTTTGAATATAAGATTTGGTGGTATACTTCTGAAGTACCAGGCATTTTAAAATTTAATTTTAGACATTTATAACCCTGTGGAGCACAGGTCTACTCTGACACAAATGAAGTATAAATCATAAGTGGCATTTTTTTTTTTTTTAACATAGAGGATATTGCATAATGTCCAGATATATTTCTGGTTGTCACAATTCAGTCCAGAGTGTGCCTGCACCAGGCGTCTACCTAGTGGGTGGAAGTCATACCCAGTGTTCATGTAATCTATACTATCTAGGAAAATTCCACAACCAAACAGTTTTTCAGTCCAAATGGTATTAGGCCAAGTTGAGAAACACTGTCACAAATTAAAAATACAAATGAGAAGAACAGATTTTAAAATATATTAGTTGGCTCCTGGTGTGGCACTGTAGAATCAGCACTGGACTGTGAACTACAAGAGCAGCAGTTCAAACCCACCAGCTGCTCCTCAGAAACCCTGTGCAGGGTTGCTATGAGTCAGAAATAACTTGACGGCACTTAACAACAAGAAGTAAAACATATTGCTATGATGTCGTTTGGTTGTTGTTAGGTTCTGTTGAGTCAGTTCCAACTCATAGTGACCCGTGCACAACAGAGGGAAACACTGCCCGGTCCTGTACCATCCTTACAATTGTTACATATGAGTCCATTGCTGTTGCCAATTCATCTCATAGGGGGTCTTCCTCTTTGTCACTGACCCTCCATTTTATCACGCATGATGTCCTTCTCCAGGGACTGTCCCTCCTGTCCAAACTATGAGAGAAGCCTGGCCATCTTGGTTTATAAGGATATAGCTGGCTATACTTCTTCCATTACAGATCTGTTTGTTCATCTTGAAGTCCATGGCACTTTTAATTTCTTCTCCAACACCATAATTCAAACGCATCGATTCTTCCTTATTCATGGTCCAACTTTCACATACAGATGAGGCTACTGAAAATACCACGATTTGGATGAGGCGCACCTTACTCCTCCAACTGACTTCTTTGCTCTTGAACTCTTTAAAGAGATCTTCTGGAGAAAAAACT
Source organism: Chrysochloris asiatica (assembly GCF_000296735.1). Taxonomy (NCBI): domain Eukaryota; kingdom Metazoa; phylum Chordata; class Mammalia; order Afrosoricida; family Chrysochloridae; genus Chrysochloris; species Chrysochloris asiatica. Next base: position 18,526,290 of record NW_006408524.1, read on the forward strand.
TTTATTAAAGAAAAAGTATCAAAATGTAAAACTGTTGTTTCTGTACATACCCTCCATCTAGAGCTATACACTTCTGAAAAAAAATCGATTTCTCTGTGCTGACTTTTCCTATTGGGTAATCTGCCCCTGAGAGGAAGGGCCGCAGTGATAATAGCACTTATGTTGAGGAGCGTTACTATATGGGGGTGGAGTCCTGGAGTGGCATTGTTAATGCGCTGGACTGCAAAGTTGGCTTGAACTGCAAGATCAGTGGTTCAAGCTCACCAGCTGCTCCTCAGAAACCCCACAGAGGGTCACTATGGGTCAGAACCGACTTGACGGCCCTTAACAACAACTATATGGAGGCAGAGAAGTGGAGTAGTATGTATGTGAGAATGTGCAGTCTAGTGAGGGTGGGCATTTTTCTGATGGAAGGAATAACTGTGTGTTCATGGGAGTGACTCAGTGGAACAGGGGCAATTGCAAGAGCCGAGGCCTGAACCTCAGAGCCCTGGGGAGGGGCTGCCCTTAAATTTTAACTCACAACCAACAAAGAAGCCCTGGGTCTTGTCTGGATGTTTCCAGAGTGAGTCCCGCAGAGGTTATAAAGACTCTTTGCTTCTTTCTTTTTTGTAGTTTCAGCTCTCTGTACTTAGAAGTGCAGCAAATTTGATGAACTGATTACCAGAAACCAGACAGGGCAGCCACTAATAGCAGCTGTCGGAAATTCTTAGCTTCCAAATTACTCAGTTGTCCACCGGCAGTTCAATGAAAGCTCTCAGGCAGTGGCTGATGTCAGTTGTGCTCATATTAAAGTGTTGGAGACAAACCCTCAGGGCTTTTCTTAATTTTAATTTTTTAGATTTTCTAGGTGACTCTTGTGAGGGTGCAATCGTGGATTGTACTGCTTGGAATGGACCATCTGAGAATGTGTCCCAATAACAGACAATCTCCTGCGCCTATGGCAATGGTCTTGCTTTTTCATAAGCACAGCTTTCTGTTGAGGAGTTTCGAGTTGTAGAAAGAAAGTCTCTGTTTGCTAGTCTATTAGCACTGTTGTGGCTCTGTAGGACAAGCAACCAACCTCAAGGTTGGTTTGAACCACAGGGTTGGTGGTTCAAACCCACTAGCAGCTCCTCGGAAATCATATACAGGGTTGCTGTGAGTGGGAACCGACTCAACAGCACTTAACAACAAAAACATAGTGACTGGGGAAAGAAGCAGTTTTCTTCCTTTGGGGACCCTCCTGCGCCAGAAATCACAATCCCAGTCTGTGGGTCACTGAGACAAAACAGATTATGAAGGAACTCATTTCTAGGTTTTTATTGATGAGCAGTAAATGCAGTGGTGGAGAGGCTGAGGATTTGAATCTCAGCTCCATCATTTGCCAATGATTCTGGGCAAGTTATTTTAGTATTCTGTGCCTCCATTTTCCCATCTCTAAAATGGGATAATAACAGTGACCTACATCGTAGTGTTATTGTAGAGATTAAATAAATTGATATTGGTAATTTACTAAGAATTGGGCTTGGCCGTAGTAATGCTGAATGTTATTGTTGCTGTTAAGTGCCATTCAGTCTGTTTTGACTCATAGTGACCCTGTATAGGGTTTCCAAAGAGCAGCTGGTGAGCTTGAACCACCAGACTTTGCTGTTCAAACCAACCTTGCAGTCTAGCGCATTAACCCACGGAGTCACACCAGAACTCGAGTAAGATCAAATATAATGTAGTTTTTGTTACTGGTGACTTGGGACAGGTGTAAAGTGTTTCTCAATGACAAGACACAACAACTTAAAGACATTCACCAGAGTAGTCCTTACCAAAGAGACAGAGGCGGAAGCCCATGGTGGTGATGGTGGTGGTATGCTGTGGAGTCGGTTCCAACTCATAGTGACCCTGTACAGGGTTTCCGAGCTATAAATCTTTATGGGAACAGAATGCTTCATCTTTCTCCTGTGGAACAGCTGATCATTTCGAACTGCTGACCTTGAGGTTAGCAGCCCAATTCGTAACCACTATGCTACCAGAGACTATGCAGGAGCCCATAGACTATTCTAAAATAGCTATTCTAGGGAGCACATTTATCTAAGACAAGTATTACAGGCTACCAATATTACAGTGTATCCTGGTTATAATGGTGCATGAACAAAGTCCTTTGGGAAAACAGAGGTATTGATGCTGCCTTTGGTAAAGGGCAGCAGAAGGGAGGGTGTAGGGGAGGTTGATAAGCCTTCCTGGACTTCCTTTCCAGAGCCCCAGCCTTGCACATTTGTGACTAATTGGACTACCTCTGGTTGATGATGTTGAAGATCCTTGGGCCATGATGTAAACCTTTCCATTTCGTTCTCTAGACTGACTGAGTGGAAAGGTAGTGGAAGGGGGATGGCTACATGAGAGCACACAGTGATTCTGGCCTGGATCTGCGGAGAGTATCCACAGGGAAGGATGATGTGTAGAATCTTTGGAAAGGGAGAGTTGTCATATTTTGATGCTTATCCAAAGTAACATGGATTTTATAAGCTAGAACAAATGCTGATTTAACCCATTTGATTAGTTGTCATGGATGATGCCTCACGGAAAACAGCCTAGAAGTCAGGTGATGGAGAAAGGACAGAGAAGGAAGTGTTCACATGACTGATCTATCAGTAGCTGCAACTGTCACCTCCGGGATACAGGATTCTTTGACTCAAGACCTCACTGACCTCAACAACCCTGGTGGGCAGGGCAGGTGCAGAGGCGTGGTGTTTTATAAAAATTTGAATGATATGAGGGTGGAAAAGCAGGTTATGAAATACTAATAAAATACTACTTTATGCATGAAATTAGTGAGAATCCTTCCAACTGCAAAAAAAATCCATTAAGAATCATGTCTTCAAAGCTGGCTGGTGGAGGGAATTACCAACCGCATTTATGCTAATGCTGTAAGACCACGTAAGTTCAGTTAGTAAACAGAACTGTCTGGATTGGTTTTGTACTATTTAAGGTTCAATTTATACTCTAACTCTTCAAAAATGCACCCTTTACATAAAAAGCACCTGTTCTATATTATCAGTCCTAATTCAACTATGGAGTCCTGGTGTGGGAGAAAGCACTGGATTGCAAGGTCAGCGGTTCAGACTCACAAGCTGCTCCATGGAAACACTATGTGACTCGATGGCATTTAACAGCAACAACCACAACTGACTGATGGGAAGGAGGCAGAGGAAAGTTAGAAGATTCAGAGATGAATGAGACATGTTTTCAAGGGGCTCCCAGTATAGTGGAGAGACAAGCCACAAAGAGAGCATGATCCGTCCCTTGGCACTGTTGACATTTTGTTGTTGACAAGTGTCATCGAGTTGCCTCTGACCCACAGCATCCCTGTATAGGGTTTCTAAGGAGTGGCTGGTGAATTTGAACCATTGACCTTGAGGTTCAAACCAACCTTGCGGTTGAGTGCTTATCTTACAGTGCCACACCAGGAGGGCTGGATAATTCTGAGTTGTAGGGCATTGTCCTGTGCCTTGCAGGATGTTTAGTAGCATTCTTGATCTTTGGTAGCGTAGTGGTTACCAATCGGGCTGCGAACTGCAAGGTCAGCAGTTGGAAACTACCAGCTGTTCCATGGGAGAAAGATGAGGCTTTCTGCTCCCATAAAGATTTACAGCCTAGGAAACCCTGTACAGGGTTGCTATGAGTCAGAACCGACTCCATGGCACATAATCACCACCACCATACAACAGATGCCAGTAGACCTGTCTCCCACCATTCTGCAAACAAAAAACATTTCCAGGCATTGTCAGAAGTCTTCTGGGGGACAAAATTTCTCTGGTTGAGGACCAGTGCCTTGGTGGAGGTTTGGCCTGCTATCTTATGTTCCGTTAGCCCCTCTAGATGTACTGATTCCTTTTCTAACGTTGACTTACAGGATTACATCAATGAGTTCTGTGCTCTCTGCCTTTCTTCTTGCTTGAGTCTAAGCAGGAGCGCAAGGCCACTTAGAACTAGCTCGGTACCTGAGTGAGGTCTCTGCTCCTCTTCAATGGGCTGGCCCTACTCAGCTCTCTTCTTCTTGGACCTGTGAATCTCATGAGATAACACTTGTTACTATTAACCTGTGGATACTACACAAATCTTTGAATTATTTTTAACCCACAATTTAAAAAACAGTCCCTTTGAGTCCTCTCAAATTATCCTCTTTATTATCTTGTTTCCTGAGAGGACTCAAGAGCAACCTGCTTCCTGGGAGCTGGATGGTTCTTGTTCTGTGGTAGGGATAATGCATGACTCACAGTTTGTCTTGGGCCTGTATGGGGTTGGGTATGACGCAAGTGAGCCCATGACTGATGCGATGAGTTGGGGTGAAGTGGAGTTCATGTGATGTCAGGGATTCAGAGCTTTTTCTGTTTTGGTCAAAACCTTGGATTAAGTTGACCTCCTGAACATCTTGTCTCATTGTTTTGCTGCATAATCACCACCACCAGACACCCTAGAGTCAGGACTGACTCATGCAGAACTTGTGTGTGTCAGAATACAACTGCGCTCCATAGGGTTTTCAATGGCTGATTTTTCAGAGGTAGATCATCAAGTCTTTTGTCTGAGGTGCCTCTGGGTGGATTTGAACCTCCAATGTTTTGGTTAGCAGCTGAGTATATTAACCATTTGCACCACCAAAGACTCCACTGCATAACAAAATACCCTCAAACTTAGTGGCTTTGCATGTTGTTGTTACGACTCATAGCGATGTTATGTAGGGTTTCTGAGAAGCAACTGGTGAGTTTGAATCATCAATCTTTCAGTTCAAACCGACCTTGTAGTCCAGTGCTTATCCTATAGCGCCACCATTTTATGACTTAGTAGGCCAGAAAACTGGGATAGGCATGATGTTTAGTGTCTTAGGTAGGGTGACTCTCAACTGGAATCTGAAATCGTCTGAAGGTGCATTCACTCACATGTTTGATGCCTGGGCTAGGATGACTGGAAGATTTAGATTGCCTCGCCATGTGACTTGGCTTCCTCACTACATGGCAGTCTCAGGATAGTTGAACTTTTTACCTGGTGGCTGACGAAGTGCGAATGTTTCAGCAAACAATATATCAATTCGACCCTGAAGCCTCATAAGGTCACAACTTTTGTACTCTGTTCATTGAGGTAGTCACAAATCCACCCCAATTTAAAGGAAAAAGATGTAGACTCCATTTTTCATTGGAAGGAATATCAAAGAATTTTGTAGCCATCGCTTTGTTTGATTTTTAATAGCTTTATTGAGATACTTCCTACAGCTTGTGACTCACCCACTTATAATGTACAATTCACTGGTTTTTAGTGTATTTGAGGATTCTGCAACTGTCACCACAATCAATATTAGAACATTTTCATCACCTCAAAGAAAGCCCATGCCCATTAGCAGTCACTCCCATTTTCTTTCAGTCTCCACACCCTGACCTAGGTAGCCACTAATATACATTCTGTCCTTGTAGATCTCATTTAAGTGGAATAATTTAATATGTAGTCTTTTGTGACTGGCTTCTTTCTCAGTGGAGTGTTTTTAAGGTTCATCCATGTTGTAGCTTGTATTATTCCTTGGTATGGGTGAATAATGTTTCATTACATGAATATAGAACATTTGTTTATTTATTCATTCATTGATATTTGGGTTGTTTTGACCCTTTGGCTGTTACGAATAACGCTGCTATAAACATTTCTGTTGAAATTTTTGTGTGGACATATGTTCTTATTTGTCTTGGGTATATTACTAGGTAAGGAATAGTGGATCATAAGGTAACTAGACTGTCATAGGTATTACCCAACTTCACATTTCCATCAACAATGGACAAGGGTTCCAATTTCTCCACATCCTTGCTAAGACTTATTATTATCTGTGTTTTGATTTAACCATCCAATTCCATGTGAGCAGTACTGTGGTATCTTTTGTGGTTTAATTTGCATTTCCCTAGTGGCTAATGATGTTGATATGTTTATTGTTCATTTGCATATCTTTGGAGAAATGTCTATTCATATCCTTTCATATTTTAAAGTTGGGTTATTTCTCTTTTTATTATTTATTTGTAAAAGTTCTTTATATTTTCTAGACATGAGTCCTTTATCAGGTTTTCAAATGTGTTTGCACTGACCAAAGGTAATGAAGATTTACTCCTATTTCTCTTCGACGAGTTTCATAGTTTTGGTTCTTACATTTAGGTTTATAACTTTTGAGTCAATGTTTTATTTTGTAGACTGAGAAAAAGGGGTCCATCTTAATTAAACTGACATAAATTTACATTTATTACAAAACAATTTGTTGAAAAGATGATTTCTTTCTGTTGAATTATCTTGGAACCCTTGAGGAAAATTGCCTCATACGTATGTGAAAGTTGGACAATGAATAAGAAGACTGTAGAATTGAAGCATGTGAGTTATGGTGTTGGAGAAGAGTATTAAAGATACCACAGACTGCCAGAAGGACAAACAAATCTGTGTTGGAAGAATTACAGCCAGGATGGAGAAACTTTGTCTCACATACTTTGGACATGTTGTCAGGAGGGACTAGTCCTTGTAGAAGGACGTCATGCTTGGTAAAGTGGAGGGTCAGCGAGACAAAATGCATTGGCACACTGGTAGAAGCAAAGAGCTCAAGTACAGCAACAATTGTGAGGTTGTTGCAGGACCGGGCAGTGTTTCGTTCTGTTGTGCATAAGATCACTGTGAGTCAGAACTGCACCTAATAACAACAACTTGAGGAAAATCAAATGACGTTTTCCTCATATTGACAGATACAAGAACTGAGTTTTTATGCACTGTCAATTCCATTTGGTGTCTCTGGGTGGTACAAACAGTTAAGCAGTTGATACTAGCAGAAAAGTTGGCTGTCCAAACCCACCCAGAGGTGCCTTGGAGGACAGACCTATCCACTTGTATCCAAAAGGTCACAGCCTTGAAAAGCCATGGAGCAATTCTACCCTGCACCCATAGGATCACCATGAGTCAGAATCCACTTGATGCTAACCAGTCACCTTGATCTATATCTGTGTCCTTGGGCCAGTACAACATCATCTTCATTACTGTAGCGTGGTAGTTAAGTTCCTTGGCAGTCTTTTGGCATCTGCCTTCCTCCTTTGTGGTTCTCAGTGTTTGTTTTTATAATCCATGAGTGATTAGGGTTAGGATCTACCCTATTCTGGTATGGCCTTTATAATGTAGCAGAAGAAACCCCCCTGGTGTGACACTGCAGGTTAATGCACTAGCCTGTAAGGTCCGTTTGAACCACAATGTTGGTGGTTCAAGCTCACCAGTCGCTCCTTGGAAACCCTATACAGAGTCACTATGAGTTGAAACTGACTGGATGGTACTTGACAACAATTGCTAACCAAGCAGGCTCATATTGACAGATACAAGGCCTAAGGTTTCTGAACATATTTTTTTGGGGGGAGCCATTCAACCCATAGTGCCACTTATTAGCTGTTTAACTTGGAGCAAGTTACTAACCCTCTCTGTGCTTCAGTTTCCTCATTTGTAGAAAGGAGGCAATAATAGTACCTATTCCGGTAGTGCAGTGGTTACGAATCGGGCTGTGAACCTCAAGGTCAGCAGTTCGAAACTATGAGCTGTTTCGCGGGAGAAAGATGAGGCTTTCTGCTCCCGTAAAGATTTACAGCTTGGAAACCCTGTATGGGGTCGCTATGAGTCGGAACCGACTCCACGGCACATAACAACAACATTATGCTATTATTTGCTCTGGACTGCAAAGTCAGTTTGAACAGCAAGGTTGGCAGTTCAAGCTCACCAATCTCTCCTTGGAAACTCTATACAGAGTTGCTATGAGTCGGAACCGACTCAACAGCACTTAACAACAACAATAGCACCTAGTCAATAACATTGCTTTCAGGAACAACTGAGATAATACATTTAGAACATTCCCTCTGGGTGTTTGCCTCCTGTTTACTCTATTGTAAATGTGTATGTTTATAGCTCATACGAATTTGTAGAATTATCGTCTGTCAAACGCATATATATGGTTGTGAATGTAGTCCTCGTCTCCTGCTCATCTGCATCCATCTTTCCTGTCTGCCTGCATATTCACTTTAGATTATTGTTTGCTGTTTCTGATACTGCAGGATTGTGTATATGGAATGGTTCTTGCCTTCATTGTCTGTGACTCTTGTACACCTCTCCGAGTTTTCCTTTTCAGCCAAACAATAAACCAAATCAAACCCAATGAACTGCCATCGAGTTAATTCTGACTCATAGTGCCCAGTACAAGATTTGTGAGTCTGTAAATCTTTACAGGATTAGAAAACCTCATTATTCTCCCTTGGAGCAGCTGGTGGGTTTGAACTGCTGACCCTTTGGTTAGCAGTCCAATACTTATCCTACAGTGCCCCCAGGGCATTAGCTAAACAATAAAGAAGTCTATGTGATGAACAATAACACTATGGAAGTACGGAACTCCTCAGAGTAATCAGCCACTTGAGATCAAAAGGGCAGCGCTTGCTCAAGAACAAAGTTCAAAAGGTAGTAGTTGGTGAGTAGGAAAACGCACTGGACCATAAGGTCAGCTTGAACCTCAAAGTCAGCGGCTCAAACCTAGCAGCTGCTCCTCAGAAATCCTATGAGTTAGAAACAAGTCAAAGGCACTTAACAACAACAACAACAAGTGTTGGCAAAGGAGGAGGAATGGAAATGGAGAACATAGAGAGGAAGTGGGAAAAACAATGTTACACTGAGGGGATTGAAGTCAATGACCAGAAGCAAAATGTGTGTGGGTTGCTGAATGGAAAACTGATTTGCTCTGAAAACCTTCCCCCAATTCACAATATTGTTGTTAATTGCCGTTGAGTCTGTTCCGACTCACAGGACCCTGAATAGAGTTTCCGAGGAGTGACTCGTGAGCTTGGACCACCGACCTTGCGGTTCAAACCAATTTTGCAGTCCAGTGCATTAACCCACAGTGCCAAACCAATTCGCAATACAAAGTTAAAAAGCAAAACAATGCCTAGCATGCACTGAGAGGACCACTACTAAATGTCTGTTTCTACAAGTATTTTTATTCCTAAAATAAACAGGTTTTTATCAGAGAAGGTGCCAATCTTGTCATTAGTAGCATCGGAGCAGGGTGGTATGAACAGCATGGGTTAACAGTGAAAACACTGTGTGTTTGTAGGCTCTTTCATTTACTTTAAGAAAACACTTGAATCACTCCAGCAGTGTTTCTTTAAATATAACTGAGTTATGGGTTGGAACTGACTCAACAACATTTAACAACAACAATAGATGAGTAAGTAAGCATAAGTAAGTCCATGCTTACTTTACCTTGTCCCTGCCTGGGGTGTGCCCGGGGTGTGCTTACGTGGCATGTTTAAGGCAATTGAGTGCAGGGGATGGGCGTGGCTCTTATGATTCAAAGGTGGGGGTGTCCTGCCTTTGCACCTACTGTAAGGGGCTCCACGTATGGTCTGGAGGCAAAACTGACCTGTATCACCTGTGAAAACGTGGACAATTGACTCACACCCTTTTCCTCATCTTTGTACAAAACTGTATTAAGTGAGGCTTATGTTGTAAAAGTATACAACACAGTGTAGGGCACTTAATAGTTGTTCAGTTAAATAAGCCCTTTGTTTTCCTTTCCCCTATCTTCCAAGTCTATTAACTGGGGATAAAACTAATGCTTCTTGAAGTTTTTTTTTTTTTAAAGTTTTTATTGTGAATTATGCGTTAGTTTACATAGGTGCACATCATCTTTACATTCATCCTATTGTACTTTGTTTGTTTCATTGAAATGATCACAATCCCCTGCATGCATCATCAAAGACCTAAAGGGTACATCCCACATTCCTGCCCCACCCCCAGCCTCCAGCACACAACCCCTCTCCCTCCCTGAGTCCAGAGTCCCCAGCCACTCCTTCTGTCCACATATTTGTCTCTGCCTCCATCCTTAGTGTCACTGCCTCTCTGGACATGGTCTCCCACTTTGCTTTTCTCCCTTGATGATTCCAGGGATCTCAGCTCCTGGACTGCAAAATCAGCCGCTTCCCTCCTTTTGTTACCAAACATTTACATTTACCTTTCCA
>NW_006408524.1:18542086-18607600 GCF_000296735.1 Chrysochloris asiatica
TTAATCTGATTTACTTGCCTTTGTAGTACCACTTCTCTTTTCCATGGCTGCTTTTAGGATTTTCTCCTTGTCTTTGATTTTGGAGAGCTTGATTATGATATGCCTCAGTGATTTTCTTTTTGGGTATATCCTTCCTGGGGTTCTTTCAGCTTCTTGAATGTTTATCTTCTCGTCCTTCAAGACTTTAGGAAAATTTTCTTCCAGAATCTCTTCAACTATCTCTTCTTTGGACTTCTCTGATTCTTCCTGTTCGGGAATGCCAATAATTCTTAAGTTATTCCTCTTCATGCTATCCAGCATGAATCTTAGACTGTCTTCAGATTTTTTAGTCCTTATTTTCTGCTTGCTCTTCTATCTTAGCAGTATTGAGAGATTTGTCTTCCAGCTCGCTGGTTCTGGCTTCCATCTCTTCCATTCTGCTCCTTTGCCCTTTCAGTGTATTGTTCATTTCTGGTATTTTATTATTAATCATCTGGACTGCTTTTTGCAGTTTCTGGATTGTTTCCAATGCCATATCTATGTGGTTTGATTGCTCCTGTAGCACTTTCCTGGCTTCTTCCTTATTTTCTTCCACCCCTTTTTGGACCATTTGAATTTGTTTCCATATTATTCTTATGAATTCCTTCTCAGGCAAATCCAGAGCCTGCTCTTCTATTGGAAAGTCTGTGTCTGCTTCCAGCTCATTTGTATCAGTTACCTTTTTCTCTTTTTGGACATATGTTGAGATCTTTAATCATGTTTTCTTGGACATTTTCAACAGTTATGTGAGTTTTTAATGCTTAAATGGATGTATGTTGCTTTGTTGTTAAGCTTGCTGAGCGTCTCCTGGTGGATATGATCTGGAGATAGGCTTCTTTTTTCATGTGTAATGCCTAGCAGCTGATTTTGGCTCTTGTCTAGATTGTGAGGTATTACAGGGTATGCTTGTAGTTTGGCTATATGGGCACAGTTGCTCTCTCTTCTTAGGTAAGGTAGCTGGAGAAAGCTCCAACCCCTGGGAGAAGAGTGAGGCCAAGAGGACCAATGACAGAAACCACCAATCAAAAACAGAAATAAAATTGTGATTGACACTATCCACTGGCCTTTGATGTGGAAAGGTAAAACTAGGTAAACTTTGGGGCTTGTTTCCAAGGTCAAAACTTCATAAGAAGCAGCCTGCGGGTTTCCTCTCTGTGCCGTTGGAAAACTGTGGGTGCAATGCTGGACTGTTTTGGGGGTGTGCTCCCATCCACCTGAAGGCATCTGGGCTGTGCCATGAGGGCACGATTGGGGTGAAGAGGAGAGATACGTAAAAAATGAAAAGGGAAAGATGAAAAATTGGTCACACCTCTCCCTCCAGACGTGCAGTTCCGCTCCTTTTAGAGTTGGGTCACTACATCTGCTTGGCTGTGGCCCTGCCTCTGGCCTGAGGATTTCTGGCTTCCAGTCGCAGTGGCTGGATCCATTCAGAAATCACTGTATTTTGCTTCCACAGGCAGATTTTTTTCTCAATGGGCACGGGAAACTGGTGCCCGGAATCTTAAACAAGATCCAAATCTCTGCAGTTTTTCTGCAGACAGCTCTGTCTCTAATTTTTTTTTGGTTTTGGCAGAGGAATTTTCACCATTGGTCTCTGCTTTTCTTGTCCCCAAACCAGAAGTCTGAAGTGTTGTTTTTAAGATTAAACAGTGAATACCAATAATGTTAAAGCATGCCTAGCACTTTGGATTCCTGATATAACACTGTAGGATAAGCACTAGACTGCTAATCTCAAGGTCAGTGGTTTAAAAGTACGACTTGCTCCTTGGAAATCCTCTATAGGGTTTCTGAGTTGGAACTATGTCGATGGCAGTTAACAACAACAACACCAACTCTACACAATAAAGATGTGAGGCTTCTTGTTAGTAAGAATTCCAAAGCAGGACAGCACAGAGTTAAACTGAGTGCAGGCTCTTGTGGGGACAGAGGCTGTGTGACTGCATGCCAAGCAGTGGGCTCTGGGGTTCCTCTCTTCTGGCAAAGTTTTGACTTCCGGGCATTTGAAAGAACAGGAATCCCAGTGACATTTAATAAACTCCCAACTGCTTTCCTTTGAAGTCAAGTCAGATAACATTGTTTTCAAAATAAGATTTATAAGTTTGAGGAAGAGGGTGGGAATGCTACTGCATTTAGTATTGTGTGTTGTTCTGGGAAAACCCCTCTGGGCACCTTTCATTCTCACCTTTGAGAATGGTAACCATAGCAACCAGTGGGGGGTGGTGGGAGTAACTTGCTTTTGGTTTCTCATATTACTAATCAGATTCTGTTCCCAGACACTTTACAAAATCAATTACTGTTCTGTCATCTTTGACTCATGGCGACTCTGTGTGTGTCAGAGCAGAACTGTGCTCCTTGGGGCTTTTAATGGCTGAGTTTTTGGGGTGCATCTGAGGCACCAGTGTTGTACTGGAACCTCCAACCTATCCATGTGCCCCTGAATGGGATAACTGCTTGAGTCACCCAGGGATTACAGAGTCCAAGTAAAATGAACATTTAGTGGGGAAAATAGATGCCTCATCAGTTACTTATATTTATTCCAGATAACAAAATCAAAGATCTTCATAACAGGACCAATAAGCAGCACCATGATAGACAGAGAAACTATTGACGTTGTCAAGCTCAGGTGTGGCACTGTAGGATAAGCACTGGACTGGTAATGGCAAGATATGCAATTAAAACTCACCAGCCACTCTCAGAAACTCCATGGGGTTATTATGAGTTGGAACTAACTCACGGATACACAACAACAACAAAAACATTGATGTTTCTAGGATTTAGACTGAATTTTACTTGGATCCTTAACCAACACCCATGGAAGCAGCAGTCAAGAAATTAAACTACCTATTGCACTGGGCAAATCTGTTGCAAAAGTCCTCTTAAAAGTGTTTTTTTTTTTGTTTTTTTTTTAAAGATGTGACCTTGAGGACTAAGGTGTGCCTGAGCCAAGCCATGGTATTTTCAATGGTTTCATCTGCAAGTCAGAGTTGGACAATGAACAAGGAAGAACAGAAGAATTGATGACTTTGAATTATGGTATTGATAAGAAATATTCTATATACCATGGACTGCCAGAAGAACAAATCTGTTCTGGCAGAAGTACAGCCAGAACACTCCTTGTAAGCAAGGATGGAGAGACTTCATCTCATGTACTTTGTATGTGTTATCAGGAGGGATCAATCCCTGCAGAAGGACATCATGCTTGGTAAAGTAGACAGTCAACCAAAGAGAAAGACTCTTAAAGAGATGGATTGACACAGTGGCTGCATCAATGGAACTGACTCAATGACACAGAAGAACAACAGCACTTACTACATGCTAGGCACTGTAGTAGGCATTGAGGCTATAAACCAAAGCAAATCAAGTTGCTGTGGAGTTGGTTCTGACTCATGGTAACCTCTCATGTGCAGAGTAGAAGTGAATTCAGTAGGGTTTTCAAGTCTGTGAACTTTGGGAAGAATATTGCCAGGCCTTTTCTTTGGAGGCATCTTTGGGTGGGTTCAGACCACTGCACTTGCTAGAAGTAACCCAGCACATAGCAATGATTGTGAGGATGGCACAGTCCAGGGCAGTGTTTTGTTCTGTTGTACATAGGATTGTCTTGAATTGGAACTGACTTGGTGGCAACTCACAACTTCATTCCAGACAGTTTGGCCTCCACATCTTAGGGCTGCCGGGTCAATGATTGTGAACTGGGGATTAGACTTTGTCCTGAGAGCCGTGGTCACTGAGCTCTATGTATGTGGGTCCTCTCTGGGCTCTGTGCAGGCTTCAGAGTAAGAGGAGACGCATCGTCCTTGTCCCCCAGGAAGAAATCTGCAATTGATTGAAAACAATTAAATATCAAACTAAGTATATCTGTAATTACAGGAGAATTCAGAGAACAGACAGATGTATGTGGGTTGAAGACCTGGGAAAGGTTTCCTTGAGGGGATGGGGCTTGAAGGATGGACAGATTGAATGGGTGCTGGAAAGGAAGGAGGGTATTTGAAGTGGATGGGGACAGCTTGAGTAAAGACCCTGCTATGGAGATGATAGGATTACTCTGAGGCTGCTGAGGACATTGAACTGAATTAGGTAGAACAGAAAGCAAAAAGAACATTTCATTAAAAACTACTCACCAGCTTCATATGGATCAGCAAAGTGTTTCTGAAGAAGAAGAACAACAAAATTGGGTGTTTCTTCCCAATTTCAAAACACAACCACAGTAATCAAAAGAGTCTGGTCCAAAGAAAGACTTATATATAGATCAATGGAACAGAACTGAGAACCCAGAAGTAAATCTACCTACCTGCGCTCTGTTGGTCTTTGACAAAGGACTGAAACACATTAAATGGGGAAGAGATAGTCTTTTCAACAAATGGTGCTGTCAAAATTGGAGTCCATTTGCAGAAGAATAAAACAAGACCCATACCTCATATACAAAATGAAAACATATACAAAATATACAAAAAAGAAAACATGGATTAGAGATCTAAATATTAAACCTAGAACTATAAAGATCATCAATGAAAAAATAGGGTCAGACTTAAGTGCTCTGATTCATGGCATAAACATACTATCGGACGTGGCTGAAAACACACAAACAGCAGAAGACAAAATAGATGCCTGGGATCTCCTAGAAATTAGACATTTATGAGCATCGAAAGATTTCACCAAAAGAATAAAAAGAGACAGGAAAAACATTTTTGGTAATGACATATTAGACAAGGGTCTACAATTTATATAGTACTTCAAAATCTCAATAAGAAGACAAATAATCCAATTTAAAAATGGACAGAAGACCTGAACAGACACTTCCAACAAAGAAGATATTCAGGCAGCCAACAAAGCTATGAAGAAATGCTCATGATCACTAGCATTAGATGAAAATCAAAACAATAATGAAATATCATCTCACCCCAGCATTAATAGCAAATTAAAAAACAAACAGAAATCAACAAATGCTGGAGAGGGTGTGGAGAGTCAGGGACCCTCCTACACTGCTGGTGGGACTATAAAATAGTACAACTGCTATGGAAAATGGTATGGCACTTTCTCAGAAGGTGGGAAATAGAAATACTGTAGGATCCAGAAATCTCTCAACAAATAAGAGCCGTAACACGAATAAATATATGCCCATCTTCACTACAGCAGTACTCACAATAGCAAAAACATAGAGACAGCCTAGATGCCCATCAGCAGAGGAATGGTTGAACAAACTTTGGTACACAATGGAATATTATGCAACATTGAAGAATAATGATGACTCTATAAAACACCGCATAACATGGCGGAACTGGGGGAACATTATGCTGAGTGAAATCAGTTGATCGCAAAGGGACAGATACTGCATAAATCCACACTGTAAAAAGGCCAGAAAAGGTTTTCACCCTATAATAAACTTTCTAAGATGGTTACCAGGGTGGAGGGGAAGGGAGAACTATTGATTGGGTAGAATGTTGACATGTGCTAACTTGGGTTGATGGGAAAGCAGTTATGAAAAGGAAGGTAAAAAGAAGAAGGAAAGAGGAAAAAAGCAAACATAAAAACCATTTCATTATTGTTGTTAAGTGCCATGGAGTCAGTTCCGACTCATAGCAACTCTATATGTTTCCAAGGAATGGCTAATAGATTTGAACTGCCAACCTGTGGTTAGCACTTCAGTGCATTTCATTTTATTATAATCCCTTATATTTATATCATTGACACTTAAATAGATTAAAAGGAACAAATAATTATAGAATTAGTTATAGAATGATTAATACTGAGCTTTGAAGTTAGATTCAGTCCCTCATTCATTAAATAACTAAACCCTTACTGGAGTCCTGGTGTGGCGTTGTGGGATAAAGCGCTAGACTGCAAGGTCAGTTTGAACCGTGAGGTGGGAGGTTCAAACTCACCAGCCACTCCTTGGAAACCTTATACAGGGTCACTATGTGTTGGAACTGACTCAATGACACAGAACAACAACAACAAGCATTTACTACATGCTAGGCACTGTAGCAGGCATTGGAGCTATAAACCAAAGCAAATCAAGTTGCTGTGGAGTTGATTCTGACTCATGGCAACCTCTCATGTGCAGAGTAGAACTGAATTCAGTAGGGTTTACAAGACTGTGAACTTTGGGAAGCATATCGCCAGGCCTTTTCTTTGGAGGAAACTTTGGGTGGGTTCAGATCAATGAACTTGCTAGAAGTAGCCCAGTACTGCACTGTTTGCACCATTTAGGAACTCCTTAGTTTCTTTATAAAACAAAAACACTGACCCATTGCCTTCAGGTTAATTCCAACTCATAGTAACTATGGAACAAACGGGCTAGAACTGTTCCTTCGTTTCCAAGGCAGTCATCTTTACAGAAGCAGACTGTTATATCTTTTTCCTATGGAGCGGCTCATGGGTTCAAACCAACTTTTTAGTTAGCAGCTGAACACTTAACCACTGTGCCACAGAGCTCTTTAGCCTCTGTACAGAGTCTAGCATGTCCTGATTTGACCCTTCTCACACCCTGTGGAGATGGAGTGGCTGTATTATCAACTCCTTTTGCTAATGAAGAAACTTGCACTTGAATTCAATGGCTTTTTTCTAGAGCACAAGCTGTTAAGTGATAGGGGCTGCACCTTGAATCCAATTATATTGTGCAATTATCTTTAGCATACCCGGGTTATTCCTTTCCAATTTCCATTCTCTTTGACCTTTTAAGTCAAAACAAAGTTGCAGAGAACAAAAGTGCCTCTTGGGATTGTTGAAGGAGAGATGCCCTGGAGTTTGCTGGATTTGTTCTCAAGGGCATGGGCAGACCCTTGGATCTGACTTGGAAATGTTTAAGCCATGGGCCTGTAACATTAGTAATGGATAGACACTGAGTGGGGGTGAGGAGGAGAAAGAAAGAAAACAAAACTCTTAGGGTCCTTTTCGATAAAACTGGCACTTTCTCTTGGGAAGACAGTACGTCTCTGGTCATAGTTATAGACTGGTCATAGTCAGCTGACTCTTATTACGACCACTTCCTGTCCCATAGTGTGTCTTTGTATAAATTAGAAAATTTTAGCATCACACATTACACATAAAGCATGAGTTTATCATTATTGGAAGTTCCAGAGTGGGACACGTCTGACATCTTTAATTTAAGGATGCATGTCTTCCTAGTGACCAGCATCAATATAGACCAGACAGATGCCAGTCTCCTATCAACTCCTGCATAGCAAGGAGGGAATGACCGAAGGGTCCAGACTCTGATTAGCTGCATGACAACTGTGAGTGGAATGCATTTGGCCACCAGGTGGCACTATAGATAAAGAAATGCCGGTATCAGAGGCCTATCCTGGAGTGCTGTCCAGGGAGGCAAAAGGAAGAGAGAAGGTGCGCTTAAGTTGACTTTGAGACATCTGCTAACTTCAGAACTTGCCCCCTAAGTTGGGTACCCTAGTGGGTATAATACATTGTTGTTGTTAAGTGCCATCCAGTTGGTTCTGACTCATAGCAATCCTGTATAATGTTTCCAAGGAGCGACTGGTGAGCTTGAACTATCAACCTTGTGGTTCAAACCAACCATGTAGTTCAGCGCATTCACCCGCAGTGCCACACCAGGACTCCTGGGTATAATATGAGGGGGCTTCAAAATGTTTGTACTGGTATAATAAAGATTATGCCTGTAGCCATGGAGTTGATTGCTTATAATGACTCTATAGGATAGAACTGAACTGCCCCATAGGGTTTCCAGGGCTGTAAATCCTGGTGTGGTACTATAGGATAAAGCACTGGACTGCAAGGTTGGTTTGAACCACAAGGTCAGTGGTTCAAACTCACCAGCTGCTTCTTGGAAACTATACAGGGTCACTATGAGTTGGAATTGATTTGACAGCCCTTAACAACAACAACAATCTTTATGGAAGCCGACTGACACATTCTTCTCCTGCCAAGTGGCTGGTGACTTTGAACATCCCACTTTTTGCTTAGTAGATGATAACTTAATCACACCACTAGGACAAACTGTTGTTGTTAAGTGCCATCGAGACGGTTCTGAAACTCACGACATGGAGTTTCTGAGGAGTGACTGGTGAGTTTGAACTGGCCATTAGCAGCCCAGCATTTATCCTTCAGTGCCACACCAGGACTCCAGCAGTATAAACTTCATTGTAGTGGTTAGGTGCTGTTCAGTTGGTTCCGACGCGTAGCAACCCTCTGCTCAACAGAATGAGACACTACCCAGTCCTGTGCGATTCTCACATTCATGTTTGAGCCTATTGTTGCTGTCATTGTGCCAGTCCATCTTGTTGGGGTCTTCCTCTTTACCAAGCATGAGGTCCTGCTCCAGGGACTGAGCCCTCTTGATAAACATGTTGGAAGAATGAGAGATGCATTCTGTCTGTACTTCTGCCTTCCAGCACAGATCTGTTTGTTCTTCTAGCATCCCATGGCACTTTCAATGTTCTCCTCTAACACCATAACTCAAATGCATTAATTCTTCTATGGTCTTCCTTGTTCGCTGTCCATCTTTCACATGCATACAGGGTTATGGAAAATGCCTTGGCTTGGGTCAGGCTCATCTTAGTCCTTAAACTTAGTCCTCTGTCTTTGCTCTTGAACACTTTAAAGAGATCTTTTGCAGCAGATTTGCCTAATGCAATATATTTGATTTCTTGACTGCTGTTTCAATGCATATTGATGGTAGATCCAAGCAAAATGAAATATTTGACCACTTCAATCTTTTCTCCATTTGTTGTTGTTGTTGTTGTTGAGTGCCATTGAGTTGGTTCCCACCCACAGCAACCCTGAACAGGGTTTCCGAGGCTATACATGTTTATGGGAGCAGAAAGCCTCATCTTTCTCCTATGGAGCAGCTGGTAGTTTCGAACTGCTGACTTTGCAGTTCACAGCCTGATTCATAACCACTACGCTACCAGAGATCCTTTTTCTCCATTTACCATGTTATTTATTGGTTCAGTTGTGAGGATATGTGTTTCTTTACATTGAGGAGTAACCAATACTGCAGGTTGTAGTATTTGATCTTCATCAGTAAGCATTCTAAGTCCTCTTTGCTTCCTGCAAGCAAGGTTGTATCCTCTACATATTAAAGTTTGTTAGTGAGTCTTCCTCAAATCCTGATGCCACATTCTTTTTCATATAATCCAGTTTTTTGGTTAATTTGCTCAGCATACAGATGGAATAAATATGGTGAAAAGATTCAACCTTGGCACACACCTTTCCTGATTTAAAACCATTCAGTGTACCCTTATTCTATTCTAATGAGTGCCTCTTGGTCTGTGTACCCAGCACACACCTTTCCTGATTTAAAACCATTCAGTGTACCCTTATTCTATTCTAATGAGTGCCTCTTGGTCTGTGTACCCAATAAACTCAGTGAAGAAGAATAAGGTCATCTCTTCTGTTTCAGTGAAAATCCTTTCACCTAGGAAGGTGCTGCAAGGCATACTGAGAGCCTGAGCTATGTACACCTCCAGGGCAGGGTTGCAGGTTTTGACTCAAGTCCTCAGTGAGGTCTAAGGGATATAGGTTCACTTCAGCACTAAAGAACCCAACAGTCTTGCCTTTCCCAGACTGAATTATTTAATCAAAAGCTCAGCACTCACCCATTATGTGCAGTTTTCATGTTGGTGGAGACTGGCATTCACACCTGGGACTCCCTTGTGCCAGTTTTGGCATTCTGAACTGATTTATGCATGAATTCAGCTGTGGCCAGTTTCCTGGGCCCCTTCAATAGCTTCAGAATGTTGGGAGGGGCAATCCTTGAGTAAGGAAACATCTAGTGGTCACAATGATATCAGAATTAACTTCGCAAAGATTTAAAATTGAAAAAATCTTAAAGAATTGAAAGAATATTTAGGCATTATCAAACCCTTGAGTAAGGATGTTGTCATTGTTAGCTGCTGTCAAGTCCACCCCTGTGACCTAGAGGGTTTGTGTCGGCTGATTTTTAGATGTAGATCAATAAGTCTTTCTTCCTACTCTCTTTTGTTGTAGAAGGTCCTCTGAAACCAGCTCAACAACATATAAGGCTCCACTGTTAGATGAATGTTGGCTATGCATTGGCTAGGAATGCAGCCTGAGCCTTCCACGTGGAAGGTGAGAACTCCACCACGCACTCACCACCATCCAGATTGCCCATGATACGTCTTTCATATGGACTCTCTGAGTGGTGATAGTTGTCTGGGATGCTCCCGCATGAAAATGAAAGAGTTCTATGAGGTACGTCTGCTCTAGGGTAGGGAGATACTGGTTTGTCACCCCTGACCTAGTCCAACTCCCAGCTATCTCACAAATGGGGAAGAGTCTCCTGACAAATGAATGAAGGAGATGGGGTTAGAACCAGCTCTCCTGACTTGCAGGCAGGACTCTGAGAGGAAGGTTTCATACTTTCTCACACCCATGGTGTAAGCTCTTCCCCAGCAAGGATTTTCATAAACTCTTAAAAGTCAGAAAAATTCAGAAATTTCTGAGAGTTGTTTAGATACCAATATCCCAACAAATGTAATTGAACAAGGAAGAAGGAAGGTTCTCCAAGTTCATCTTTACTGGCCCAGTGTTTACACTCATCAAAGTTTAAGGGGCTGCCCGTGATTGAATGTACTTTATTGTCTTCAAATTATTTTGTAGTTAAGTCTTTTCTAAGAGGTTTGTTGTTGTTAAGTGCCATTGAGTCGATTCTGACCCATAGCGACCCTGTATAGATAGGGTTTTTCAAGGAGCAGCTGGTAAGCTTTAACCACCGACGACTTTGTGGTTCAAACGACTTTGCAGTCTGATACATTAGCCCACAGCGCCACACCAGGACTCCTGCAAGAGGTTTAGATGCCATATAATCAATCAAGATCTTGGAGTCATATTTGGGAAGGATCTCACCTGTCATCTCCGTGGAAAGGGAACAGGTGACTGTGAAAGAAATGAATATGCCAAGAGTTGGACCCGGAGCAGCACCCTTGGCTGAGACCTCTCTGTAGTTGTGGTCTTTTGGATTCCACATTGACTTTGAAGAAGGTAATCCTTGTCTGCCGTGTGGGATCTGAGGAGCTGATACTGATGTCACAGTGCCCTGGTACTGAGGACCTGGCTCCAAAGTGGACATTTCTGAAATATTACTAAATACCTTTTTCCACTGTTTCATTTTATAAGCTCCTGCAAGTTTCAACTCTTCAATTTAAAAGACAGTGCACCGGATGGATGAATTACAAATGGGAAAACAATGGTGAAGTTGGCAGCTGTAGTCTAAAATATACATAAAGGTTCATCAATCAAGTATATGTGGAGACCTTAGTGGACCCTGATTCTAACAAGCTACAAAAGAGGCTAACAATTATTTATGATATTTAGGAGACAATTGGATATGTACCTGAATGTTTGATGAGATTAAGAAATAGCTCTTAACTTGGTTTGGTGGTTGTGGCTGTGTGCCGTGTAGTTGGTTCCGACTCATAGCGACCCTGTACAGGGTTTCCGAGGCTGTAAATCTTTACGGGAGCAGAATGCCTCATCTTTCTCCCACGGAGCCGCTGGTAGTTTCGAACTGCTGACCTTGTGGTTCGCAGCCCGATTTGTAACCACCACGCTACCAGAGCTCTCTCTCTCTCTATATATATATGTTTTTCAGGTGAAATGCTATGGGTATTACTTCAAAATGACACAGAAAGGGAGAAAGTGGATGAGGACTCAGAAAGGGTGTAAATGGTCCTGGGTTGATGGTAGATGGGGTTGGACAGTGGATATGAGGGAATTCAGTTATGTTATTTTGTCTACTTTTAGGTATGTTCAAAAAGCTCTAAAATAAAAGGTTAGAAAGAGAGAGAGAAAGAGAAGTAATACAAAGAACTACAAGGAAAGGCATGGCCATAGTGCATCAGAGATGTGACTAAAGATACAGACCATAATATCCACTGCTTTTGAGTCCACTTTGACTCTTAGTAACCCTATGGAGACAGAGTAGAACTGATCCATAAGGTTTTGGAGACTAAATCTTTCTGGGAGGAGACAACCTCATTTTCCTCCTGCGGAGTGACTGGTGGATTTGAACCCCTTACCCTGCAGTTAGCAACCCAGCACTTCACCTACTGCACCTACATTCACTAAGCTTCCTTTTGTGAATGCAGTAGAGGAATGTATTATTGTTTGTGGAGTAAATGGACTTCTTGCTAGCAGAGTATTCTAAATAGAAGTCTTTGGGATCCACTTGGTTGAGCAGAGGAGAGAGCTCTAATTCCATTACTTAAGTGCAAATAGATGTCATGAGGATCATTTGAAAATGCTTTGTGCTAATGTTTTTAGAAAACAGTTCTCCAGAGAATACACAAGTTCGCTTTAGTCCATACAGTTCAGTGTGACTTTAATTTGTCATCTCCTTTCTAGAAGCTTTCCTCTTCCCCCCATCTGTTCTTCATCCCTGCATCTCTTCTCCACACCCGCTCATCTCTGTGTTTTTATTGTTGTTGTTAGCTGCTGTTGAGTCATTGTGACTTATGGTGACCCCACGTGGGCAGTTTGTCTTTCCGGAGGCAAGTTGCCAGGTGTGTATCCTGAGGTGTCTCTGAGTGGGTTTGAATCCTTTGGCTAGTAAAGTGCTTACTGGCTTGCACCACACTGCAGAAATGATGTGGATGTCCTGTCTGACTTCCTCTGGCTTCACAAGGGGATAGGAGAATCAGACTCAAAATCAGCCCAAGGCAGATTCCTATGAGGAGATCAGACAGCCTCGGGGGCCTTGACCCTATTCTGATACCAACAGTCCCTCCCACTCTTTGCTTCACATCTGGGTTTGACAATCCAAGGCAACCACCTCCACACAGAACTCAGAGACAATACTCACAATTGTGGGATTTGTTAGAGAAGGGAGCAGGATACAGTTGAGGACCAGAAACAATTTAGGATACAGCATTTGTCCAGTTGGAACGTCTCTTCTCTGTCTTCCTGCAAGCAAGTTTTTCTCTTATCTTTCGTCTCTCAGCCATGCGGTCCCCAGGCCTTTGCTCTGCTCAGGCAAATGTTACAAAGCCCCTTTAGCCTCCATAAATGCCCAAAGGGCACGTTCTTCAAACCAGCCTCTTGCCTGTAGGCACTCAGCTTTCCTAGGCTCAAAGCCCACAGCTGCCCTCTCTCTCCATGTTGCTGCCTCCACTGCCGCTTTCACAGGTGGAGATTTCATGCTCTCTCTGCTCATAACTCTTCTTTCTTGAGGTCCTTGGATCATCTGTTTCTGCTTCTGAGATGACCCCTTTTAAGCCCAATGACAAGATGAACCAATCCCAGCATTAGAATCCCATACATCCTATTTGCACTCTCCCACCCAATCATTTGGGTGTCCTGGTGTGGCAATGTAGGATAAACACTGGACTGCTAACCACTAGGTTAGTAGTTCAAAACCACCAGCCACTCCTTTGAAACTTAGTACAGGGTCACTTTAAGTCTGCAGCAACTCAACAACATCCTCTAATCATTTGCTGTCGCATTTACTGTCCTGCTAAAACTCAGAGTGGAAGAATGCAGTACTCAAAACATGTAGTTAAGAGGATTAGGGAAGAGGAGCTCTCCTGAATTAGAAAACCTTCTCCTCTATTTGATCAAAGCAGAAAGTTCAAAAGCATTTGGCGAGCTTTAGGAAAACATAGGGAGCAACATAAACAAAGCTGAGCACAGAGATGTCTGAGACTGTTCGGACCTCAAACACTCATAACTAGGTCTTTTTGGTTACACAAACATTCTTGATAACACCTTTGCCCTAGTCTACTGGCTCAGCATGCTCTTTCTCACACACTTTATTAGGGCAGAATAGTCCATAAAGCCACAGTCTTTTAACCCATGTTATGCCAGACTTTGTGAAAGCAATCCCCACAATTAGAGTCCTGGTGTGGCGCCGTGGGTTAATGCGTCATACTGCAAAGCCATTTGAACTGTAAGGCTGGCGGTTCAAGCTCACCAGCTGCTCCTTGGAAACTATACAGGGTTGCTATGGGTTGGAACTGACTTGATGGCACTTAATAACAACAACATGGCACTGTAGGATAAGCACTGGACTACTAACTAGAAGGTCAGTGGTTCAAATCCACCAGTCACTCCTCAGAAACCCTTTCCAGGGTCGTTATGAGTCAGGAACAAATCAATGGCATTTAACAGCAAGCCAATCATTTGGTGGAAGTCACAAGACCATGGCTAGGAGATACAGCTTAAGTAAATTCAGTGTACCACAACTACACAGGAAGTCCACATGTGCCTTTATTAGCACAAGAACATTTGTTTTCTGCAATGGTCTGCCACATCGGGCTGAATTCCTAAGCGCAGGGACATGCTTCATTTTACCTCATCTTCCCACCCACCTACAACACAGGGCCCTGAGGCACGGTGGGGCTTGGCAGAGATGAACTGGACTGAATTGAGTCAAATTTGACCCCATCTGTGGACCCCTGCAACATCCAAGAAAACTCTCAGGAGGCCTTCGGTCACTCTGAGAATTACCACTGTGGAAGGCCCCTCATTAAAAAATGACTGTTTAAAAGAGACGCTGCATGGATTTTTTTCTTTGATTGTTTACCTCCCCCTACTGGTTCTGTGTGAGAATGTCTTCTTCAGGGAGCTGTTTTATTCATAATTGCTTGTGTGGAAGAAGACAAGTTATCAAGTTATAATTCCTTTTCGTCAGAAGTTTCAGCTGCCAGGTGTCATTTTTAGGGTCTGTTTTTACTCAGCAGGTTTGCGAGATTCATCCATGTTGTTGCATGCATCATTGTGTTTTCCTCTCTACTACTGACAGTATTCCATAATTTGTAGATGTTCCATGATTTGTGAAGCCCAGGGAAAATGATGAGGAGAGACAAAAGAGAGAGTGTAGACCATCACAGACACTGTGGTCCGTGGTCCACAAGCTGCTGAGTTCCTGTTTCTACCAGCCACTAGACCAACGTCTTCCCTGCCCCAGCCAGGGAAGCCATGCTAGACATCTCCCTGTCCCATGACTCCACTGTCCCAACCCATGGTAAACAGGTGATCCTAAAGGGTCTTGAAGCTTCCAGTCCAGGACACACCAGTTACCTAGACCTGATGCATGCTTCATTGTTCCATCGGACTTCACTTATAAACTACAAATTCAAAGATAAATTTATTAACAATTTCAAGACAGTGACCACAGAACATTAAACTCTTAAGTGTGAAGTCCTGCGCAACCCACTAGCCACATACTTGTGAAGCTAAACCTGATTCCATTGTAGGATGTTCATTTTGTTTATTTACAGACATTTAGGCTCCTAGTTTTTGACTGCAATGAACATTCATTTATGAATCTTAGCGTGAACATAAGTTTTCATCTCTCTTGAGTGGCTACCTAGGAATGCAATGGCTAGGTCATATGTTGTTTGCGTATGTTTTTAAGAAACTGACAAAATGTTTTCTAAGTGGCTCTGCCGTTTTACATTTTCTCTAGTGACGTCTGAGGGTGTTTTTTACATCCTTGCTAACACTAGTTACCATCTGCCTGTTTGGTTATAGACATTGTAGAATAAGCACTGGAGTCTTGGTGGGATGCTGAAGGAGAAACAGTTCAAGCCTTCCAGCTGCTCCTCAGAAACCCTATACAGGGTCGCTATGAGTCAGAACCGACTTGATGGCACTTAACAACAACAATAACTAATAGAAATTCTGGTGTAACTCTGTAGGGTAAGCCCTGGACTGCTAATAGAAAGGTCAGTGTTTGAAACCCACCATTTGCTTCTTGGAAACCCTATACAGGGTGACTATGAGTTGGAGCCAACTCCACAGCACTTAACAGCAGCAAATCATAAGGTTGAGCATCTTTTTTTAATGCTTATTTGACACTGTTTTCTTCGGTGAATATTCTATTCAAATCATTTGCTCATTAATTATTACATTGTGTTGTATATCTTAATGTTGAGTTGTAAGACTTTTTCTACATTATGTTCTGGATACAAGCCATTTATCAGTTATATGCTTTATAAATATTTCTCCCCAAGCTGTGACTTGTCTTTTCATTTGCTTAATTGTGTCTTTTGAAGAGTAAACATTAAACATTTTTGTTAAGTCCAATTTATCACATTTTTTTTCTTTTATGGTTCATACTTTTGGTCTCATCGGATTCTTTTTATTAATCTCCAAAAAACCAGACATTGGGGACCATGATTTTGGGACACTTGTGGGCAGGTTTATGTGGCTCTTATAGAAACACCACAAGGAAATGAGTGTGATTTTTAGACTTTGGGAAGTTTGGTAGCCTCTGAGTGCCCTCCTCCCATTGTGGTCAAGCTGACTGTGTCAGGACCGAGCCTCATGGACATCGCTTAGGGATGATGGATAAGAGTTACAACTTGACACTTCACTCTTCCCATGAGAAGGAAAAACAGCACATGGAGCTATCTGGCATGGGGCATCCCAACCTCTGCATAACAGGTTTGTCCAGAAGGCCTCATCTTACAATAGTAGCAGAAGAGGAAGAATTTGAGTCTAGATATGTTAGTTATAATTTGTATTGAACTTGGAGTGCCTCCTGAGGTTCATGATTAGCAACAATCCCCATTTTAGCAACAACGGAAAGTCAGATGACAGTTGCAGTACTGACAATACAGTGAAGAAATGACTTGGAACATTTTTGTGTCGTTAGTGACCCCTCATTCAGATCCAAAACTAAACCCACTTTCATCAAGCAATTCCGACTCAGAACAACCCTATATAGAGTTCTTGAGACTGTAAATCTTTATAAGAGCCGTCTTATTTTTCTCCCAAGAATCGACTGATGAGTTTGAACTGCAGACCTTGTGGTGGGCTGACGGATGAATGCATACCCTATTATGGCACCAGGGTGCCTCACCTCTTCATTAGTTTAACAAATATTTGTTGAATACCTGCTATGTGCCATTAGTAGAACAAAGCTGTGAATCCTTGTGAATCTTATGTTCAAGAAGGGGAGAGAGGCAATACATTAAAATGTAAGTAAATGCTGCCATTTGAAAGAAGTGACAAATGTGATGGGGAAAGTAAGCAGGGGGTGAGGGGGTGGGGATGCTTACTATCACATAGGGCATTGGCTTGTTTCCTAGGGCTGAGCTAACAAATGCCACAAAGTAGCTGGTATTTGTTTTCTCACAGTTTGGGAAGCTAGAAGTTGAAATCAGAGTATCGGCCACATTGATTCCTTCTGAGGGTGCTGAGAGAGGAATCATTTTACCCTTCTCTCCTTGCTTCTGGAGTCCTGGTGTGGCGCTGTGGGCTAATGCGTTACACTACAAAGTTGTTTGAATTGCAAGTCAGTGGTTCAAGCTCATCAGCTGCTCCTTTGAAACCCTATATAGGGTCACTATAGGTCAGCATTGACTCGACAGCACTTAACAACAACTCCTTGCTTCTGAAGGCATTCCTTTGCTACCTGTAGACATGACTTCATATGGGGGTTTTCGTCTCCATACTTGTTCTCCTCTGGTGGTCCTGTGGGTTAGGCATTGGGGGGCTAACTGAAAGGTCTCTGGTTTAAACCCACCAGCCATTCCATGGGAGAAAGACGAGGCTGTGTGTTCCTGTAAAGATTTACAGTTTCAGAAAACCTATATGGGGTTGCTGCAAGTTGGAATTGATTTGAGGGCAGCTGGTTTGGTTTTTATGAGACATCACTCAGAAGGGATTAGGACCCACCCTCCTCTAACGTAAAACATTGCTAACTGGTGTGGCGCTGTGGGATAAAGCACTGTACCGCAAGGTTAGTTTGAATCACAAGGTTGGCAGTTCAAACTCATCAGTCACTCCTTGGATATTCTATACAGGGTCGCTCTGAGTTGAAACCGACTCGACGACACTTAACAAAAAAAACAACATGGGACCACCCCTCTTTCCATATTAATGCCATAGTCACATACCTTTTTTTGGGAACACACTTCATAGCAAGTGGTCAGGGTCAGAATCTCTGAGAAGGTAACGCTTGAGGTGAGGAAATGATAGTTTAGGAAAGAGCCACATAAGGAAGATGTGGTGCAGGTGCCTAGGTGGTGACATGCTGGATGTGTTCAAGGATTCCTCTGGAGCTCTTCAAGAACCAGCAAGAAAGAAGGGGGCAGAAGGTGAGGCCAGAGAAGAGAGGCCAGGTCATATAATTCTCGCAAACCATAGTTCACCGGGACTTTAGCTTTACACAGAGTGAGCGAGAACAAATCTTGTGAAACCACTCTCTTGAAATTCCTACGCCATTCAGGTGTATAATAGTTACATTTTCTCTAATCATTTCTTGAACAATACAAGGCATTCAGTGTGTCATTGAATAATGGGTGGCTTTTTAAAAAAATGGTGAATGATACGGTGTGGATCAGAAATGATAATAAATTGATCTAAAATATTATTTCAGAGCAGCCAAAGAGGTTAGGGGAGTCCTGGGTGGTACAAATGATTAATGTACTCAGCTGCTGACGGAAAGGTTGGGAATTTGAATCCATGCAGGGGCACCTCAGAATAAAGATCTGACAATCCACTTCTGAAAAATCAGCCATTGAAAACTCCCTGGAACACACTTCTGCTCTGATGCATAAGGGAATGCTATGAATGGGAACTGACTTGGCAACAACTTATTACTGTACTCAAAAGATGAATATATTGCTCAATGTACCAAAACTCATTGTTGTCAGTTATTTCTGATGCATAGAGACCTTTAGGGAAGAGTAGAACTGTCCCATAGGGTTTTTGAATCTTTATGGGAGCAGATAGCCTTTTGGCTATAACCCAAGGACTTCAGCCATTGCTCTAAATGATTGTTAGATATGATGTGATTCAGCAAGCAAACCAAAATAATAAATCATTTTCCTCAGAATGTTTTCAAGTGAAGGGGTCCTGCTGAGATTACATTTTAATGGAAATGTAAAGGAAATGTAAAGGAAAAGCTCTGTCTTGTAAATGTAAAGGAAAAAATGTAAAGGAAAAACTGCCTTGGTTGAAAAAAGATTTCGGGCTGTTTTTGCTGCTGTAAATTGAGCTGTTTCTGCCTTTCTGGAGGTTTACTGTTGCACTGAACCAGAAACTGGTTGCTGGCGCCACCTGGTGGTCAATTCAAGTTGTGGGATTGTTGTGTGGGTCCTGACTGTTACGCACACTAGAATGAATACACTGCCAAATCCTTTACCAAGCTCACAATTGTTGCTATGCTTGAGCCCATGGCTGCTGCCACCTGTGGGATAGCAATTGGAAATGCACAGCAGTTAATATTGGATGAGTGTTTCTTATTTAATGGCGTCCCTGGGTGGGCCAAAGGGTAAGATACTTGGCTGCTAACTGAAAGGTTGGTAGCTCACATTCACCTAGCAGCACTTCAGAAGAAACACCTGGAAATCTGTTGCTGAAAAATCAGCCAGTGAAAACCTTATGGATGCCAACGCTACTAGATGTGATGGTCACTGGCTGGCTGGTTTCTTAGTTAATGAGAAGTGTCTGTATTAACTGACCTCATGTAAACTCCATTATTTGCCTTTGTTAAAGATTCATAGTCCAGAGTGTCGTAAAAGCACTTGAACACTAAACTGGGCTTAAACGTGTTGTTGCTGTTAGGTGCCATTGACTTGGTTGCCATTCATGGTGGCCCTATACACAACAGAAGGAAACACTGTTCTGTCCCTCACCATCCTCACAATTGTTCCATTTGAATCCATTGTTACAGCCACCGGGTCAGTCCATCTTGTTGATACTCTTCCTCTTTTTCAATGACCTACCACTTTACTTCAGTGTCTAGTCCCTCCTGACAAGATGTCCAAAGTACATAAGATGAAGTCTCACCGTTGTCATGTCTGTATTTCTTCCAAGACAGATTTGTTTGTTTTTCTGGAAGTCTATAGTATATTCAATACTCCTCACCAGTACCTTTGGTATGGGTTGAATCTCAATGTAAAGAAAACAAAAATCCTCACCAGTGGACCAATAAACAACACTCTTATCAATGGAGAAAAGATTGAAGTTGCCAAGGACTTCATTCTTCTTGGATCAACTATCAACATTCATGGAAGCAGCAGTCAAGAAATCAAATGACGTATTGTTAACGGCAGCGTGAGTCAGAAAGAACTCAACTCGGAAAACTTAAAAGAGCAAAGTTTATTGCCAGCGGCCAGAGTGTCAGCTCAAGCCCAAATCACTCTGACCCCCAAGTGAGGAGGGGAACAGGGTTTTATACAAGAAACACAGAGTGGTTAGAACACACAGACTTGTCTTGTCAGCTGGGGTGGTACATTCCAGTAGACCCTTATCCTGTAAGTGGGAGTAAACCCACCAATAAACCCTTATCTTGGTTGTATGGATAGGCTCACTTTTATCCTGTTTGTTCAGGTGTCCTTGGTTCATTCTGGCCATCAAGGTTTTTCTATAAGAAGTTTAGTTATTATTTTTCCACAGGGTGAGGTGGGGGAAAGGGGAGAGCAGGGTGAACTACATTATAATATTTCAAATGGGGGTTGTTAGTTATACTATAATATTTCATATGGAGGCTATTAGTTATACTATAACAGTATTGTATTAGGCAAATCTGCTGCACAAGACCTTTTTAAAGTGTTGAAGAGCAAAGATGCCAGTTTGAGGACTAAGGTGCATCTGACCCAAGTATTTTCAATAACCTCATGGCATTTTCAATAACCTCATCTGCATGCGAAAGCTGAACGGTGAATAAGGAAGACCATAGAAAAATTGATGCTTTTTAGTTATGCTGTTAGAGGAGAATATGAAAGTACCATGAGCTGCCAAAAGAACAAACAGATCTGTGTTGGAAGAAGTGCAGCCAGAGTGCTCCTTGGAGGCCAGGATGGCCAAAATTTGTCTCTCATACTTCAGACATATTGTCAGAAGGGACCAGTCACTGGAAAAGGCTATCATGTTTGGTAAGGTGGAGGGTCAGGGAAAAAGAGGAAGACCCTCAGCGAGATGGATTAGCAAAGTGGCAGCATTAATTAGCTCAAGTGTGGCAACAATGGTGAGGTTATCCCAGGACCAGGCAGTATTTCGTTGTGTTTTGCATAGAGTCGCTATGAGTCGGTACTGACTCCATGACCTAACAAAAAACAGCACTATAATTCAAATACATCAGCTCTAATCTTTGGTCTTCCTTATTCATTCGTTGTCCATTATTTATTGTCCAGCTTTCATATGCCTACAAGGAGATTGAAAATACCTTGGCTTGGGGCAGTTGCATCTTAGTCCTCAAAGTGACATCTTAAAACATTTTAAAAAGTTCTTCTGCAGCAGACTTGCCAATGCAATATGTCACTTGAGTTTCTGACTGCTGCTTCCATGATTGTTGGTTGTAAAATGAAATCCTTGATGACTTCATTCTTGATTTCTCTATTTATCTGAATGTTATTTATTGGTCCAGTTGTGAGGATTTTTGTTTTCTTTAAAGTAAATTGTAATCTATACTAAAGGTTGTATGTATTCTTTGATCTGATTTCATCAGCAAGCACCTCAACTCCTTTTTATTTTCAGCAAACAAGGTTGTGTCATCTGCGTATCACAAGTTGTTACGGAGCCTTCCTCCAATCCTGATGCCATGTTCTTGGATAATTTGCTCAGCATACAAATCGAATAAGTATGGTGAAAAGATAGAACTCTGACACACACCTTTGCTGATTTTAAACCATAAAGCATCCCTTTGTTCTGTTTGAATGACTATCTCTTGGTCTATGCACAGGTGAGACATGAATACAATTAAGTATTCTGGAATTCCCATTCTTTACAATGGTATCCATAATTTGTTATAATCCACACAGTTCAATTCCTTTGCATAGTTAATAAAACAAAAGTAAACGTCTTTCTGGTAATCTCTGCTTTCAGCTAAGAGTCATCTGACATAACCCTTGTCCTCTTCTGAACCCAATTTTAATTTCTGGCAGCTTCCTGTTGATGTACTACTATAACTGATGTTGAATTACCTGTCTTAACATTTTATTTGGGTCTGATATTAATGATATTGCTTGATAATTTCTCCATTCTGTTGGGTCACCTTTTTTTTGTGGAATAGGCAGGAATATGTCTTCTTTGGTTGGTCTTTCAGATTTCTTGGCATAGACGAGTGAGTACTTCCAACGCTGTATCAGTTTGTTGACCTGTTTCAGTTGGTATTCCATCAATTTCTGGAGCCCTGTTTTCCACTAATGCCTTCAGTGCTGCTTGGACTTATTCCTTCAGTACCAATGGTTCTTCTTCACATGTTGCCTCTTCAAATGATAGAACATCATCCAGCTCTTTTTGGTAAAGTAACTTTGTATTCCTTTCATCTTTTTTTAGATGCTTCCTGAATTG
Organism: Chrysochloris asiatica; assembly: GCF_000296735.1. Taxonomy (NCBI): domain Eukaryota; kingdom Metazoa; phylum Chordata; class Mammalia; order Afrosoricida; family Chrysochloridae; genus Chrysochloris; species Chrysochloris asiatica. The sequence continues at coordinate 18,564,341 of NW_006408524.1, forward strand.
TGCAATATTTTGCTCATAGATTCCTTCAATATTGCCATTTGATAATTTCTCTTTCGTTCTTTTAGCTTGAGAAATGCTGAGCATGTTCTTCCCTTTTGGTTTTCTAACTTCAAGTCTTTGTGCATTTCATTATCATTTTTTACTTTGTCTTCTCTAGCTGTCCTTTGAAATTTTCTGTTCAGCTCTTTTACTCCCTCATTTCTTCCATTTGCTTTAGCTACTCTATTTTCAGGAGCAAGTTTCGCAGTTTCTTCAGAATTCTACTTTGGTCTTATCTTTCTTTCTTGTCTTTTAAATGACCTTTTGCTTTCTTGATGTATTGATGTTCTTGATGCCATCCCACACTCTTGCGGTTTTTGGTCATTAGTTTCCAACACATCAAATGGATTTTAGATGGTCTCTAAATTCAGGTCATATTTTGGCTCTCATGGACTTGTTTTAATTTTCTTCAGCTTCAGGCTGAATTTGCATACAATAAGTTGATGGTCTGTTCCACAGTTGGCCTCTGACCTTGTTTTGACTGATGATATTGAGCTTCTCTGTCATCTCTTTGCACAGATGAAGTCAGTTTGATTCCTGTATATTCTATCTGTTGAGGCCTACATGTATAGTCACCATTTACATTATTGAAAAAAATGTATCTACAATGACTAAGTCATTGGCTTTGCAGAATTTTATCATGCGATGTCTAGTGTCGTTTTTATTGCCAAGGCCATATTTACCAACTACTAACCTTCTCTATTTCCAACTTTTGCATTTCAATCACCACTTTGGATTTTCAGTGCATCTTGGTTGCAAGTTTAATCAATTTCAGACTGAAGGAGTTGGCAGAAGTCTTCAATTTCTTTGTCATTGGCTTGGTAGTTGGAGTTGAAATTTAAATAATAGTTGCATTATCTGGTCTTCCTTGAAGGCATACTTATGATATTTTACCACAGACAGCATTGTATTTCAAGATAGATCTTGAAATGTTCTTTTTACAACGATTGCGATGCCATTCCTTTTCAGTTTGTCATTCCTGACATAGTAAATCATATGAGTGTAGGATTAAAAATGGCCAATACCTGTGCATTTCAGCTCATGAATGCCTAGGATATTGACATTTTTGTGTTCCATTTCATTTTTGATGATTTCAATTTACCTAGACTTCATTCATTCCAGTTTAGATTATTAATAGATATTTGCAGCCGTTTCTTCTCATTAGGAGTTGTGCCCCATCAGCCAATGAAGGCCCACAAAGCTTTCTTCTACCCACATCATTAAGGTCAACTCTACCTTGAAAAAGCAGCTCTTGCCTGGTTGTATTTTGAATGCCTTCCAACTTGAGGAGCTCATTTTCTAGCACTGTATCAAACTGTTATACTGTTCGTCACAAGGTTTTCCTTCCTTATTCCTAGTTTGATATTTGTCTAGAATCTTTGCTGAACCCTGTCCCCCATGGGTGACCCTGCTGGTATTTGAAACACCAGTGGTATAGCTCCAGAATCACAGCAACACACAGCCACCATGGCATGACAGATTGACAGACAAATATGTGTGTATGTGTGGCTGGGGGCTTAAACATAAATAAGTATAAAGTAAATAAAACACAAAAGCTTAGATTTTTTTATCTACATGATAATAAAATAGCAAATACTGTTTTTGAGTGCTTATGTTTTAAGTGCTTTATGTTTACCAGCCGCTCCTCAGAAACCCTATGCAAGGTTGCTGTGAGTCTGAACCGATTCAATGGCACTTAACAACAACAACATGCTCATTTTAGCTTCACACTAACTCTGTGTTGCAATGTGCTGAGTAAGGCGCTAGCTCCTCAGATCTGATTGCCTGAATAGCTGGGGTGATACATTTATATGGGCTGCGTAAAAAGGAACATATATATATATGTGTGTATATATATAATTGTTAAGTGCCATCGAGCTGGTTCTAACCCATAACAACCCTGTATAGTGTGTCCAAGGAGCCACTGGTGAGCTTGAACCACTGACCTTATAGTTCAACGGCTTTGCAGTCTGGCGCATTAACCCACAGCACCACACCAGGACTCTCTCTTTCTCTTTCTCTCTCTCTCTCTCTATATATATATATTCATAAAATTTCTTCTGAAACCTCGTGTTTATGTGTTTGGTGTGGATCAGGGTGTGCATGCAGTGGTCATACATCCCATTTTCAGTACATGGAGTCCTTTGTATGATCAGCAGGGTTGTTTTCTCAGAAGACACATCAGTAAGGTCATCTTTAGGACACTTCTGGGTCTGACTACCCAGGCTCTTTGGGTCAGAACTGAATAGATCCAGTTCAGGCCAGTCTTAGCAAAACATCTTAGAGGAAGTGAATCAGCAAAATAATTTCATGGAAATGAGTCAGGTTTTTTTTGTATCTGATACAAAAAACCTAGTCTAGGTGGGCTTCAGTAACAACCCCCGATTCTCTATCTCCATCCTAGATTCCGAACTCTAGGCTTACAAATCTGTTTGTCTTTTTGACGTCTATGTTTGGTGACTAATAGACCTCTTAAACACCTGTTAGACATTTATTAATGATTTCATTAAAAGTGGCTCATTCTTAAGTTTTCCTCATCTCTGTCTTCGCTCATTATCCCCAAGAAATAAGCAGTATAGTGTAAACATTTTTTAATAGTGCTTCTAGTTCATTCTATTGCATTAGTTATCTGTTCTTGTAGCATGCTGTTCTTTACGGAAGTTACTTCTATACTGTTGTTATTGTTGTTCAGTGCCCTCAAGTCGATTCCAACTCATAGTGATGCTGTATAGAATTTCCTAGGAGTGGCTGCTGAGTTTAAACTGCTGACCGCGAATTGCGGTTTAAACTGGCCTTGTGTTCTAGTGCATTATTCTACAGACCCTCAACAGGACTCCAAGTTTTATACTTGTTATTGTTAAGTGCCATCGAGTCAGTTCCAACCCATAGTAACCCTGTATAGAGTTTCCAAAGAAGTGGCTGGTGAGCTTGAACCACTGACTTTTCTGTTTCAAACCGACTTTGCAGGCCAGCGCATTAGCCCACAATGCCACACTAGGTCTCCAAGTTCTATACTAGTTAATAGTAATTGTTTTCCACAGCAATTGGTGGCCTCACCCACTAGACTCTCACCTTCAGGATCTGTGCCTGTCTTGTTCAAGGTTGTATTCCCAGTGCCCAGCTCATAGTAAAGGTTCAGTAAACACCTGTTGAACACATGCTTTAACTGGCAGAGGAGTAGGGGTGGTCTAGAGGTAAAGAGACTAGAGGCAGAGAGCCCACTTAGGAGTCTTTTATGCAAAAGGTAGTAAGTATCTGTACTAGGAAACACAGTGTAGAAAGGCAAAGATGTATTTAAGTCACATGAAAGCAGAATTCACGGGATGTGAATGTCTGGGGAGGGGAGAGGGAAAAATGCAAGATGACTCAGGGCTTCTGCAGAAAATATTCTTCTGTGATGTGGCTAGGGACTTGTTAAATCATGCGCACTCGAGTTGTTTGTTTAATATCATTTGTTGAAACATTGTCAGTAAAGAACAGTAATAGACAGTTTCCCACTTTCTTACAGAAAGTTATCTATTTTCCTATAGTTTTCTATAGACAGGTCATGAAAAACTGTACAAATATCTAATGTGTGAAAGTCATCAAAGAGTCTTGCATGTTGCAAAGGAAATTCTGTTCTCTGAGAGCGAAAATTCTAGGGGACTTCAAAATGTGTGTGGAAAAAATGTCATTATCTTTTTCTTTTTAAAGTTTTTGTTGTGAATTGAGTGAAAGTTTACAGGGGAGATCATCAGTTTTACATTCAATAAATCATATATTTTGTTTCATTACAATGATTATAATCCCCTCCTTGTACCATCAATTAACAGTATTTCTCTCTCTTCATTTTAGTCCTTTTGAAAAACAACAACAAATAGGCATATATAATAATTTACACCACCAAAGGGCACATTCTGCAAGTCTGCCTCCTGGCTGCCATCTCTTAGTTCCTCTCTTCCCATGAATCTAGAGTCCTCAGCTGCTCCCTCTCTATCCACGTTCCCACAAAATGTCATTATCTTTTTTTTTCCAAATGCTATTATCTTTTAATTCTGTTTTTCCATGAGCTATTTTTTTTTTTTTTTGATGCTCTCTTATGTATTTTAAGAGTGCAAGCTATATCCTAGGCCTGTCAAAAAATAAGCAACTGAGAAAATCACTCATCGATTGCTATGTAGATTTAATGACACTTTTGAGGTTGGACAATAAATGAGTGTTCAAGTTAAACAAGATTCGTAAAAAGCTTTTATACAAAGTTATCAGGAACTTTTGAATGACATTTCTGATTGGCTAACTAGTTAGAAGCCAAACACAAGATCAGTGAGTCTTGTTTACAAGATCCCTAAAATTTTTGTTGTGATTTTTTTTTTTTTTTTGAGAAAGAAAGTAACTTTATTACAAAGTGTTGAGCAATGAACCAGTAGGACCTTTCCTCAAATCCAACTTCTTGAATATCTAGGGGTTCCCAAAGTTATGGGGAAATGAACAGGTGAATTTACATATTCATAAAAAGAGGCGGGGTAAGACTGGGCATTGGTCGAACTCTTAAGACCCCTGAAGTTTTGAAAATAGGATATTTTCACTAGTTTTGAAAACAGGATGTTTATTAATATCAATTGTTTTCTGAGTTTTTCACTGAAAATGAATGAATAATGAACCCAGCCTTTCTCATGTAAATAAGCCGAGTTACCTAGCTGCACTCCTGATGTGGCACTGTAGGTTAGCACTGGACTGCACACCACAAGGTCGGCAGTTCAAACCCATCAGCTGCTCTTCAGAAACCTTATACAGGGTCGCTATGAGTTGGAACTGACTTGATGGCATGTAACAACAGCAACAGTGACAGCTACCTAGCTAATTTTAAAGGTGAGTCTATATCGTAGGTAACAGATTACTTATTAGGTACAGCACATATATTCTCAACAACATTTAACAAGATGACCGTTAGTATCATGAATAAGAAAATTCGTTATGCTTTCATAATATGCAAAACTTGTAATTTTTTTTTTTGACAGACCCAGTTTTAATGATGTGTTTCTGGAACTTAGTCTATGTTCTTTGGCTTTATGAAAATTTTGTTTTTTTCTTTTTGCAGCTGTTCACACTGTCAGTGAACTCTCAGTTGAGAGAACCTCCCTGATTAGAGCCCACATGATAATTTTCAATTTTATGTCAATTGTAGCAAGGTTATGAGAACTGTCTCTAATCATGATTCTTAACCTGGCATTTTTCCATTTTCTACACATTTATTTAGCGTAGTGGTTACGGATTGGGCTGCTAACCTCAGGGTTAACAGTTTGAAACTACCAGCTGTTCCACGGGAGAAAGATGATGATTTCTGATCCTGTAAAGATTTACAGCCTAGGAAACCCTATACAGGGTCGCTATGAGTTGGAACCAACTCCATGGCACATAACCACCACCATCACACACATTTATTTGACATAATAAGGGCAAAGGTGATATTTAAATAAGTGTATAAACAATCTCTCGTTAATGGATGAAAGTGGATGATACTACAATTGAATTGAGCTGGCAGCTGGCCAGTAGTTTGAACCGTTGGCTTATTGGGTGTTTTAGTAGTCTTGAGAGAACTAGAACAAGTGAGATGAATGTATATCTTCCTTCCTCCCTATGTATCTATGTATCTATGCATCTATCAATTTAGTTTTAAGAATGAGTTCACAGGAGATCTGAGGCTTTTGCAGGGTTTGATTCACAAGTCAGACTGGCGGCAGAACCCATCCTAAGGAAACTCCCTTTTCAGCTGATTGACTGCTTACGTTAGATTGCATTTTTGGAGGTTACAATACCAAACACTAGATTATTACATTGTAGAACAGCAACTAGTCTAGTATTTGGTCAAACCACTGGGAAACATTGTCTAGTCAAGTTGGCACATGAATTTAACCTTTACATTGGGTAATATACAAAAGATCGCTGGCATTTTTATTAAGCAGTACTCTGCTGTGAAAGGGTTTGAAGGAAATGCAATCTTTAATTGGGCCTCATTGTTCAACCAGACCCTTTTCTTCTCTTATATTCACTTATTTGAAAGGAACTTTTGGCTGAAACATGGCTAGCAATGCTGAGTCCTCTCAGCCGACTGCAGGGTCTCCTGAGCCTTAGAGATGTCAGAGACCATCTCCTTAAGCCTAGGTAAGGCACAGAGGTCTGCCAATGGTTAGATGACCAGCCCAGAGCCACACACTCAGGTAGACGCCGGACTATAATTTGAGTTAGCTGCTCATCTCATTGTCCCTGTAGAGATTTGGATACATCAATTTTTTGAACTCCTTGAGCAAATGCTGTTCAAGCTCTAAAACAGGCCAATGTAAACACTTGCAAACAGATGCTTATTCTTCCTTATATGATGTTCATAAACTTTTCACAGGATTAGCCAAAAAGAAAGAAGTGATAAGGAGAGAGTAGTAATGGGGGGAGAAAGATTTAAAAAATCTACACTTAGATTTCTGCCAAGTCATAAAACGCACGTGGTTTGTTATTAAGTGCTGTAGAGTTGGAAGCGACACATAGTGGCCCTGTTTAGAGTCTCTTGAAGAGTGTCCAGTGGGCTTGAACCACTGACCTTTCGGTTAGCAGCTACACTAGGACTCTATAAAACACATAGAAAGAACAAGAAAAACAACTGCAATAATTTTTGAAGACTATTTTCTTTTATAATTCTAAAAGTAGTATTTATGGTAGAAATTTTGAAAAAACAGAAGCGTAAAAAAGAATTACATATCTCTTACAATCCTATCATTCAAAGCTAACTAATATGAACATTTTGAATAGATGTCCTTCCAAAACTATATTCTATGACTATACAAACATGTATATATACATGTATTACAAAAATGAAACTATAGTGTACAGTTACAATTTCATAGACTTTTTTTTTTCTTTTTTTTTTGCCATTCAGAACTATTTCTTGGGTATTTTGCTAAATCATCAGATAGTCTTTGAAAAGACAGATTTTTGCTTACATTTAAATGTCCATTACAGAAATATGCAGTGTTTTAATTCATTATCAAACACTATAATTAATGGAAAGGAGCTCTGGGAGCGTAGTATTTACGAATCGGGCTGCTAACCTTAAGGTTGGCAGTTCTAAACTACCAGCTGTTCCACAGGAGAAAGATGAGACTTTCTGCTCCTGTAAAGATATACAACCTTGGAAACACTGTACAGGGTGGCTATGGGTTGGCATCGACTCGACGGCACTTAACAACAACAACATAATTAATGGACAGATCTCTGATAGCGTAGTGGTTATGATTCTGGCTGCTAATCTCAAGGTCAGCAGTTAGAAACTACCAGCCGTTTCATGGGAGAAAGATGAAGCTTTCTGCTCCTGTAAAGATTTACAGCTTCGGAAACCCTGTACAGGGTCGCTATGAGTGGAACGGATTCCATGCGGCTCAGCCCAACCATCATTGATGGAGTCCTGGCGTGGCGCTGTGGGTTAATGCGCTGGACTACAAGGTGGGTTTGAATCACAAGGGTGGTAGTTCAAGCTCACCAGCTACTCATCGGAAAGCCTTTACAGGGTTTCCAAGGCTGTAAATCCTTACGGGAGCAGAACCAACTCGATGGCACTTAACAACACCACCACCATTAATATCACATGCAAGTATAATTTTGCTGAAGATAATGAAAAAACCATTGTAGCAGTACAGTGATTGCCATATGAGAGTTGCCAGAAATTCAAACTGGATTCAGAAGAGGATGTGGAATAAGAGTCATCATTGCTAATGTCAGATGAATTTTGCTGAAAGCAGAGAATACCAGAAAGATGTTTACTTTCATTTTACTGACTCTACAAAGCAATCTACTGAGTGGCTCACAACAAACTATAGATAACATTGGGAAGAATGAGAATTCTAGGACACAATTATGTTTGTGCCGAGCCGGTACATAGACTAAGAGGCAGACATTCAAACAGAACAAGGGGATGTCAGTGTTGTTTTTCAGTGCTGTCGAGTCAGTTCTGACTTACAGCAACCCTGTATAGGGTTTTGAGGAGCAGCTGGTGAGCTTGAACCACTGACATTGCAGTTCAAACAGACCTTGCAGTCCAGTGCATTAACCCGCAGCACCACACCAAGATTCCTGTTTTAAAATCAACAAAGGTGTGTATCATGGTTGTGTCCTTTTATCATATTTGTTCAATCTATATGCCGAGCAAATAATCTGAGAATCTGGACTATATGAAGAAGATTGTGGCATCAGGATTGAAGGACGACTCATTCACAACCTGTGCTATGCAGATGACACAACCTTGCTTTCTGGAAGTGAAGAGGATTATAACTCAAAGTAAAGAAAACAAAAATTATAACATCATGATAAATGAAGAAATGATTGAAGTTTTCAAGGATTTCATTTTACTTGGATCACAATCAATGCTCATGGAAGTTAGTACAGTGATGTATTACATTGGCAAATCTGCTGCACAAGATCTCTTTAAGAGTGTTAAAGACCAAAAACTTCACATTGAGACCAAGGTGTGTCTGACCCAAGCCGTAGTATTTTCAGTTGCCTCATATGCGTGTGAAAGCTGGACAACGAATAAGAAAGACCTCAGAAAATTTTATGCATTTGAATGATAGTGTAGACAAAGAATAATGAAAGTACTATGGATTGCCAGAAGAACAAACAAATGTCTTGGGAAATGTACAATCAGAAAACCCCTTAGAAGCGAAGATGGCAATAGTTCAGCTCATGAACTTTGGAGATGCTATTAGGAAGGACCAGTGCCTGGGAAAGGATATCATACTTAGTCAGCGTTAAAGAGGAAGACCTCAATGAGATGGATTGACACAGTGGCTACAATGGGCTCAAACATAACAACAGTTGTGACGATGGCTCAGGACCGAACAAGGATTCATTCTGTTGGACAAAAGGTTGCTACGAGTTGGAACCAACCTGACAGCGTCCAACAATAACTCCTCACTTAATAACATGGTTCCAAAAACCAGATCATTATGCCAAACTGGTGTTATCTAGGAGTTGGGGACTATACTCCATTTTCAGTTCTGGTGGGCCTGCCCCAACCCCCATCTATCACCACCCACCTGGCACTTCTAGCCAGTCTTGGGATGTGTGTGGTGTGGCAGGTCTCCTCTCTCCACTATAGCTTTCCCACCACTTCAGAGTCCTTGGGGATCTTGGGTGATGGTGGTAGTCAGGTATTGCCTACCACCTCCCACCTTCCACTGCCTGCCTTGGGCAGAGACCATGGTCACTTTCTACCCAACTCAGCCCCTAACTCTTGCCTAGCATCCCCCTGCCCACCTGAAACCTCAGTGTCCCACAGTCATCTTCTGTGGTTAGACCAAGACAGTAGGTACGAATGGGAGAAGGTCTCCAATGGGTTGTTGGCTGCCATCCCTCCCATGGCACAGTCATCACCAGGCCCCCTGATATATCAGTCAGTGTGACCCACAGAGAGAGCCCTGGGTTTGTCCACAGCCATTTGAAGCTGGGACCCAGACCATTAGAAGCACTGTCAGAACTTTTTCAAAGTTGTTGTAAATGCAAAACATTGGCTAATGAGAAGTTGGTAAATGAGGAATAGGTGCACCTTAGTACATGACCCAAGGTTCAGGTAAAATAAGTTCAATTTCTAATAAGAAATGTGGACAGAATAGTAGTGGAATTATGTTGGTAAAAGAGTTCTAGAAAAACATTTTAAGGGCAGTATTACATGTTCACTTAAAAAAAAAAATTCAGCAAGGATATTTATGTATGTTACTGCGTTTGAAGTTATTCTTTTTCAGTAATTGTGTTTAGTTGTTGGAGGTAGTTTAGTTTTACTGAAAGAAATTTGATTAGAACATAAAGTCTAATGAAGTAAAATTTATCACTTTGACTTTTTTTTTTAACCTTTTCATTTAATCTTTAATTAGAGATTGACTTCATATTCATGTTTTGGGTATCACTTGAAAAGCTGTGTGCGCTATGAATTCTAATGTAATGTTCCAATACCCTTTCTTCTTAAACTTGTCTGTCTGTCTTTCTGAAATGATCAGGCCTGGGATATATATATATATATATATATATTATTATTATTATTATTATTATTATTTTTTTTTTCTGAACCACAATAAAAAATAAATTTATTAACAACAATGTAGGAAGCATCACTGTGTGATCATTTTACATATAATCAGAAACCCCGTACCTTTCCAACACACAGTGACTTTATAGCCAGATCCCATTGCATTTCATTCAATGGGGGCCAGCGATCACTAACGGGTTTCAAGCTAGGGAGTGACATAAGATAAAGAGTTTAGATAAATAAACCCCTCCCCCCAGTACTGTGTTAAGCTTGGCCACCTGGTCTAGCTCAGCCAAGTAGGTAGCCTTCAGAGAGATGTGGGCATCCATGATAGAGAGGAACATTGAGGAGTCCCTGACTGAGCTTTACTTGAACTTCAACTGTGCCCCATAATCTTTCTGTCTTCATCTAAGCCTACCCCAACCAAAGAGACTAGCTGGTCAGAAGCCAAAATGAAGGGAAGAGGGAAATTGAACTAAAGATTAGGCACAGGAGAACCATCCATCTCCATCTGCTCATTGTTGGTCTGTGGCTCTGGGGACTCAGGCAACCGTATATGAGTCCTCTGGTGTTGTTTGAGATGGTCTGATCTCATGAACTGTTGGTCACACTGGACACATTTATGTGATTGATATCTGGTATGTATCCGCATATGTCGTCCAAGCTCATCAGAACGGGCAAAAGTCCAGTGACATCCTTCCCAATTGCAACTATAGGGTCTTTCACCTGTGTGTTTCCGCTGGTGACTCACAAGATGGGAACGCTTGGTATAAGTTTTTCCACAGTTTTCAAATGGCAGGTGTAGGGCCTTAAAACTGGGGGTCTTCCCCTGGGTACTCCTTCCTGGGACCTGGAATCCTGTTCTGCCCTCTGTGGAGCAGGTAGAGGCTGTTCAGGCAGGAAGGGATCTTCCTGGGTATCTGGATGGTTCATAAGAGAGCCCTGGGACCCTAAATCCAGCAATGGTGAAGATACAGATGGGCACATCCCAAAATTTAGGGGATTGCTGGGGGACAACATCTCAGTCAAAGAGGGGTACATTGTCTGGGTCCCAGTAGAAGATATACTTGGGGCCAGTAACATTGTATTGGTTAAAGAAGCTGTGTTAGAAGGTATAGTTGGGGGTCCAGAATAAGGCATTGATGGAGCCCTAATGTTGGACATTGGGTTTGCATTGGGAGTAGAGACTGGTGGCCTATTGAAGGGCATCCTTGGATTGCCACTGAAGGTCAAGGGAACCCTTGGAACATTGGGTTCTCCTGAGGGCATCATCTGGGAACCATTCGAAGCCATTGATTCTGACTGGGAGAAAGAAACTCCCTGACAGTAAATCATCTGGGAAAGCATAAGAGCTTTTTGGGGATGGTAGTTCACACCATGCTCAGGCATTTACATATTGAACTGTGACCTCACTTCACCCACATTCTGCCTGGGTGCCTCAGTAGACACCAAAGGGGTTCTCGTCCATTCTGTGCCCTGTGGAAAGTGTTGAATGCCTGGTGGGCCATGGTTCCAAGAGTTGTACATTCCACTGCTTCCAGGAGATAGGGACATGTCCAGGAGGGACATTGACTGATTGGTAACCACCTCGGGCTGGTCCTGCATCGCTTTCTGCCACTGACTCAGTTTCTTGGCCTCCTGCTCCATTTCGACTTCGAATCTGCTGCACTATGCACTGTGTACGAGTCCAGACCCACCTCAGACCAGAACTGAGTGTTGCTGCTGTGGCGTCGTAGCTCGGGTCTCCCGGCCTGGGATATTTTTAAACATTTTCTGAAAGTGTCCAGTTTCTGAAGCAAGTTCAAAAGGCCTGACCTTTCGTTCTTATTAAAATATGGAGGAAGTCGAACATGACAGTATGTTTAATTTCAAATGGGTAAAATCCCCAGGTAACAAATATGCTGAATGACACCAATGGTGTGAATCTTACAGAAGGGAGTGGGAAGCAGCATTTGTTGAGTGCTTACTACATGCCAGGCACTTTGCCATAAACCCTACATTGAACTCTCACTCTAGTCCCACAATCTGGGCCTTATTTCCTTCATTTGACATGAGCAGAGACAAAGGGGCAGAAGTTGCCTAACTTGTCTGGTGGTGCAGAGACAATCAGCGGTGGCTTCCAAAACACGTTTGTGTTTGGTTTGTTTTTTTTCCTCATGACACAACACATAATGTTTTGATGACCAGTGCAGCTACTCAAATAGTTTCTGGGCTCCTCTAATGGACAGTCAGTGACAAAGAGCATGCACACCTAGACCAGGTGTGATGATTCATTTTGTGGGTGGTTATAGGAATCCTTCTCATTGCTTTGTAGTTATATTCTTATATTATGCACAGTGGGATATGCCTTGTGGGCACATGGGTACAGACATATACACGTGGACATGATTGCCCTGGAAGGAGCTCAATGATGTCTGTGCAAAACTCTAACTTCCACACTTGCCCTTCCTGCAGCAGCCAGAGTCAACGGTTTTGAAACAAATTTAACTTTTTCTCAAAGTTCTTTATTCTCTCAGTTAATATTCCTCAGTACCCCATTTTCCTTTGCAGCACTTAGTGCAGGTGGTAATTATGTTTTTCTTTCGGCCTTGGTTATAATGTTTATTTTCCCCAACCCCTGCAAAGTCCAGGAAGGTAGGAACCAGGCCTGCTTTATGCACAAGTAGGACTCAATAAGTGGCTGTGGAATTTAAATGTGAACCATCAGATCTGAACCAAGTCCCTAATGCTCCCCTCAGGTGGACATCCAGCCTCTTCTGGAAACTTCCAGGGAATGCAACTCTTCCTATCTCTGAGGTGGCCCCCATCCAACTTTAAAGAAAACATCTTCAGTGCTCAAAGATGACACCTTGTCTTTAGGTCATTTAGAATATTGCTGGACGACAGGGGCAGTTTGACTCAGAGAAAATGGTAAAAATCCTGCTTGTTCCTGGGGGACAGGGAGGGGACTTTTGGTCAAGAGTGCGTTAACTGCTGGGTCCTCCCCCAGGGCAATCAGAAATTAAAGAGGAAGCGAGGAGAAGGGTGGAGAAGGAGAACAGTGTCTAAGCTACAGGAAGATCAGGGTTCGGCAAAACTATTATGATCGTTGTGTGCTGTTGAATCTGTTCTGACTCATAGAGACCCTGTATAGGGTTTCTGAGAAGCAGCTGGTGGGTTTGACCCACTGAATTTGCAGTTAGCAGTCCAGTGCTTACTTATCCTACAACACTACACCAGGACTCCTTGGTAAGACTTGTTGCTAAGTGCTGTCGAGTTGGTTTGGACCCATAGCCACCCTGTATAGAGTTTCTGAGGAGCAGCTGATGAGTTTGAACTGCCAACTTTGCGATTCAAACTGACCTTGCAGTCCAGTGCTTTATGGAACAGCACCACACCAGGACTTTGACGAGAAACAGGAAAATCTTCCCAAGGCCCTGTTGTCCTTACTTAAAGATTTTAACTTGGAAAACTCCCCTTTCTTAGCAGACATGATAACTTCTCGCCTGTTTCTAGGGAAGTCAGTGCACTTCTGTTCTGGGGTCGACCCTGTTCTCATGCCCTGCTTCTGACCTCTCCCTTTGGAACTGAGGTCCAAAATGGAACATATCCTGGCTGGGGCTTTGGGACAGGCCTTGCCTATGTCTCAGTGACCTCGCTCCATACCCAAGTATGGATTCTTTCACTCAAATTCATCCAATGTGGTGGCAGGGAGTTGGGAATCCAAATGGATCCCTGGAAGGAGGCAGGACTGCAGCCTGGAATGCTGACTTGTATTGTAGCCACGTCCCTGTGTTTGGACATTCTGTTAGGTTGTCATCTAATTGTGTCATAATCTCAAGCAATTTGACATTGTATCCCATTCCCTTTGATGAGTCTGTGTTTGGCACTGGGGCTCCACAAACAATTCTAAACCCAGCACAGCCAAAGGTCCTCCACACGTCTTCCTCCTTTGAATGCAGCAGTTTGCAGCTAAGGTGAAACCTCTCAGTGTAGCAAGGCCTTGTAACCAGAGGTACTTGGGTCCAGACTTTATTAGGATGTTAGACTTTGGACAGTTCACTTCCCTTTCTGAGGCTCCACTTCTTCATCTGAAAAATGGAGATAATATTTAGCTTCAGCAGTTCAAACGCACCAGCTGTCCTTTGGAAACTCCCATACAGGGTCACTATGAGTCGGAATCAACTCAACAGCACTTAACAACCAGTGTCACAGTTTGTACTTGACTTCTGACCTAAAATTTGGCAGTTCAAACCCGCTGGTGGCTTTGTGGGATAAAGACTTGATAGTCTCCTACCATTAGAATCACAGCCTAGAAAACCCTATGGAGCAGTTCTGCTCTAACACATGGGGTTTCATGAGTCAGAATCAACTCCACAGCAACTCACAACAACACAGGGTAGTTATGAGTACTAAATGAGCCATGCAAGGTGTACAGCACTGTGCCTGGCACAGACTGTGGGCCTCTTGCTATGTGTCAGGTACTGGGCATGCAATAGAGAACACAAGAGTCAAATTCTTGCCCTCATGGGCCTTGTAATCTGGTGGGAAGACAGGACACCAACAAGCTAATCAATATGTGTAGCTTCTGTAAGTGCTGCAGGACAAATGGACTCCCGATGAGGAGGTCAGAAATGGTTTCTCGGAGGAAGTGATTATAAACTAAGACCTGACACATGACTAGAAGTTGGTACAGTGGGTTAAGTATTGGGTTGCTAGCTGCAAGATTGGCAGTATGAACTCACCAGCTATGCCACAGGAGAAAGATGAAGCAATTTTCTCTTTGTGGTACCTTGAATTTACTTGATATGACTTTTCTATCTAAAGTCTTAATTTCCAACAAGAGATTGAGTGAAACTATGCAAATAATGTATACAGAACTTTAAGGCTGGGATAGATTAATTTTGCTCTCTGTTATTGTTGTTAAATGCCATCGAGTTGTTTCTGACCCATAGCAACCCTGTATAGGGTTTCTGAGGAGTGGCTGGTGAATTTGAACTGCCAACCTTGTGGTTCAAACCAACCTCATGGTCAAGTGCTTATCCTACCGCGCCACACTAGGACTCCAACAATGAGTGGTGGTGGTTATGTGCTGGGGAGTCGGTTCCAACTCATAGCAACCCTGTATTTGGTTTCTGAAGCTGTTAATCTTTGTTGTTGTTGTTGTTAAGTGCTGTCTTTACTGGAGCAGAAAGCCTCATCTTTCTGGTAGTGTCAAACCACCAACTGTGAGATTTGCAGCCCACCTCGTAATCACTATGCTACCTCTGTTGTTGTTAAGTGCCAAGTCTGTTCTGACCCATAGCAACCCTGAATAGGGTTTCCGAGAAGCGTCTGGTGTGCTTGAACCGCCGACCTTTCAGTTCAAACAGACCTTGCAGTCCAGCGTATTAACCCATAGCGCCACACCAGGACTCCTAGGTTAAAAAAGAGTCCTGGTGTGGCTCTGTGGGTTAATGTGCTGAACTTCAAAGGAACCATCTCAGAAGCAGAGATGGAAGACCCCAGGACCATCCAGAAGAAAGAACATGAGTGGAGCATGAGATTCCTACCTTGAAAAACAGCAAAGGGAGAGGCAGTGGCAGGGAGAAGCAGAGTGGCTGTAGGCTCTAGGTCCATGGGGTCACATGGCTGAGAGGCGGAAGACAAGAATGAGGCACACCTGAAGTCTGGCAGACAAGAGGCATTCCTAACTGGAGAACTGCTGCATCCTGAGTTGGTTTTGATCCTGAAGTAAACCCTGTTTACTTCCCAAATAAATCCCATAATCATGAGTGTTGTTATGAGTTCTTTGTGGTCATTGTAATGGGTTATTGACCCCAGATTTGAGGCAGAGAGTGCTGTGGGAGGGATGGTAAAGAAAGTTGTCAGGTGGAAGCCTGTCTGACCTTTGCTTCATAGGAATGAGCCTTGGATTGCTTTTGAGTTTGATTCTCTTTCCCCCTTGTGAAGCCAGGGGGAGACAGACATGCTCCCCACATGGTTTTTCAATCCTTGTGAAGGGTTATAGTCTAGGAAACCCTAGGGATCAGTTCTACTCGGCCTTCTAGGGTTACAATGAGCCAGAACTGACTTGATGCCAGTGGATTGAAGTAGGCAAGAAGAACATTGTCCAATTTGATTACTTTGGATACGTCATTGTGAAAGAACAATCACTAAGGGGACATTGCAAGGCAGATTGTAGGTGGGATGGATTCTCACAATAGCCAAAACGATAGACTCACACATGCCAGCCATTGTGAGGAGGCTGCAGGACTGGACATTGTTTTATTCTATTGTATATAAAGTGGCCATGAGTTAGCATCCACTCTATGATAATTAACATCAATAGCAATGGGTTAAGGTGGGGTGCTTGTTCCAGAGAGAAAGTACATTATACAAAGACTCTAAAATGGGAGAGAGCTTGGCTAGTTCCAGGGAGCTGAAGGAGGCTGATGTAGCTGAAGCACAGTGAAGGCAGGAAATATGGCATAAGGTCAAGTTGGATAAGTAGGTAGAAGCCAGACACGCAAGGAGTTGGAGGCATTGGTTAAGAATTTGGGCTTATTTTGCATACAGATGAGAACCACTGGAATGTTTTTAAAAAGTAAATGGTTATTCTGGTTTGTATTTGAAAGATATTTCTCCGACTTTTATTTGGGGAATAGATTGGAGGGAGGCAAAGTGGAAGGAGTGAGACCAATGGAAAGGCTATTAAATTAGAACCTAGCATTACATACCACTAGAATGGCTAACATGAACAGCAGAGTGTAGTCCAGTGTCAGTGAGGATGTGGAGCAATGGAACTCTTAAACTGCCATGAGAGTGTAAAATGGTACATTTTTGAAAGCTGTTTGGCAGTACCTACTAAAGCTGATTGTACAAATAAATTGTTGTTATTGTGGTTGTTATAGTTAGGTAGCGTAGTGGTTACAAATCGGTCTGCAAACTACAAGGTCAGCAGTTCGAAACTACCAGCTGTTCCGCGGGAGAAAGATGAGGCAAACTGCTCCCGTAAAGATTTACAGCCTCGGAAACCCTGTGCAGGGTCACTATGAGTCGGAAGTGACTCCATGGCACATAACAACAACAACATAGTTAGGTACTGTTGAGCCAGTTCTGACTCACAGTAACGCTCTGCGCAACAGAATGAAACATTACCCGACCCTGCACCATCCTCACAATTGTTTTGTTTGAGCCACTATATCAATCCATCTTGCTGTCGGCCTTACTCTTTTCCCCTGACCCTCCAATTTTCCAACTATGATGTCCTCTATGGATTGGTCCCTTCTGACAACATATCCAAGGAACAAGAGACAAAATCACCATCCTACCTTCTAATTGGCATTCTGGTTGTACATCTTCTGATTTGTTTGTCAAATTGTTCTTTTGGCAGTCCATGGTACTTTCAATGTTCATCTCCAATATGGTAATTCAAAAGCATCATTTCTTCTATGGTTTTTCTTATTCATTGCCCAACTTCCACATGACTATGAGCTGAGAGTACCACAGCTTGGGTCAGGCATACCTTAGTCCTCAAACTGGTATCCTTATTCTTTAACACTTTAAAAAAGTTCTTGTGCAGCAGATTTGTCTGATGTAATATGTCGTTTGATTTCTTGGTGGCTGCTTCCATGTTCATTGATTGTGGATCCAAGTAAAATGAAGTCTTTGACAGCTTCAATCTTTTCTGCTTTTATCAGAATGCTATTTATTGGTGCGGTTGTGAGGATTTTTGTTTTCTTTACTTGAGTTGCAATCCATATTGAAGATTGTAGTCTTTGATCTGCATAGTGGAGATTTTTAATGAGACTTCTTCCAATCTTGATGCCATATTTTTTCTTCATACAATCCAGCTTCTTGGATTATTTGCTCAGCATATAAATTAAAGAAGTATGGTGAAAAGGTACAACTGTGGTGTATACATTTCCTGATTTTGAACTATCAGTATCCCCTTGTTCTGTTCTAATGACTGCCTCTTGGCCTATATACAGTTCCTCATGAGCATGATTATGTGTTCTGGGATAACCGTTCTTTGGAATGTTGTCTGTCATTTGTTATGTTCCACACAGGTGATTGCTTATGCATAATCAATAAAGCATAAGTAAACATCTTTCTGCTTTCAAGAACCATCTGTTGTCAGTAATAACTTAAAATCCAGCAATTCCATTCCATAGTGTGTATACATATGTACATGTAGAAACATGTAGGGACATGTGCTTATCAGCCTATTCATGACAGCCCCAACTGGAAACAATTCCAATATTCAGCAACATAGGCTAGATAAATACATTGTGCAATATTCATAAGAGAGAATACAATAAAGCAAAGAGAACGAAGGAACTATTTCTACATGCAAACAGTATGAATGAATCCCACAAGCATAATTTTGAGTGAAAGAAACCAGACTTAAAGAGAGCCACACTGTACGGCTGTATTCATATAAATTTCACCATGGTGGTAAAAGTCTAGATAATGTTACCATTATAACTTTTGGGATGGTGAGGGTGACTGCGAGCAGGCACAGAGGGGCTTCTGGGAATACTGGTCATGTTCTGTTTCTTGATTTGAGTTGTGGTTATGTTTGATGTGGTTGTATTCACTTGAGGGAAAATCAAATAAGCTGTATAATTATGTTTGAGTACTTCTCTGTGTTGTGCTACACTTCAGCAGAAAGTTTTCCTACAACAAGGAAAGAGTGAGAGGGATTGCAGTAGTTTATAAAGACATAGATAAGACATGGGTCCAGACAGTGGCTGTGGAGAAAGTAGTTGTCATATTTTGGCAATGTAGCCAATCAGATTATTGCTACATTAGGGATGTGTGAGGGTTAAAGTTTTGTGTCCATTTGGCTGGACCCGGATGCTCAGTGGTTTAGCAGTTTTGGTGTAGCAATCACCTCCCTGATGGGATCTAATATAATGTAATCACTTCCATGACTCATCACCTCTGCTCTGATGTAATTACCCTCTGTGTTGTAAATCTTCACTTCCATGATGTTAATGAGGCCAGATGCAATCTATAACATTAAATTGTATTTTGAGTCAATCTCTTTTGAGATGTAAAGGGAGAGATTTGAGCAGAGAAGGAGGATCTATACCACTGAGGAAGAGCCCAGATTGGAGTGTGTCCTTTGGACCTGGGGCCCATGTACTGTGAAGCTCCTATTGTTGTTGTTAAGTACTGTCCAATCAGTTCTGACTCATAATGACCCTGTATAGGGTTTCTGAGGAGCAACAGGTGGATTAGAACCATCAATCTTGTGGTTAGTAGACCAGTGCTTACTCTACAGGGACACATCAGGACTCCAGAGAAAGACTGATGTCAAGATACAAGGAGATTTCCAAGGAATTCTGGGCCTCCAGATGCTAAAAGGAGATAAGGACTTTGCTCCTGAGCCAACAAAGAGAGAAAGTCTTCCCCTGGAGCTGTCACTCTGAATCTGGACTTGTAGTGGTACTGTGGGTTAATGCACTGGACTGCAAAGTCAGTTTGAACCACAAGGTTGGCGGTTCAAGCTCACCAGCTGCTCCTTGAAAACCCTATACAGGGTCGCTATAGGTTGGAATCGACTCAATGGTATTTTAACAACAACAGCACTGTGAGAGAATAAATTTCAGTTTTGTACATCCATTGTGGTATTTCTGTTAGAGCAGCACTAGATAACTAAAATGGGGTGTGCATGTATGCTGTGGGTGGGAGCTCACAGAAAGGATCGAGTAAACGATGACTCTTGAGGATGTTATTAGGTGGATTTTGGTGCCAGAGCTGGAGCATTCATTTCCACACTAGGTCCCACCCCTGTAGTCTAGTTAATAATGTCTATCCAATAATTCTCCCTCATTCTTTTCGACATAATTCTTTTCCCTTCTAGACTGTATCAGTCTTATCAGCATGCAAACATAGTGTTACTTCTGCCACCTTCACAATGTTCTCCCTCTCTAAGACTGAAACTCAAAGGGAACACATGAGCAGACATGTAAGCTTGCTGGTGACCACATTGATCTACTGGGGAGTGGAAGAGGGGGAAAGGCAACAATGAAGAAATGGGCTGAGTTCAACCACAGTCCATTGACCCCTGTTGACCTGGAGATAAGAGAGAGAAGAGGAAGGACTGGCTGGTTCAAAGTGTGGTGAGACCTGGGGACATTGAGAACAAGGATAAGGACATGGCCACAGAGGGCTACATCTGAGAGTGAAGCTTCCAGCTGATATGAAGTGAGGGGAGATGCACAAGAACACCCAAAGTTGCAGATAGTACCCATTTGACCTACCCTCGATGGCTTGATAATTAGAACTCGACAAGAGGAAGGAAAAAAGACAAACAAATTTTTTTGGGGGGGGGGATAAAGGAAACAAAGGTAAATTGCTACAATTTGATGAACCTGACCTATAATCATGGAGGTAGTAAATCTAAATACCAATCAAGAGGGAAGGAATCTTCACATCACATTTCAATGCTATCCCCTCTGTACACAAGGTAGATAGGAATGGGCAACTTAGACATTGGCTACCTAAAATGAGGGGGTGATAAAGGCATGAAGTTACTGGCTTACAAGGCTACAAGAGGGAGTTTAGTTTAAGAGTTGCAGTGGACAAAAGAGTCCCCGAATAGTTTTCATCTTGTCTAGATGGGTCTGGTGAAAAGAGATGGGGATAAGATTCGTATGAATAATTGTTATCATAACTAATTGCGACTGTCACAATTGTAAATGTAGAAGTTTTGTAACAAAAACAAGGGAGTGGTTAATCTTATAGTCCAGAAACCGAGGACCCTAGGACCATGAAGGGAGAAGAGCACAAGCAGAATATGGGGCCTTATCCAGAAAAGCAGCGATGCCAGAAATGGAGGCAGAGATGGGGACAAG
Organism: Chrysochloris asiatica; assembly: GCF_000296735.1. NCBI lineage: Eukaryota > Metazoa > Chordata > Mammalia > Afrosoricida > Chrysochloridae > Chrysochloris > Chrysochloris asiatica. Next base: position 18,585,251 of record NW_006408524.1, read on the forward strand.
GAGAGAGGGAGTGGCTGAGGACTCCAGATTCATGGGAAGAAAGTGACTAAGAGCTGGTGGCCAGGAGGCAGACTTGCAGAATGTGCTCTTTGGAGGTGTACAGTATTATATATGCCTGAGTATTTTTTTTAAAGCTAAAGTGAATAGAGAGAAATACTGTTAACTGATGGTCCATGGAGGGGATTATAATCATTGTAATGAAACAAGGTGTATGATTTGCTGAATGTAAAACTGACAGTCTGCCCTGAAAACTTTTACTCAATCCACAATAAAAACCTTTTAAAAAAACCCAACAATGTTCTCGGTGTCTTCATTCATTAGCTACTACCCCCATTGTTCAGCATCTGTATAGGGCAAAACACCTCCACAAAGTGCTTTATATTCCAGGTCTCCAATTTCTCTCCCCTCATTTTTTCCTTCTTCTTAAATCCACTATAATTAATGTTTCAACTGTATTTGTCAAGGTAACCAATGACCTCAACCTTGTGAAATTCAATCATTCTCTTTCTTGACCTTCTATAGACATTGGCCTTAATTGGTCACATTTTCCTTCTCCATTTGTTTTTAAGAAACCAGTCTCTTGACTCCTCACTGTTGTTGTTAAGTGCTGTCGAGTCGGTTCCAACCCATAGTGACCCTGTACAGGGTTTCCAAGGGTGTAAATCTTTATGGGAGTAGAAGGCCTCATCTTTCTCCCATGGAGCGGCTGGTAGTTTCGAACCACTGACCTTAAGGTTCGCAGCCCGATTCGTAACCACTACGCTACCAGAGCTCCTTTGACTCCTCACTAGTTGCTCCTTTATAGCCTCCTTGGCTAGCAGCTCTTCTTCTAGATTTCTTAATGTTGAAATACTCTACAGCTTAGTTGGAGTCCCTCAGTGGAAAAGGGCTGGACTACTTACCAAGAGTTTGGTGAGTCAAATCCCCTCAGAGGTACCTCAGAAGTAAGGTCTGTTACAGTCTTGAAAACCCATAGAGTGCAGTTTCACTCTGCACACTTGGGGGTCACCATGATTCAAAATAGAATCAACAACAACAACAACAGCAAGAGAGCTTAGTCCTTGGACTTCCATGCTCTAGCCACAAGATTCTTTTGGTTATCTCCTCTGGTCTGGTGACTTTGAAAACCTACTATATGTCAGTGTCTTGCCAATTTCTTAGACTGTGGTGGCTTGTGTGTTGCTGTGATGTTGGAAATTATGCAAGTGGTATTTTCAAATACCAACAAGGTCTTCCATGGTGAATAGGTTTCAGCAGAACTTCAAGAAAGGCAGTCTAGGAAGAAAAGGCCTGGTGATCTGGATCTGCTTCTGAAAACTATGAGCCAATGAAATCTCTATGGCTCACAGAATATTGTTTGGTGTAATACTGGAAAGTGAGCTTTCTCGGTTGGATGACCATGACCACAATGATGGGCTTGAGCAAATCAACAACAGAGCACGACCCAGCACTGTTGTGTTCTGCTGACTCAACAGTCATTAACAACAAGGTAAGCCAGTGACTGGCTCCCTGACTTGGTTCTGTAGTTTCTATCCCTACTTGCCCCATTTTGTTTTCAAGTCCTTACTTTTTGAGTGCCCTCGTAGCTGATGTTGCTTGGTAGAAACTGAGCATATGTTCCCTCCCTCCTGGGGTGGACATTCTCCTGTCTACCTAGCCCTTGGCTTTCCTTTCTTATCTTCTGGCATCCACCACAAAACTTCATGCAGTTGTATGTTGGCACCAACTCAACCAAGCTCGTGAAACCCACATGTGAGCCTCTCTTCCTTATCTCTGAATTCATTGATGTGTGATTGGTAGATTGAACTCTGCTATGTGGGAGTATTTACACTATGGAAATTGGCAAAGGAAATCTGCAAGTTCTGCATATCAGGGCTCTTTACCCCGCTCTGCCTCTAAGAGGTGGTTTTCAAGCACACCACTCTTTGTAAGTCCAGGCAAAGTTATTCTTTAGGTTATAATAAAACCCAATTGACTGATTTATAGAGAGATAAAGTTAGGAGAAATCTGGAGTTAGGCATACTATACTGTTCATTACTAAATTGCCAAATATATGTAATTTTGGCTAATCTTTCTGCCTAACATCTCTCTATTCTCACACAACTATGTATATGAAATGTTAATTGTATAAGCAAAGTCAGATGTAGTGAAGGGAGCAAGCTTTTTGGCTGGAGTAAGGGGATTTGAACAAACTGATGGGATTTGAAATGGGGCTAGAAGGATTGGTAGATAGACGGGGAAGTTTAATTCAGCAGACACAGTAGAAAGAAGCCCTAGAAAGAACCCAGTTCTCGAAAAGTTAGGCCGTTTGATAAATATAAGAACTGAATGTGAAAAATACTTAGCATCAAGCTGATTTTATCACAAGTTAGTACCAGACTTGCTATCAAAATTCCACTTCTCTCCTCCCTACCCAGTATCTGTTTAGGTGTTACTAAGTGTTTTGCTTTAGGAATATAGTAGATTTTAAATACTGATAGATGTAATTGAAGAGAAAGCACAAGAAGTCAGGAATGTTCCCTTGACTCCAGAGCATCGATTGCAGTCATGGGTGGGAGAAATTAACATAATATGTTATCATCTCGCAATCTCCAAAAGCAATTTTATGATGAGTTAGGGATTGGGACCTCTCAAGTCCTTCTCTCATAACCAATGGCACTTTGCCTTTGGTGAATCATTCTTCCTTGTGGAGCTCACCTGTCCTGTCCTTTGGCAAACCAAAGCCAGGCTAAAAATGCATGACTCTGTGGTTGTGAGAGGCTGTCTCACAATAAAGGAGGAGTACAAATTTGTCTTTTTTGGGGACTGATGGAGGCCGGTGTAACTAACTCTCTTACAGGTTTTTATTTTTTGTTACTAAGTCATTGTTCTTTTCCTGATAAAAGTTGTTGCTGTTGTTAAGTGCTGTGGAGTCAGTTCTGACCCACAGAGACCTTGTATAAGGTTTCTGAGGAGTGGCTGGTGAGCTTGAGCTGCCTGCTTACCTTGCAGTTAAACCAACCTTGCAGTCCAGCGCATTAACCCACAGTACCACACCAGAATCCCGGCAAAAGATGGGAGTGCTGGACAAGGGGACAAAGATTGGATTGTGCAATTTATTTAGAGTCTTCTCTTGCTCCAAAACTCATGACCACTGGGACCAGACAGGTCTAGGTTTGAATCAGGACTTCGGTTTTAGGGACCGGCATGTGATGGTTTGAACCTCGCTTTTCCTTGTCTGTAAACAGGGACAATGACATCTATCACACCTGTGGTTGTGATTTCAGTGTGATGGACATTGTGGTGAGTTGTTGTTGTTAAGTGCTGTGAAGTCAGTTTGGACTCAGTGACCTGATATAGAGTTTCGATGGTACATACCTGGTGGGTGTGTACCATTGGTCTTGTGGTTAGCAGCCTATTGCTGTGAGTGTATGGGCTTAGTTGTTAATGGCTGCCGTAGAGTTGGCCCCCTTACTTATGGCAAACCCATGCACAAGGGAACCTAATGCTGTCTGTGCTATGTTGAGGATCAGACCATTGTGAACCATAGGGTTTTCCGTAGCTGATTTTAAGAAGTAGAATCACCAGGACTTTCTTCTGAGTCCATCTTAGTATGGAAGCTCTGTAGAAACCTGTTCAGTATCCTAGCAACTCACAAGCCTCCATTGACTGCTGGTTGGTGATTGTGCGTGAGATGAATTGAGTGAGAGTCAAACCTAGGTCTTCAGCAGGGAGGACCAGAATTCTACTACTGAACACCACTGTCCTGCCGGGCTTACTAGTTGCATTTTCTCAGAAGCTCATTGAGGTTTGTGAATGGTGGCAGTTTCCTTAAACACATTTGCATTGACATGTATATTGAAAATTCACATGTATAAGAGACTTTTATTTTGTGTCTTGGGGGAAGGAGTGTGAATGCCTGTGGGGGGAGAAGGAAGCCATGCAACAATAAAAACCACCCATAGCTTTCCAGTTGTTTCTAACTTATATTGATCTCACAGGACACAGTAGAACTGCCCCATAGGGTTTGAGTTCTGGTGTGGCACTGTGGGTTAGTTAATGTGCTAGACTGCAAAGTCAGTTTGAACCACAAAGTCGGTGGTTCAAATTCACCAGCTGCTCCTTGGAAACTCTATACAGGGTCACTAGGGGTTGTAACCCACTCGAAGGCACTTGACAAGAACAACAACAATAGGCTTTTTGAGGTGTGGCTGTTGAGATTGAACCACCAACTTTGTAGTTCAAAATGACCTTGAGGTCTAGTGCCTATTCTTTGGTGCCACACCAGGACTCCTTATTCATGTTTAAAAGGCATTAAAATTACACAAAACTGAAAGGACAATCTGTTTCATCAAACAGGTACAATTACCAAGCATCCCAAGAAAACTTTCTGCAGGATCATTTGTAGTTTAGAGTCCACATTCTAACTCTTCAGGAGTCAGATCCAGAGGGATTGCTGGGGTGAGGACAGTGCACAGGATTTATATAAAAAATACCCAAAACTGTGCTAAATCTTGTCTCTGCTACTTAAAGGCGCCATGACCTTCAGTTTATTACTTAACCTCTCTGAGTTTGTTTTTTCCATTTGAAAAATGGGACTTGTAATTAATCACAGATTTGTGGCAAATGACATCCTATAACAGAGAGTTTGGCGTGCTTTTCTGCCTTCTCTGAATCCGTGTCCTCACAATGCCGGAGTATTTGTCATGTAGGGTACATCCTGGAAGGAAGCTTGTCTGTCTTTCGCACTGCTTCCTTGTCCACTGCTGACTGGCTCAGATGACTTCCTGTGTGGCTGGAGAGATTGGAGTTGTCTTGGTCACCTAGAGCTGCTGTAACAAAATGTCACAAAGTGGGTGGTTTATAAAAATAGAAGTTTGTGATCTTACAGTTCTGGAGGTTAGGAATCCATTTTCAAGATGTCTGCAGAACCATTCTCTTCTTCCAGTGACTCTAGGGGGAGACCTCTCTTTATCTCTTTCTGCCTCTGGTACTCCCTGGCATTCCTTGGTTTGTAGACACACCTTCACAGGGCCATCTTTCTTCTATCTCTTGGTATCCTCTTTTATGAGGTCATTACTCATGTGGGATTTGGACCCACCCTACTCCAATATGATCTCAAACATCTTATTTCTAAAAAAAGTCACGTTCATATACACAGAAGTTAAAATTTCAACATATCTTTTTTGGGAACACAATGAACCCAGAACAGGAATCTGTGACACTTGGTAGTATTTGGAACCAGTTGGAGAATGAGAAGAGAAAGCGCCTGGGAATTCCAATGTTTTAGGGGTGAATAAAGGGTAGAAGGCCAAGGAGAAGGTAGAGGTGGGCATGGAAGTGTGAAAGGAAGGCCAAAGTGGAGGAAGTACTCAACTGTGGCAGACAACCCCAGAGCGGTCACCAAAGACATGTTTCTCATGCGATCTTCAGGCTGCTAAAAAGGTGTTTTTTTTTTTTTTGTGATTGCTGGTAGAGTCTGGAGCCAGAAGGAGAGCAGCTGCCGAGGAATGGAACACCCCGGGAGAAACTGAGGACGTGGGAGAACAAGGTAAACCACATGACATGTAACTGATGTTCTTCATTGTCCTTCAGACTCTTCTTTTCTATGCTCTTGCAACAGTTCAAGGGAGCAGAGAACTAACCAGCACGATTAGTTCTTTCTAAAGGAATGGGAAAACCAAGATCCATGGCTTTTTTCACTCATTGTGATGGAGTTGGGATTTGAAGCTAGATTCCGTGAAACTCAGTCCTGAGTCCTCCACTCTGGACCAACAGCTTCTTGTGGGAGTTTCCTAAGTGTTTCTAGTTCCAAAGTTCCATGTGGCAAACAAGCAGTACATTCCTTTATCTAGGTGCCTTGACCACACAGAAGGCCCCCGCCCACCCCCACCCCTGTTTCCTGGGACTCTACAGTGTTTCTTGTTGTGGGACAATATCCAGCCCAAAGTGGTCCCTTCTACATCATCCTGACTAATCATGCAATGATTTCTTGCCTTGGTCCTGTTTATGTGTTCACAGCCCTTCACCCTGATTACATGAGGGGACACCTAAGTTCTAAGGAGCCCTGGGGCTATACTTGGCTGATAACAATAGATTAGCAATTTGAACCCACCAGTGACTTCCTGGGAAAACTGCTACAGCCCAAGAAGGTGAGCACAGTTTGGAGGAGAAAACTCCGTGCTCACATGACCTCTCCGCTTGATCTCTCTGTCCCTGACATTTCCCCCGCTTTGTGTTCCCACTGCTTTTCTGTAAAATGACAGTCCCCAGTTGTGTGGGGTGGAGATCTGCCAGAACACAGGCTGGCACTGTCTCAAGCAGGGCTGGCTGTAAGCACAGCTGTGTGGACAGCAGGGGTGAAGGCCCTGGTGGGAGGGAGCAGGAGGAGGAAGAGCTTGTGTTGTCCACAGTGAAGTTCCTGATGCTGTGGCCTGTGGACGTGTGGGAGATGCTGAGATGGAGGATTCTGGTGAGATCACTAGAAGAGGGGAGAGCTTGTATCACACTTCAGATTCCGTTTGGATTCTGAAGACCCACAAGTTAACTCCATGCTTGGTATCTTCTGATCTGCTGAATATTGCTAGATACATTGCGTCCCAGCTTGAGTTCTCTTCTTATTAATGTGCAAAGACCACTGGCGTTATTATACTTTCCACAGGATCTTCCTTCTACAAGTTTAGGGCTTTAAAACAACTTTGTGAAGTGTTGTATAGCATTGGAAATAGCATGGTCAGGCAGAATTCTGGCACCTGATCCACTAGTGTGGACCCACTAGTTGTCATAATTAGTGCAATCTTGTCTTCCCTTTGATGTCTTATTCTTGAAGGTTACTGGGTCAAATGAAATATTGTGTGAAGGTGTGTTGAAATGCATTAGGTTTTGGAACATAATGACAATAATAGTCACAGTTGATATTTACTGAGCTGTTGCCATATGTCACACAATGGTGTGAGCTTTGTTCACGGGTTCATTTATGTAGTCCTTATACCCATAGATGACGCCATTACTTTCCTTGAGGAAACTGAGGCATATCTCACAGTCGTACAGCCAATAGTAGTAGCACCTGTAGGTTTGCCGCAAAGCCTGTCCTATTCATTGTGATGCTTTATTGCATTACCATGAGTATGCTGTTGTTGTGAGTTGCTGTGAATCAGCTCAGACTCATGGACACTTTATGAACAACAGAAGGAAATCCTTCCTGATCCTGCACCAGCTTCATGCTCATTGGCATGTTTGAGACCATAGCTGTTGTGTCCATTCATTTCCTAGAAGAAAAACCATCAGAATCTTGCTGAGAAATAAGGATGGCAAGACTTCATCTTACTTTGTTGGGACACATCATCAGGAAAGACCAAACTCTAGTAAAAGACAACCTGGTTAGTAAAATGTTATTGTTAAGTACCATTGAGTTGGTCCGACTCATAGTGCCTCATCAGGACTCCATTGGTAAAATGGTTGTTGTTCTTGTTGTTAAATGTTGTGGAGTCAGTTCAGACTCATAGCAATGCTCTATATGGTTTCCAAGGAGCAGATGGTGCATTTGAACCACCGACCTTATGGTTAGCTGTGTAGTGTGTATCTTACAACAGCACACCAGGACTCCATTGGTAAAATACAGGGCCAGAAAAAAATGGCGGAAGTCTTTAATGAGTTGGAACATGAATACAAGTATGTAGGATTAAAATGCCATGAACATGGTAAGGGTGAAAACTATACTTAAAGTATAGAAAGAAAACCTATCACTTTCTCTCATGCTTTTTTATCCTTCTTATCTCAAAAAGGAGACAAGTGTATTCTTCTTATCTCAAAAAGGGGACAAGTGTAAATGTTATCTCCTTCAGGAAATGTGGCTAGACTAACAGCCGGCATACTAGGCTTATCTCACATCCTGAGCTTCCCTCTGTCTTAGCATCACATTAGGTTGTTGTCTATGCATTTGTGGGCCTGCCCAACCAGACAATGAAGGCAGCAAATGAATCTCCTCCAGCTTTGACCCAGAGCCTCGTCCTGGCAGGGAGACAGTGGAGCTGGGATGCTGGGGATCTGGGTACCTGAATAGAGTTAGGATGCTGAATGTCTGAGTATCTGGCATTTTCTCCTTTTGCTCTCTTCCCTCTCACTCCAAGTAGCTGACCCTCCCATCTTCCCAAGAGAGTCCCTGTTGAGAGGCTTCAAGGGTCAGTCTGGGTATAGTAAGTTTGTCGGCCTTCAAAGAGTTAACTGACTTCAGAGTGAGTCATGCACACTATATTTGGAGCTTTCTCACTTCAGATTGTGCAGCGCTTGGGGTCAATGACAGTGTTGTGAATGGACAAGCGCACTTGAGGTGCTTGGGAGAATGAAGTGATGGACTTTAAAGGTGGTTAAGAGTTCCTCCCACAGGGACAAAAACGTCCAGGGCAGCTCAAGGGCAGTTAATCTCAGGGGCACAGCGCCTATATAGCTCCTGAAGACCATGGAGAAAGAAGGCTCCTTGCACTGTGGATTTTACTAGTATCGATCTCCTCACTGCCTTTATATAAGTGTTGTTGAGTTGGTTCCTATCCATAGTGACCTTGTATAGGATTTCTGAGGAGTGGCTGGTGCGCTTGGACCACTGATCTTGCAGTTCAGCGCATTAACCCACAGCACCACACCAGGACTCTCTTGCTCTGTCTTTTTCTCTCTATATATATTTCAAAATCAGTAAACCAGTTGCAGTGGAGTTGATTGTGACTCATGGCGACACCATGTATGTCAGAGTAGAACTGGGCTCCAGAGGGTTTTTGAACCTTATTAAGGATGATGTTGAAACACAAAGTAAGAGTGGATGGAAGGGGCCATCAGGCAAGAGTGCTGGAACATTGAATCCTCTAGAAGATAAATGAAGACACCCTAGCATGGTGTATTGAGTCTTGAGAGGAATGTAAGGGATCTCCATTTAGATCTCACGCCCTCTCCTTAGCTACCCAGGAAACTCTGTTCTATTGTCATTTCTCTGTGTCTTCCAGCAGGGGGAGGTCTTCTATGGGTATCAGAGTGGGTGGAATTTAGGGCTCTGCCTTGCACCTCTCCAACCAAAGCCCCAACCCATTCACACCTTCTTAGAGACAGGAAACCCTCCATTTCAACCCAAAGGTCACTCACTCTTTAATATGGTGCTGAGGTCCACTGTCCACATCAGAATATGGAAGGACGCATCCATACCTGGAGGAAACACAAGTCTGTCATATCAGATGCACTCTGGACACTCGTTGCTTACCATGTGGGCTTCTTCCCTGACTTCCTGACTAGAGTGGGAGTATGAGGAGGGTGGGGACTTCTGATTGGTTGCTATGAGTCTGTACTGATTAGACTGCACCTAACAACAACAACAACATATATTGAAATGGACTGAATTGAACCACACACCTTATTGTGTGTGAAATGGGAATGTTGGGAAGAATCAATGAGCTTTTATAGGTGGAAGGGTCTGACGCAATGCCTTGTCCACTAAGTGGACTTCAACAAATACAAGTCCAAATTGAAAAAAAGAAAACAAATTGCCAGAAGAATCCATTTACTTTTCTCTTGTTTCTTTCAGCTTAAATGCTACATCAACACCTCACTTTTGTGTCTTTTCCACTTTCTATTCTTTCTGACGTACGGTCTTGCATTTCTAGCACTCTGCACCATGCCATTTTCCTTGTGATTTGTGTCAGCTAGCACATGGTTCTGAGTCAGTTCTTTAGCCATGTATGAGTGTAAATCATGGTGCTTTGTGCTTTAGGAGATAGCTTCAAATCCAGAGGGAGACGGATTCAACCAAGAGGTAACTATGCGAAAGGAGGAAACCAGATCGCCTGCCATCCCCACAGGTGCCTTTTGTTGGCTTGAGAGGCATTGTGTTAAAATTTTGGTTGCCAAATGTATGTGTGAGAATTTATCACAATGAAAGTACCTTTTGGTAGCTTAAGTACCTGACAAGAACATCTCAGCATTAAATCATTAATACTCCCACCTGCTGCCAACTATAACTTCTTTCTTTTATCATGATAATACAGACTGTCTGATTCTCTGGGAGAGTTTTTGGGCAGCAAAGCAGTCGACATCTGGAAAAATTTCCTTGTGATGCTGAAATTTCAGTCATTTCGTCAGTGTAGTGACTTTGTGCTTCCCCACATATGAAGCTTTTTATAATTCATGTTAAAAATTTTAAACTCCAACCAAGCAAGTCTGCAATCTATTTATTTGGCATCAGCTTCCCTTGTATGGTGAACATGCCTACTGATTATAACCATGTCCAATACTGATGATGTGGTAGCAGGACAAGAGACCAAGAGTAAACGTTCCAGCAAGAAGGCTTGGTTCAGGGATGTCTTAGGGATTATCTTCCATATACATATGCTGTAGAGGAAACTCATGATGTGGTGCTGTAGGATCAGCACTGGGCTGCAAGAATCCCAAGGTCAGCAGTTCAAACCCACCAGCCACTCCTTGGAAACCCTATATTAAGTGCCACCGAGTTGCCTCCAACCCACAGCAACCCCGTGTAGGGTTTCCAAGGAGCAACTGGTAAGCTTGATCCACTGACCATGCAGTTCAAACTGGTTTTCAGTCTGACACATTAACCCACAGCGCCACTCCAGGACTCCTTGGAGTCGGAACTGACTCCACGGCACTTAACAGAAGCAACATAGAGGGAACTGGAAGTCTTTGATCTCTGTAGGTTTTGATGACAGCAAGTGGGTGACAAAGGAGTACCTTTTGATTGTGGAGTGAATTAATTGGGTTCTCCCAATTTTGAGTTCCCCAAAATTTATGTTGTGGTCCTAAACCCTGGCACCTGTGAATGCCACCTGTTTTTGAAAATGGGGTCTTTGAAAATGTTATCAGTTAACTTGCGATGATACTGCATTAGAGTGGGTCATAGTTTAACGTGAGTGATGTATTTGTGATGATACTGCATCGGGGGTTGGAGGGGGGGGTCATAGTTTAACGTGAGTGATGTCCTATAAAAGAGAAGAGAAACAGAGAGAAAGTGTGACCATGTAAAGATGAATGCACATGCCAACAAATGCCCGGGGTTACTAGAAGCTGGGAGACTCAAGACAGGACCTTCCCCTTTCTTGTTGTTGTAAAGTGCCGTTGAGTTGATTCCGACCCATAGCAACCCTATAGAGGGTTTCCAAGGAGCAGCTGGTGAGCTTGAAGCACTGATCTTGCAGTTCAAATGACTTTGCAGTCTGACACATTAGCCCACAGTGCCACACCAGGACTCCTTCAGAAAGAGAGAACATGACCTTTCTGAGTTCAGACTCCTAACCTCAAGAACTATAAGACAATAAATTTCGATTATTTAAAACAACCCACTTTGTTGTATTTTGTTATGGTAACACTAAGAAACTTTTACATCTCCGAAGAATGTGACAGAAAGAAACAAGTTTTTCTTGACAATTAAATTCTGCCAGTGAACCTTAGATATCACCTGTGTGGTACCTGCACTTTTGTGGAGAAGGAGGTGTCATAATCAGAAGACCTGCTAATCTTGTGTATTTCCCATTGCAATGTAATGAATTCATTCTGGCATAAACTTGTCTTGTATGGCCAACGTGCCTGTATCAGTATATAAGGCGTCACATGCTCGTGATGTGGTAAGCAGGACAAGAAAACAAAAGTAAACCTCTAACAGGAAGGTTTGGTTCAAATACATAGGTGAATACTTCTACATATATATTTGCAATTGCTATAAATATACCCAGGTATATAACAGAGCAATTAGTGGGCAAAGGTGTGTAAACTTCCTCGCCATAACCAAATACCTTGAGGGAATGACTTACTGGACCTGGAGGTTTAGGACCATTAGTTATGGGGACTGTGAAGGTCAACTGGCATAATATAGTCCACGAAGACACTGTTGTACATCTTACTTTGATGACTGCGGTCTTCAGAACTTGTGAATGATTATCTAAGGTGTAACTATTGGTCTCTCCTGGTCAGAACAAAGAAGAGTGAAGAAAATCAAAGATACATAGAAACAGTTAATCCAAAGGACTAGTGGACTTTGTGAACCTAAGCCTCTATGGTCATGACACCAGAACTATATGGTGCTTGGCTCCTATGGCTGCCTGATCTGAAAGGGATCAAATAGAGGGTTCTGGATAAAGTGGGAGAAACACGTGGAACAAAATCCAAAATCATAAAGAGCATGCTAACTCATCAGATAGAGACTTATGGAACCCCCAAGATTATGGCCCTTGATCATCCATCAAGGCTAGAACTGAACTAACCCCGGTGGATCATTTTTCAGTCAAACAATAGACAGGTCTATAGGGTGAACTACCAGCTGCTCCGAGGGAGAAAGAGGAGGCTTTCTGCTCCCGTAAAGATTTACAGCTTCGGAAACCCTGTTCAGGGTTGCTATGGGTTGGAACTGACTCAACGGCACTTAACAACAACAACATAGGGGTGAACAGTAACACCAGGGTGGCAAACACTCCATAGAACAGTCAACCCTTTGAGATCCAAAGAGCAGCATTGCCTGAGGACAGTGCTGTAGGTAAAAACAGGATCAAAAGATTGGTTTGAACCACAAGGTCAGCTGTTCAAGCTCACAAACTGCTTCTGGGAAACCCTAAACAGGGTCGTTATGAGTCAGAATCTGCTCGACGGCATAAAACAACAAAAGTCAGAAAACAGGAATGGATAGAGAAGAAGAAGTGACTGGAAATGGCAAACGCAGGGAGGCAGTGGGAAGAGTTACAATGTGGGGATTGCCATCAATGTCACAAAATGGGACACAAATTTGCTCAGTAAAGTTTCAATCAAATCATAATAAAAAGGAGAAGGAGTAGGAGGAAGACGGGGAGGAAGAGGAGGATGGTTTGGCTCAGACATAAGTCTTAAAGATTGTGAGTTTACTCGGCATGAATCTGTCTCTTTGAATCTAACCAATTCAGGACATTCACAGAAGGAGTCTGTAGCCCTGGTAGGCTGAGGAGGACCAGCTGTGACCGTAGGAAGGTCACCATGGGGTGCCTTCTTGAGCCCTTCCATTGCATCATGTTTCATCTGTGCTAGTGCATTAAGAGGTATACACAAATAAGAGAGCTTTGCTCTCTGGGATGGCTTAGTCAAGGAAGGTCTAGAGGTTGAAAAACTGACCTCTTAAAGTTTCTTGTGGTTTTGTGGTTCTATGAAAGTTCTTTCTCTCAAATAATATGAGAAACAGAGAGGCTTAATTGAGAAGGAAGTGGGAAATGAAGACATTTGTACCAGTGGACAAGTTCATGTAGACCGTAGACAAAGGACTGTGTACTTTTTCATTTTATCCTGGTGTGAATGGAGTCTCCTCTGAAATGAGGAGCCATTAAGTCTTTAGACATGAAGGTGAATTCTTCTTTATGTTATCTATGGGAAACATGAACCTTTTCAGACTAACTCATGGATGATGGGGAATGTGGTGGCTCCATACGATTAGCACTGGAATGAGAACCACAAAGTCTTTGGTTTATGCCTGCCAGGTGCTTTGCTCCAGGAAGATTTCAAGTCTTGGAAACCTTATACAAGGTCTCTAGGAGTTGGAACCAACTCCATGGCCCTCAGCAACAGCAACAACAGTATAGGTGGTGACTAGAGCAGATTTCTGGCATAGAAAGGTTGAAATGTTAATTTCCATATTTATCCTTAAAGCTGCTGTCAGAAACAGAATGTTGATTCATTCATTTATTCAACAAGCATTCAGTGCTGGGCATTAGTCTAGAACTTTGCACGGCATCAGGGAACTAAACCGACACAGATTCTAGTCCTCATGAGGCTTACAGCCTTGCGAACATTTGGGTCATTGATTTGGCTGTGGATAATTTAGTTTAATATTTGCTTTAAATTCTAGAATATTTAAACAAAAGGAAAGGTACTGTTAAGGTAACTTGGATACCTGTGTTTGTATTGATAACCAACTTCTACAGAGTTTATGTTTATTTTTTCTAATTATGGACAGAGTTGAAAATTTGCAGGACACATAAAAGAAAATAAATCATCCTAAAATTTTTTTTGCATTGGAAACCACCAGCAGCATGGCTAGTATATATTCATAGTAGTCAGGACAAGCTGAAGTGGCTGGCTTGGGAAATCAGATTACCTGTAACCTTAACCCTGGAATATAATTACTATGACCACTTTGGTGTGTTTCCTTATTGTCTTTCTTAAGTGCAGTTTTTACATAGTTGTGACCAGCTTGTATACTACCTTCTGGTTTGCACTTTTTTCTTAACATATAATTTATCTTTACTTTCACTAACTGACTTATTCTGAGCCATACTTTTTTTTAAAACACCATCAACTTTGCTATTGTTGAACATAGCAGAAGCCTCATTTAGGACACAAAAATACATGTGTGTGTAGTTGTTTGGGTGACAAGGAATACATTTGCTATCTTGTTCTGGAAGAAAGTCATAGATAAATTTAGCTGTCCACAGATATAGTACAATCTCTCTCTCTTTCTCTTTTTTTAAGTTTTTATTGTGAACTGAGTGATAGTTTATATGGGAGAACATTGGCTTTACACCATTGTTTCATTGCAATGATTACAATCTCTGTGCATCATCATTCAACAGTATTTACTTCCATTTCCTCTGTGGTTTTTTTTTGGGGGGAGGGGATGTACACAAAAACACTCAGGAATATATAATTATTTAAATAACCAAAGGACACTTTCTTGGAGTAGAATCTCCCTCTCTTCCTCTTTTTATCTTTTTACATTTTTATTGTGAATTGAGGGATAGTTTACATGGGAGAACATCAGCTTTATACTCATCCTGTCATATTTCATTTCATTGCAATGATTACAATCCCCTCCATGTACCATCAATCAACAGTATTTGCTTCTATTCCCTCTGTTTGGAGTAGAATCTCTTTTATAAGTTATTTTTAACCAATAGCTGGATCTATTCTGTGTGTCAGAAACCCCCTTTTGGGTGCCCTGTCTATTCTCGTTGATTCCAGCATTCTTGGTGCTCTTGATAATTCTGTTGTCAAGGTTGCCACAGAGGTACCTTCTCCAGGGATTTTAGAGCCACACTAAGAAAAGCTGGCTCCATAGCGCCGTTCTTTGTTATGGGAGGGTTTGAGATGAGATGCACAGATACAACACTCAGCACAGGGCCTGGTATAGGGTGACCTGACACATGTTCACCCCTAAGAAGTCATGTTCCTCTTCCCACGTACTAATGCAAGTGTGTTCCGACTCCACTTATAACCAGTTATCCATCTGGGACCTATCACTTGGCGAGTTGTAACCTTGGATGCTCTGTATTTATTCTAATCCCCTGCTCCCCAGATCCTCATCAAGCATCTTTGATGTGGTAGCTTTTGCTGGCCTAAGTAAGACTATTCATTGAATTTCTACCCCTTTGCACTTCTCTGCTGTCTCTTGACATACTGTCATTTTTTGGTATTTCTGTATATTTATGTTTTCTAGTTTTAGAAAGAAAAATATGTGTAATATAAGATGATACAATTTTCAACTATTAAATTCATTGTATTTTGGGTTTATTTTCTAAGCCATAGATACAACATGCTATTAAAATTGTTTATACCCTTAAACCTTCTCTAAGTAATAATAGTAACAACAGACAAGATGAGAAAGAGGTGTCCTTCTTCATTCATTGTGGTGGGTGAGTCTGGGTTTAAGCTGAGAAAGTGACAGCTGTAGTAGCTTTTTACCTGAGCCCTTGGACACACAGGTACAAACCAGGCCCTTCCTCACCTGGTGAGCTGGAGGTCCAATTGGGTCAAGGCACATAGGGTTTCAAAGGGTCATTGTTTACCAAACCCTTTTTCTTCTGTACTAATGTCATTTCACAGCCCCCACTTGCAGTTTGGTGGGGGCTATGGGATATGAGAAGAACTGATGTAAATTTCTCTAGGCCTGGTCACTAAAATCCATGCTTATACTCTTCTACGTTTTTTTCTCTTCCTTCATTTACCAGCTAGATGTGGAGGATCTAGCAGATTCTGGGTCCCTGAATACAATTAAGCAGCATAATAAACAAAAGTAAATCTGAGCCTGTAGGGATATTTGTTACAGTTTAGTCACCCCAACCAATACAGGATTTGTCACATTGTGCTCAAGAAATATTAGTGTCTTTTCTCTTGGTTTCCAAGAAGCACAAGCCCAGAATGTCAGAAAGCTCACAAGAAAGTTGAGGTGAGAAAAGTTGGTAGTGTTAATCTAAGCCAGGCAAGCCATTGAAAGAAAATTGGGAATCAAGCAGGAAAAATGAATTCTCGTACTCAGATGGCCATGGTACATGGAGGGAGGGCTTTTAGTGGAAGACATGGCCTACAGTCAGGACCCAGAAGGAACCATCATGATGGAAACAGGTCCCAAACCTGGATTTTCACTACAGTCATCTGGAGACCTTGAAAAAAAAAACTAATACTCCACCCCCATCCAAGACCAGCTGATTCAGAATCTGTTTTGGGGGGGAGTCTTGATGGTTTACAAGGAGTCTCTGGGTGGCACAGATGGTTCAGTGCTCCCCTACTAACCAAAAGGTTGATGATTCAAAACCATTCAGGCACATGTAAGAATAAATGCCTGGCAACTTGATTCTGAAAGGTCACAGCTTTGAAAACTTCTATGGAAGGATTCTACTCTGCACACACAGGGTCGCCATGAGTTGGAATCTACTGGATGACAACTAATAACAATTTATTATTGAATTAACACATTTATAGAGGAAAGCTGAGCAGATGTAAGTAGGGAAGACTTGTTGTTGTTGTTAAGTGCTGTCAAGTTGATTCCAACCCATAGCGACCCTGTATAGGGTTTTCAAGGAGCACCTGGTGAGCTTGAACCACCGACCTTGCAGTTCAAAAGACTTTACAGTCTGGCACATTAGTCCATAGTGCCACTCCAGGACTCCATTAAAAAATGACTTAAAAAAAAATTATGTTTTTTAGAAAGCTTACTTTTTGGTATCATAGTCCTGGTGTGGTGCTGCGAGTTAGAGCGCTGGACTGCCAGATCAGCAGTTCAAGCTCACCAGCCGCTCCTCAGAAACCCTATACAGGACCACTATGAGTTGGAACTAACTTGATGGCACTTAACAACAACAGTTTACATATGTTGTTGTTGTTGTTAAGTGCCACCTAGTTGTTTCCAATGTGTTTTATTTTTTCCTAAAAATTTGCAAGTTAAAAACCAATGAGCAACCAGACTTGCAGTTCATCTTCGTTCTCTTACGTAGAAACAAGTAGTATCAAAAGGTATGATAAGCATGTAAAGTACATTTTCTCATAGTTATGTGCTCTAATTTGAAGGACCTCATTTGATTCGTGAGCTATGAACTGATCTGAATCCTGAGTTTAGCTGCTCCTCTAGTTTCTTGAGATGAACCCTGGGTCTCCACATTACCTCTTGTGGGAAATTAGTCTTGACCCTGACAAATTCCTCTTGGCTAATGTACTCAATGGCACTTAACAACAACAACAACAACGTTTGAATCAAACTACTAACATGTATGAGGGGGCTTCAAAACATCCAGGAAAAATGGGATTGAAAGGTAATGGAATTTTTCCATAAACTTTTTGAAGTCCCCTCGTATGTTGTTTCATTTGTTCTTCCTTTTATCAAACATTTGTTACTACGCCTCCCTTGTTAGAATCCATTTCATAGGTTAAAAAGGACCAATTCTGTTTCAAACAAATTTAAAATAAATGCAATAAAATTAGAAGTTATCCAAGCCCTGATGTAAGTATACTCACTATAATCCAAGAGTCAGCAAACATTTTCTGTTAAGAGCCAGAAAGTAAATATTTCTGGCTTTGTATATTACAGGGTGCTAGGCATGACGACTCAACTCAGCTGTTGTAGAGTGAAAACAGATGTCAACAACATGCAAATAAATGGACAGAGCTATGTTCCAATCAAGCTTTACGTATGGATTCTGAAACTGGAATTTTGTATAATTTTCATGTGTCCCAAAATGTTCTTCTTTTGAATATTTTCAGCCATTACATATGTGTAAACTTTTCTTAGTCCCCAGTCCCTACAAATGAGGTGGTGGGCTAGATTTGGTCAGCAGGTATTAATTTGCTGATCCTTGATGTAATGGAGAAGAGCATAGAATGCATACATTGGATTGGCTGCCTTGCTTCTGTTTTTGTTTGCGTTCTACTCCACAAGCATTTTTGAGGGAGTCTTTCTGAGAGAACAAGCCTAAATAATGCTTCTTTTAATCTTAGCAGGGAATTAGCACATTCTAAGCTTGTGTAACGTTGGTATTCACCTTCACTTGATTTGGTGTAGAGGCCTTACATTGAGAAGGCTGTTTGAAAGCTTTGCACTTGAACAATGCTCTTAGTGGTTCTGTAGGTGTACAATTTCTACAACCAGGAAGAGAGAGAATGATTCTGGGGACAAGAGATTTAAAAACATTTCTAATTGTTCAGGCAAGTTATTTTTACCAGTCTTTAGGGGACAGAGAAATGATCACAGTGTTATTATTTTTATAGATTGAATTTCAAAAAGCTTTCTGCTCAGAGTGATTAAATACTGTTTTAATTTCACTCACTCAAGGAAAAATTTCCATTGCATTAGAAAATTTTTTTTTTTTTTCCTTCTGGATAACTTAGGACAGGAGACGATATAACTCAGAACTTGCAAGTTCCTCATTCCAGGACTGACACCGACACAAAAGAAAGCAGGTGTTTCAGCTGAAAGTTTGGGAAAGTGGGAGAAACACTGGGTAAAATAAGAACTGTTGGGTAGTTACTGTAATCTCTGTTGTTGTTGTTAAGTGCCATTGAGTCGATTCGGACTCATAGTGACCCTGTATAGGGTTTCCAAGGAGCAGCTGGTGAGCTTGAACCACAGACTTTGCATTTAAATGACTGATGCATTAGAGATTACCACTGTAATCTCTAGCTATATTAAAAAAATATTATATGCAAAATACATAAATTATATATAAATATCACTTTACTTATAAAATGTATGATTGTTGTTGTTGTAGTTAAGTGCTGTCAAGTTGGTTCCAACTTATAGCGACCCTGTATAGTGCTTCTGAGGTGCGGTTGGTGGGTTTGAACTACCGACCTTTTGGTTCAAACTGACCTTGTGGTCCAGTGCTTATTCTATAGCACCACACCGGGACTCTGTTGTCACAGAGAAGAATTTTCCACAGTGTCTACATTATGTGAATTAGGGAGGGTCACCTGGTGATTGATTACAACAGCGTGTCTGGGGTTTACATGCTCTGTCTCACATACTCATTATTATGAAACTCTGGGAAGCTAAGCATCTTGCTCAAGGTCATACAGCTGGTAAGTGGCAGAACAAGGTTTGGAATTCAAGTCTGTCTTTCTGTAGAGCCCTTTTCATGCCTTCACATTGCAGTTAGTTCCAGATATGGGTCACAAAGAGCACATCATGGTTTTGAAGTACCTCAGTTCCCATGCTGAGATGTGTCATTATTTATGGCATAGGGTCTGTGGATGCCATTGCCTTTGATTAAAATTTTGTTGTTGCTGTTGTTGTTAGGTGCCATTGAGTCGGTACTGACTCATAGCGACTTTATGCACAACAGAACAAAACACTGCCTGGTCCTGGGTCAACCTCACAGTTGTTGCCACGCTTGAGCCCATCGATGCTGCCACTTTGCCAATCCATCTCGCTGGGGGTCTTCCTCTTTTTCTCTGACCCTCTACCTTACCAAACATGATATCTTTCTCCAGCAACTGGACCCTTCTGACAATATGTCCGAAGTATGAGAGATGAAGTTTGGCCATCCTACCTCCAAGGAGCACTCTGGCTGCACTTCTTCCAACACAGATCTGTTGGTTCTTTTGGTGGCTCATGGCATTTTCAATATTCTCCTCCAAGACCATAACTCAAAAGCATCAATTTTTCTATGGTCTTCCTTATTCACTGTCCAGCTTTCGCATGCATATGAGGTTATTGAAAATACCATGGCTTGGGTCAGGCACTCCTTAGTCCTCAAGATGACATCTCTGCTTTTCAACACTTTAAAAAGATCTTCTGCAGCAGATTTGCCTAATGCACTACTTTGTTTGATTTTTCTTGACATCAACACATCCCTGAGTGTTGATGGTTGATCCAAGAAGAATGAAGTCCTTGACAACTTCAATCTTTTCTCAGTTGATAAGAATGCTGTTTATTGCTCCAGTGGTGAGGAATTTTGTTTTCTTTACAATGAGTTGCAATCCATACTAAAGGCTGTGCTCTTTGATCTTCATCAGCAAATGTTTTAAGTCCTCTTCACTTTCAGCAAGAAAGATTGTATCATCTACATATTGCAGGTTGTTAATGAGTCTTCCTCCAATCCTGATGCCACATTTTTCTTCATATAACATAGCTTCTCGAAGTATTTGCTTAGCATATAGGTTGAATAAGTATGGTGAAAGGATACAATCTTGTTGCACACCTTTCTTAACCATTTAGTGTTCCCATGCTCAGTTTGAACAGCTGCCACTTGGTCCATGTACAGATTCTTCATGAGCACAATTAAGTGTTCCAGAATACTCATACTTTGCAATGTTGTCCATAGCTTGTCATGATCCACACAATCAAAAGCCTTTGCATAGTTAATAAAACACAGGTAAACATCTTTCTGGTATTCTCTGCTTTCAGCCAAGATCCATCGGACATCAGCAATGATACCCCTCATTCCACATCCTTTTCTGAATCTGGCTTGAACCTCTGGAAGTTCTCTGTCATGTATACTTGCAGCCATTTCTGTATTACCTTTAGTGAAACTTTACTCACATGGAATATCAAAGAGATTATCTGATGATTTCTGCATTCCGTCGGGTCACCTCTCTTTGGAACGGGCACAAAGACAGATCTCTTACAATCAGTCGGCCAGATTGTTGTCTTCCAAATTTCTTGGCATAGATGAGTGAGTGCCTCCAGTGCCGCTTCACTTTCTTGAAAGATTTCAATTTCTATCCCATCAGTTCCTGGTGACTTGTTCTTTGCCAATTCCTTCAATGCACCTTGGACTTCTTCCTTCAGTATCATTGACTCTTGATCATATGCTACCTCTTGAAATGGTTGAACATCAACTATTTCCTTTGGGTATAGTGACTCTGTATTCCTTCCATTTTCTTTTGATGCTGTCTGCATCATTCAATAATTTACCCAGAGAATCTTTCAGTAACAAAAGTCGAGGCTTGAATTTTTTTCTTCAGTTCCCCCAGATTGAGAAATGCTGAGTATGTTCTTCCCTTTTGGGCTTCTGGCTCCAGACCTTTGCACATGTCATTGTAATATTTGACTTTGTTTTCTCGAGCTGATCTTTGAAATTTTCTGTTCAGCTCTTGTTTCTCCTCATTTCTTCCATTTGTTTTCAGCATCTCTATGCTGGAGAGCAAGTTTCAGTGTCTCTTCTGACAATCATTTTGATTTTTTTCCTTCTTTCTTGTCTTCTTAATGACCTTTTGCTTTCTTCATGTATGATGTTCTTGATGTCATTCCACAACTCTACTGGCCTTCGGTCTTTAGTGTTTAAAATCAGATGATCTTTAAATTCAGGTTGGATATATTCAAGGTCATATTTTGGCTCTTGTGGACTTGTTTTCATTTTCTTCAGCTTCAGTCTGAATTTGTATATGAGCAATTGATGGTCTGTTCCATAGTCTGCCCCTGGCCTTGTTTTGACTCATGATATGGAGGTTTTCCATTGTCTCTTTCCACCTATGTAGTCAATTTGATTTCTGTGTATTCTATTCGGTGAGGTCCATGTGTATAATTGTCTCATGTCATCTAAAGAAGGTATTTGAAATGAACAAATCATTGATTTTGCAGAATTCTATCATGTGATCTCCAGCATAATTTCTATCACCAAGGCCATATTTTCCAACTACTGATCCTTCCTCTTTGTTCCCAACCTTTGCATTCCAATCACAAGTAATGATAAATGCTTCTTGATTGAATGTTTGATCAATTTCAGATAGAAGAAATTGGTAGAATTCTTCTGTTTCATCCTCATTGGCTTTAGTGGTTGGTGTGTAAATTTGAATAATAGTGGTATAAACTGGTCTCCCTGTAGGAAGGAGCATATTACCCTATCACAGACAGTGTTGGTTGTACCTCATGACTGATCTGGATATGTTCCTTTTGACGATGAATGCAACACCATTCCTCTTCAATTTGTCATTCCCAGCATAGTAACCATGTGGTTGTCAGATTCAAAATGGCCAATATCAGTCCATTTCAGCTCATTAATGCCAAAGACATTGATGGTTATGTGTTCCATTTCATTTTTGACAATTTCTATTTTCCTATATTCCTACTTCGTACATTCCACGCTCCGATTATTAATGGATGCTTGCCATAGACCTAACCAAAATATCAATGTGAGTGAACTCTTTTTTTTTTTTTTT
>NW_006408524.1:18608351-18615366 GCF_000296735.1 Chrysochloris asiatica
CCTCTTCTTTTTACTTCTGGTTGAGCTCTGATCATCCAGTCACGGAAGCCAGGATAAGTGGGTATTATCTGCAAGTGTGGGTGTTCTTATGCATATGCCTTCTCTTCTTATCAGCTGGAGTGATTGAACTTATAACTGAAGTTCCAACTGAACTCTGACATCAAAATCAAAACATAAACATTTCTTTAAAAATGGGTGGTGAGTCAAAGAAGATCAAATTCTGAAGGTTTGCCATTGATGTGGGTTCTAGTGGATTTGTGAGGTTTTATGGGTTCCCTTAAATTGTATGCAGAATATTGCACATGTGTATACATTTTTTTGTTTTTCTCTTTTCCTTTGAGAGGATTTCTAATTTTCACTAGATTCTTAAGATGTTTAGATTCAATGCCCTCTAAACTTAATGGGAACCAATTAGGAACATACCAGATTGACACTCTGGAGATTGATAATTGTCTGTTAATTGTGTCAAATTCTGTCACAACAAAAATGCAAAACACCAATTGTTGTTCAATGGATTCCTACTTAGCAACTCTATAGAACAGGGTAGAACTACCCCTTAGGGTTTCTGAGGTTGTAAATCGGTATGGAATCAGACTGTTGCATCTGTCTCCTGTGAAACTGCTGGTGGGTTCTAACTGCCTATCTTTTGGTTAGCAGTTGAGCACTTTACCAAGGTGCTACCAGGACTCCTGTCACAGCAAACTAAGTTAAAGAATTGTGCTTCCCTGATAGAATGAGCATTTGAATCACAGTGTTGAAGGAAAATGTTAAAAGTACCATGGACTGCCAGAAGAACAAACAAATCTGTGTTGGAAGGAGTACAGTCAGAGTGATTCTTAGAAGCCAGGATGGTGAGACTTTGTCTTTCATACTTTGGATGCTATCAGCAGGGATCAATCCTTGGAGAGGAGCATCATGCTTGGTAAATCAGCAAAAAAGAGAAAGACCCCCAACGAGATGGATTGGCACAGTAGCAGCAGCAATGGGCTCAAGTATAGCAATGATTATGTGGTTGACGCAGGACCAGGCAGTGTTTTGTTCTGTTGTGCACAGGGTCGATACTAGTTGGAACTGACTTGAGGGCACCTAACAACAATCTCACTGCCATTGCACATAAACCACACTGGATGTAAGCTGTCTGCCTCCTGCAGGGTCCCTTCCACACATGCATCCCCAGTATTGTAACTGTTGTTGTTGTTATGTGCACAGAGTTGTTCCAATTCATAGCGACTCTGTATAGAGTTTCCAAGGAGTGGCTGGTGAGTTTGAAACCACTGACCTTTGGTTCAGACCTAACTTATAAACCAGTCTTTATCCCACCCCTAATAATTTCTTGGAGTCCTGGTGTGGTGCTGTGGTCTAATGCGTCAGACTGCAAAGTTGTTTGAATTGCAAGGACAGTGGTTCAAGCTCACCAGCTGCTCCTTGGAAACCCTATACAGGGTCGCTATGGGTCAGAATCGACTCGACGCCACTTCACAACAACAATAACTTCTTGGGAGTCCTGGTGTGGTGTTGTGGGTTAATGCGCCAGACTGCAAAGTCGTTTGAAGTGCAAGGTCGGCAGTTCAAGTTCACCAGCTGCTCCTCAGAAACCCTATACAGGGCCGCTGTGGGTCAGAACCAACTTGACGGCACTTCACAACAACAACATCAATAACTTCTTGCTGGTAGGAGGTAATACTTTTTCTGTATAAGCCTAATTTAGCCATTGCAAGTTCTGGAAAGACCGGTGACTGACTTGGTGTCATAAAGTGAAACATTTCCCTCCAAACCCTGTCCCTTTCTAGCTTTAGGACCTCATCAAGCCCATTTTAGCCTCAGTTTCCTCATCTGTAACAAGAGTTTTAGCTGAAGGGTTGTAAAATCCCTTCCACCTCCACAAATTCCAGGAGTGTCTTATTTAGAGGAGCCCTGGTGGGTCCGTGTGATAACAGAAAGATGTGTCAGCCGGCTTCTATAAAGATGTACAGTCTTGGGAACTTTATGAGGCTGTTCTACTTTGTCTTATAGGATCACAATGAGTTGGAATCCACTCGTCCATGGTAGTTTGTTGTCGTTTTTTCATCTTTTTTGGCAAAATTGAATTTAAGCGAACAGGGAGAAGCTATGTAGATTTTAGTGGGGCTAGAGCTTGGTTGTGAATTACCCATCTCACGGTCCCTGTGTGAGAGCGCTTACTCACCTATGTAGGGCGATTTAATTATTTTCTGTCCTGGGATGGTAGTGAGGAAACTAAGCTAGCTAGTTCTGGGGACTGCTGTTGGGAGGAAGTGGGCGTGGCGATTTTCCTGACTTCCTTGTTTGGAGTAAACTTTGGCAGCATCTGACGGTTTAGATATTTGCTTTTCCATCTGTTGATGCGCTTTTTGGAAGCTCTGTGGGTTGCCAGAGAAAATACATCTAAAAGAACTACGACGCCAAATCTTATCTGTTCCCTTGGGTCCCCAAACCCCACCAGCCTCGTTAGAGGGAAGCCGAAGCCGAAATAAAAATCAGACGTGGTTGTAGTACGCCGGCTTTGGCAGCTCTCAGAGATTAGAGTGGAAAAGGCACCAACCTTCCAGCCCCCCAGACGCTCCCGAGCGCGCGTCGCCTCCTTGGTTAGCACGCCTCTCCTTGTGTTTGCAACTTGGGATTGGAGACAGGGCGGCTGCGATGGCTCGTTGACTCCGCCACCAGTCGAGCGCGTTCATTGACGTTCCGGTCCCTGCTCTGCAGCCAGCGGCGGCTCTGTGGTGACAGCGCAGCGCAGCGCGGCGCGGCCAGGGGAGTGTACGCGGTCGAGCGCGGGGCGCGGGCTCGGGGCTGCGCGCTCCGAGGTGGGGGACCCGGGACGCCGCCGGCCGAGCCATGACGGACGCCAGTAACAGGAAGGAGGGCTTCAAAAAATGCCGGAGCGCTACTTTCAGCATTGATGGCTACAGCTTCACCATCGGTGAGAACTTTTCTCCTTCGTCTGACTCCAAGTTTGGGCAAACGCCCTGTCAGGTGGCGGCGAGGGTCCCTTTCTAAGCAGGGGGCGAAGAGGTCAGCGGCCGAGTGGGGGTCCTGGGATGCGACGCTCCCCTCTGGGAAGTCAGGCGTTTGGTTTCAGGATCGCACCTTTCTGAGCGGCTTGGTATATTGCTGTGATTTTAGTAACTCAAGCAGGGAGAGGAGGATTAGAAGACAGGGATGGGGACAGAGAGATGGAGGAAGAGATACTGAGAGAGGGAAGACAGCGTCAGAAAGACACTGCCACGAAGATACACAGATAGAGATAGCGACCTAAGCAGAGGTAGAATGACAGAGACATCGAGACACATAGATGCACTGATAAAAACACCAGACACCAGGTCAGAAGTACAGAGATAAACTGAAACACCAAGACCAACACGACTAAGACACATGGAGACAAAGACACATGGAGACGGTAACAGAAAGGACTGAGAGGTAGAGGCAGAGAGAAAGGCAGAAAGACAGACTTGGAGTCAATCAGAGACAGGAGGAAAAACTGAACAACAGGTTCCAGAAAAGTTGAAAGAGAGAGAAAAGATACCTATAGTAAAGCAGAAAAAGAGGCACATTCCGTCTGTTTAGAGAGAAAAACACAGTGATGGAGGGACAGTTACATGCTACTGGAATATTTGAGCAAAATTGTGGCGTCAGTAATCTGTAAGGACCGGTACTTGCCTTCTGGACTATCAGTGTCTGCTGGTTTTCTTTCTCTTCCAAATCCTTCACCAATAGGAGATACCAGCGGTATCTTCTAAGCTGTTGGAGGAAGCTGGACCACAAGGCTGACTCTCTGGAAGCCAAGCATTTTGAGACACTAGCTTTGATATGATTAATATTCACCCCAGGCTGTTGACTATTTTCAAGTAACCTTTGAAGGAAATGCCTTTTCATCCTTGCAGAACGGGGAATCCCAAGTAGTGCCCTGAAGCCCTCTTCTTTGGACTCTATATTGGGAGAACTAAAGGGCAGAGGCAGGCTCTTGAATTTCTACTTCTGGGAGTGGTTAGGTTCCTCTATGGTTTTAAATCTGAGTTTACTCCTACAACCTTTGAAAATAAGGGTATCTCACCTTCTGCTTTTTGGTGAACTGTGCCTGCTTGGAAGTACAGGTAGAAAGCTTTAGGGATGAGGAAAGACCAACAAAGAGGAGCTAATCTGGGCCACTTTTGCCCTTTCTAATAGCCCGAGGTTTCTTTGCCATGAACTAAGGAAGTTATTCCGGGACTAAATCTATGTTCCTCAGGTAGCTTCTTGAATTTACTTTTCTTGCCTCAATGATCATTTCTGACCTGTCTCTTCCACATACGCATCATCTCTTGCTCTTGTTCCAACCCCGTATTGTATGTACCCCTCAGAGCCTCTGCTGACCCTGTTCCTGCAGCCAGGAATGCTGCTGCCCAAACTGTGCATTGAGAAATCTTGCTCATCCTTTATACTCAACTCTCAGAAATATTGTCAGAAATAATTCTCCTTTTGCTGTCTCTACAGCCCTGCAGTCCTCTATCAGAGCTTACATTTTACCTTGACTAAGTTTAGGGAGTCCTGGTGTGGCACTGTAGGATAAGCACTCAACCTCCAGGTCAGATTGAACAGCAAGGTTGGCGGTTCCAACTCACTAGCTGCTCCTCGGAAATCCTATACAGGATTGCTCTGAGTTGGAACCAATTTGATGGTACCTAACAACAAGGAGCTCTGGTAGCGCAGTGGTTATGAATCGGGCTGCGAACCTTAAGGTCAGCGGTTCGAAACTACCAGCCGTTCCGCAGGAGAAAGATGAGGCTTTCTACTCCCGTAAGGATTTACACCCTCAGAAACCCTGTACAGGATCGCTATGGGTCGGAACTGACTCGACGGCACTTAACAACAACAGCAATAAAGTTATTTAGGGACCTATTGGTTGTCTTCATAGCCTTAGAAATTCTTCAAGGGTCAGACTCTCTTATTTTTCACTCTCAGTGGGTGCTGATGAGTGAAATGTTGATAGAAGTGAATTAAAATTTGCTCTGGTCAGATGTATTTCATTAACAAACCATTGTAATGCCAATATTAGTGTCCATGAGTTTATTAAGATAACTTTCAAAAGTGATTTGGAAGTTATACTTGATAGTTCCTGAGAAATTTTATCTCCCTAAAAAGTATGGCATCTTAAAACCCAGGTTCATAGGTGATCCTTGTCCTCCAAGTCCCCTCCTTCCTTTTGCTCCCATCTCTTTTTAGAAGACATGATCTGGTAAAATAGTCTGATCTGAGGTCAGAAGGGTCCCCCCAATAACCTAGTCACTTCCAGGTGAGGGGCTGCCAGTTTATTTCACATCATTGGGCATTAATCCATCTTTTCCTTCTACTCTTCCTTCTTTTTCTTCTTCCAAAATGTTTTTTAACTTTACCATGTTAAAATATGCAATTTTGCATGATGCCTGACAAATGGCAAACATTCAATAAATGAGAATTCTTGTAATATTCAAGACTCTTAAGTTAATACCATGGGATTGGGGGAGGGGGCAGTTGATGAAGATAAGTCAGACCTACCCTCTGTATTCAAGGAATTTGTATTTTGTTAGGGTGATGAGACACGTTCATACATAATCATTTTATCAAGCTGAAACTAATAAATGCCATAGGAGACATTTTAGAATTTTTAGGTAATACATTTTTAAAAATACGAATAATAAAAAAGAAAGAAAAAAGTCATCTGTAACTTTGTCACTTATTGCTAAATACTATCCATATTTCTTGTATATACTTCCAGTCCTTTTTTGTATATACATAATTTAAAAAATATAAAATGCAATCAGAGTTTTTGGTAATTTGTTATTTAGTAATATATTACTAGAGTACTATGTGGTGCTGTAGGTTAAGCACTGAACTGCTAACTACAAGGTCGGCAGTTCAAACCTACCTTTTGCTCTTTGGAAACCCCATACAAAATCACTATAAATCAGAACTGACTTGGTAACATTTAACAGCAATAACAGAATATTATCAGTTTTGTTTCATGTTATAAAATACTAATTTCTTTCAATAGTCCCCTATTGTTGACTATTTAGGTTGGTTGCTTTTCATTTTCACCACAAAAAACAATTTTTTTCCCTTTAAAAACCAGCAACTGTTTTTTTAGTACACATTCCTAAAATTGTTATTCTAAGAGTATGCCTGTTTTTGACACAACTGTTCTCTGCAAAGACTGAGAAGTTTATGCTTCCACCAGCAGAGGATCAAGGTGTCCACGGTGTTGCCATCGTTGTTAAGTGACGTCGCGTCAGTTCCGACCCATAGTGACCCTGTATAGGGTTTCCAAGAGTGGCTGGTGAGCTTGAACTGAAAACCTTGCAGTTTAAACCAACCGTGGGGCGCTTATCCTAGAGCGCCACACCAGGACTCCATCTAGGTGCCCGTACTCTCTTATTAGTGTTGGGTACCATCACTTAAAGCAAGTTGCTAGTTTGCAAAGTTGTTATTTTTGTTGTTAAGTACCATCGAGTCAGTTCCGACCCATAGTGACTTTGTATACAGTTTCCGAGGAGCAGCTGGTGCCGACCTTGCTGTTCAAACCAACATTGCAGTCCAGCACATTAAACCACAGTGCCACACCAGGCCTCCACTTGTTGTTATGTGCCGTGGAGTCAGTTCTGACTCATAGCAACTCTCTGCAGGGTTTCCGAGGCTGTAAACCTTTACTCTTTCTCCTACGGAACAGCTGGTAGTTTCGAACTGCTGACCCTGAGGTTCACAGCCCGATTCGTAACCACTATGCTACCAGAGCTCCTTAGGATGTAATAAATCAAGTAGTTCTCTATTAGTGATATGAATATTATTTTACTTCTTTTGAAAAATAGTCTTTTAATGTCCTTTGTATATTTTTCCTCTGGAAGAGTAATTTATCATCAATTTGCAAGTACCTATTATATACATTGTTCTTGTTGATGTTAAGTGCTGTCAAGTCAGTTCCGACTAATAGTGACCCTAAATAGGGTATCTGAAGAGCAGTTTGTGAGTTTGAACAGCCGAACTTGCC
>NW_006408524.1:18617137-18650796 GCF_000296735.1 Chrysochloris asiatica
ATCTTTATGGTATTTTCTGCTTTCAGCCAAGATCCATATGATGTCTGAATCTGGCTTGAATCTCTGGTAGTTCAATGTACTGTCGCAGCCAATCTGAATTATCTTTAGCAAAATTTTACTTGCATATTATATTAATGATGTTGCCTGATGATTTCCGCATTCCTTGGGGTCATCTTTTGTTGAAATGGAAACAAGTATGGATCTCTTTCAACCGGTTGGCCAGGTAGCTATTTTCCAAATTTCTTGTCATAGATGAATGAGCACCTCTAGTGCTGCATCAGTTTGTTGAAAGATCTGGTGTGGTGCAATAGGATAAGGACTCAACCATAAGGTCGGTTTGACAGCAAGGTGGGTGGTTAACACTTACTGTCATTCCTCGGAAACCCTATACAGGGATACTATGAGTTGGGACCCACTCGACGGCACTGAACAACTACAGCAACAATATGATGGACTCCTCATGTGGCACTGTAGATTCCGCACTAGACTTCTAACTACAAGGTGGGCAATTCAAACGCACCAGCTGTTCCTTGGAAACCCTATACAAGCTCGCTATGAGTAGGAACCAACTCTGTGGCACTTAACAACAACAACAATTATGTATGATATACAGTTATCATAAACATCATATAATTGTTATTGTTGTTGTTATGTGCCGTGAGTCGGTTCTGACTCATAGCGACCCTGTACAGGGTTTCCGAGGCTATAAATCTTTACGGGAGCAGAAAACCTCATCTTTCTCCCGTGAAACAGCTGGTAGTTTCAAACTGCTGACCGTGAGATGAGCAGTCCGATTTGTAACCACTACACTACCAGAGTTCCTACATCATATAATTAATACATAATAATTCCATACTATTCATATATGTTTGTATATATACTTTGTATTATTGTTAAGGGTTTCTGAGGAGCGGTTGGTGAGCTTGAATGCCAACCTGGCGGTTCAAACCGACTTTACAATCCAGCACATTAACCCACAGCACCACACCAGGACGCCTCACTTATTGACTAACTTGTTATCCAACTGTTTGCGTTTATGACAATAGTAAAAAATCTACTATCTGACTATTACGCATATTAACGCTATATGTCTGGCAGTAACAAATTCAAAGGTGTGAAGTGAGAATAATGCTGGCTGTGAGGGTTAATGTTATAGATCACCTAGGCTGGGTCATGCTTCTCAGTGGTTTGGCAGTTATGTAATGATATAATTTAATTAGACAGTTATGTAATGCTATAATCACTCTCCATTTTTGCATAATGCCTGTTTTTTGCATAATGACCTGGTCTTTGGAACCTAACCATGTTGTTAAGTAAGAAATGGGTGTATAATATTTGCATGTTGCAAGTGCTACCTTTTATATGTATTAGAAATATTTCTTCCAAGCACGAAGACTCATATTTCTGCAACATTGATGTGTGACTATCAGGCCATGGTTAATAAATGCACCGGCATCTTGTAACCCACACTGACAGTTTTCAGTAGGGTGAAGTAGGTAGACAGTCCACTTCCCATCATGTGAGAGAAGAATCTTACAGAGATCCTGGTGGCCTCAGACCTCCTTTTTCAGGTGCCTGACTTTCAAAATCACTAGTTCTTCTATTCTGTTAATTAAGCAAAATTTCTAGGTCAAAGGACTTTACTGAAGAAATTCACATTATGGTACTGGTGACTCAAGAGATTCCTAGACATGGTGACCTATAAGGAAAATCAGGACAATAGGAGTTCTGCAAGTGGAAAGGGTTGACATACTACTGTAGTAAGGTCTGAACTTAAGGTGATCTTGATAAAGCTTTGGACTGAGGAGAGGAATTTCCTTTTGGTTCAGATAAGGCAGGAAAAAGGCTTCAGATATGGTCTAACCAGGGGTGGGACTCTTGAGGGGGTATTTGAAGTAGTCACTATGCTGGTGGGACCTGCATGACTGGTATTTACTGAGTAGAGCACAGAGGAGATAGACGTACTGCATGAAGAATTGGCCTGCCCCAACAATATCCCCAAGGAGCTCTGGTAGTGTAGGGGTTGTGAATCGTGCTGCTAACCTCAAGGTCAGCAATTTAAAACTACCAGCTGTTCCATGGGAGAAGGAGGAGGCGTTCTGCTCCCAGAAAGATTTACAGCCTCTGAAACCCTATGCAGGGTCGCTATGAGTTGGAACCAACTCTATGGCACACTACCATCACCACCACCATTATCCCCATGGAGAAAGCATGTAGGGTTTCCTATGAGATGGAGCCCCAGGGCTCCTGAGCTGGCCCGCATCGTAAGACCACACTGCACACAGACGCAGGGGACTTTACTCAGCTCATTTGATTGCATTTAAAAGGTAGCTGCTCTGACTGCCCTTTTAGGAGAAGAAGCCCTTAAGACTCAGAGACAGTGCATAGTTCACTAGAAGACACACAGTTAGGAAGTGGCAGAGCTGGATTCCAGCCCACATCAGCCTGACTCGTCAGTTCAAGGTTTATTCTCATACCATGTTGTTCCCACTGAGGACTTTTGCCCTGCCTGGGCCATGGGACCAGTCCATTAGGGAGAGAGATCTGGGAGCTTAGCAGGCCTGTTGAACAAGTACAGAGTGGAAGAAAACCAGAGGGAAACTGGACCATGGAAGCAACAGGGGCAGACTGTTCAGATGGAGGGATGGGGTTTGCTAAGCTGCTTTCATCAGCACAGCCTCTCACTAGGGCTTCCTGTACAGACCTGTACTCCCCTGCGTCCCGGGCCACAATGTTTTGTCTGTTCCTCATTCATTTTCTCAAGTCATGACATGGTCAAGAACTGCTTCACAGGTCTTGGAAACAAGACTATGAGGATGAATGTGTGCCATATTCAGAAATGATGACTGCTTTCAAGCCATTATGATTTGAGAGTACCATCTCTAGGAGACCATTGCATTTATGATCACAGTAGATGATTATAAAGATTAAAATTAATTGAAGACCATCTGTAGAAATTCAACTATAATGTGACTCTTGTGAGATTCTTATGAATTAACATTTGAATATGACAAGAAAGGCTGGAGGGTATATCATTGCTTTTCAGGACTTTTTGTCTTTTGGGTTTAATGAGATTGGTTGATAACCTGAAGGTTTAAGGTTTGGGCCCACCCAAGCTTCCTCAGAACATAGGCTAAGAGATGTCCTTTTGTAAAATCAGTCGTTGAAAACTCTAGAAAGCACAGTTGTGCCCTGACAGACAGTCAATGGCATTAAGTAGACCCATAGAGCCGTACTTTCTCTGTGAGGTGCCTAAAATACAAACAAATACACACTCACACACACACACACACACACACACATACACACACACCTGTATTAGAGCTTAAATTCTAAAACCCTTAGTTTGGGAAGGCTGTGGTTTACAGTGGGACCCCTAACTAAATGAAGCCTGTCATTTCCACTTCAGCCTCCATTTGCATTCAATCTGACCATTAGCCAGCAATATGGTAACTTTGTCCTCAGGGTGTTTGAAAGTAGATTCCAACTCATCTGGTCTTGTCGTCAGGGATCTTGCCTTGGCATTCCCTTAATTTCTTTTTAACAGATGTGGGTCCCCTGGAAACTGGGGCATCAGAGCTGCATGGTCGTAAGTCATAGAGTGACCATTAAGTAGCCAGGTGATTGAAGGGCCCTAGAATCAATCTTACAAACTTTTCTAATCTGCCATCCTGTAGGAATCCTTATCTTGGTTCTTTTGTGGCTTCTGTAGTCTCCACCTGTGAAAGTGATCAAGTGATTTAATGATTCTGTGATGAGTTCCTTTGTTTTCTAACGTTTATAAGTAGCCAGGGGTCCAGGTATGGTTCTGTAGGATCAGCATTAGACTGCTAACCACAAGGTTGATGGTTTAAACCCTTGGAAACCCTATATCCAGGGTCACTATGAGTCAGAATGTACTCATCAGCACGCAACAACAACAACATAATTAGCCACATGGCCCTGATTTTTTGGACACCACTATGGATAGTTTTCATCTGGATGATTTTTCTTTTCTTTGTCCTGTCTAAGGCTTAATAAAGGGGTCTGTATAAAATATGTTTGAATTTGGGGTCTTTCCCCCCTAAAGTACTCCCCAAAGTGAAATATGTCTGAAAAATTAAAAAATCACTTTTTTCCCCTGGTAAACACCTGAGTGGGTCTTACTTGATACTTCTGAGCACTGGTTTACAGACAAGAAAATGGGGTTCAGAGCGAGCCCTTGCTTTCCCTCATCCCCTCAGTAATGACAGGTGGGAGGACTTGAAGTAGATGACATGTATGGCAAAGAGGCTGCTCAGTGGTGTTGTGGAAAATTCTAGTCCTGTACTGAAGCGGTGTTGTTAACACAGGGACACGTTTCCTGTAGCAACCACCACTAGCTTTCCTGCTTTGGTGTTTCTCTCCTTGGGTTAGTCCCAGAGGAGGAAAAACAAGGGGCCCCTAGATAGCAATCTGAGGCCCCAGGGGTTGGGAGTGAGGATTCCCTGCCCCACCCGTGGGCTGCCAGGAATTAGAAACCCAAGCTGAATGGCAGAGCCCTAACTCCCGGGATGCTCTTCACAGAGGGTGGTTGGGGCCAGGGTGATGGGGCTGCACTTACTGGGGGGCTACTTTCTAGCCCAGGGTGCATGTGGCTGAGGACTTTCTCAGCCTAGACTGTGCTTTTTTAGCCGAGTATCTAGTTTGTCTTCATCTGCCTGCTGTTTATCTGTCTGGGTGGAGACCAGACAGACCTATGGACATTGTATCAGTGTTTGAGGGTTATGGTAGGGAGGTGGACAGCAAAGAACTAAATATAGATCCCGGGTGAAAAATTCTACAGTCATTTCCCAATACCCACTCTCTCATTTCCCCTTCCTCCTCAAGGAGCCCTGGTGGTACAGAGGGTTAAACATCAGACGGCTAACCACAAGGTCCTTGGTTCAAACTCACCAGCCACTTCACGGGAGATAGATGAGGCTGTCGGCTCCTGTAAGGATTTATAGCCTTGGAAATCCTAGGGAGCAGTTCCGTTCTGTCCTGTGTAGGTCTGCACATCTCTGTGACAAGTAGAGTCAGAGAAAGGTCATGGAAAGAGTGGCAGTGCCGATGGGAGCAGACATCTCCATTGCCATACCTCCCCACCTCCAACATTCTTCACCTTGGACAAACCTCTTCACCTCTCAGAGCCTCAGTTGCTTCAAATATAAAATGGGGAGTGTGATCCTTACTTATGGAGTTATAGTGAGGATCAAAGGGAGTTACACATCAAAAGTAGCCTTGTTAACGTGAAAATGCCATTAAAATTCTTGCTGCTATTAGTACATCATTGTTAGTGTTAAGTGATGTCGAGTGGCTTCCAACCCATGGCAACCATTGATAGGATTTCCAAGGAACAGCTGGTGAGCTTGAACTGTCTACCTTGCGGTTCAAACCGACTTTGCAGTCCAGCACATTAACCCACAGTGCCACACCAGGACTCCAGTAGGTCATTATTACTAAGGAAAAAAAAAAATTGACTATTGGTTAAGATTGTTTTGAAATAACTTTTGAAGGTTTACAGAGCAGACCATCAGGGTGACATTCATGAATTCATGCACGCTTTGTTTCTTCTCACTGACTGCAGTCCTCTCAATAAACATCACTTATCCCACTTCCTCGTTGTGTTTCCTGTTTCCATTCCTCCTTTCCCAATCCTCCGGAACTTTGTCCTTGCGTAGATGCTGCCTTTTTGATCTCAAATGGTTGATTATTCTAAACAAGAATACTATATCTAAACAAGAATACTATATCTCACTAGTTACTATATAGATATAGAATACTATATCTCAAATGGTTGATTATTCTAAACAAGAATACTATATCTCACTAGTATTCTTGTTTCCTTTATAGACCTGTCTGTTGCTTGGCTGAAAATTGAGCCAAACCTCACTGGTAACCAAGGGCCATAGTCTGGGAACCACAGGTTAAAACTTGTGTACCCCTCTCCACGATAATTAACAAAGAGAAGCCTTGTTCCTTGAGGAAGGAAGCCTCACAGTGGGGTTTTAATGGGTAGTTTTAGGAGTGTCTTTCAGCTGAGAGATCACATTTGTAGTTGTAACATCAGTGATTTGCAGTCACATAAAGACTTATTTGTAGAGCTGTGGGTTAGTGTGCCAGGCTTCAAAGTTGTTTGAACTGCAAGATTGGCGGTTCAAGCTCACCAGCTGTTCCTCGGAAACCCTATATAGGGTCTCTATGGGTCCGAACCTACTCAACAGCACTTAACAACAACAACAAAGACTTACTGTGCCAACAGACGTCATTCCATTTTTATTAGCCTCAGTTTCCTTCTCGGAGTGCATGGGGCAGGCTCATTGCAGCCAGCGGAGGGAAGCACCATGCACGCAGCTGGCTCTTGCTCTGTGAGGATTGTCAGTGGCCCTTCCATTGATTTGAAATCAGACTGTGAAGAGAGCTGACTCTGCCTTAGAGTGCAGTGTGGTCCTGAAGGTTTGTGGTCACATTCTCTGAGACAGGCTCAGAGGAGCGGTCAGAACTAGTCTGCATTGATGTCCAAGTGGTAACTGGGATGCCCTGAAACTTCACTGGCTCTTGTCATCAGAAGGGAACAAGAAGAATGTACGATGGGTACGCTGCTGCCTGGACCACACTGTACCTGATGTGTCTGTCCAGCTTCCACTGAGCTGGTGGAGCAGTGGGCAGAGTCCTCCTGGGGCATCGTGGAGAGAAGAGCATTGTAGGACTCATGTCCTGGGCTTGACTTGGGAATCTGGCCTGGCATAGCAGGAAGTGGGGACCAGGATGGTTAATTTGGATTTAATGAAAAACAAACCCAAAACAAAACAAATCCGTTGCCATCAAGCTGATACTGACTCATGGAGACCAAATGTGTGTCAGGGTAGGACTGTGCTTATAGACTTTTCTGTCATTGATTTTTTGGAAGTAGATCACCAGGTCTTTCTGCTGAGACATGTCTGGTGAAGTCAAACCACCGACCTTTTGTTTAGTAGCCGAGTGCTTAATGCCACCCTAAATTGGACTTAATTGTGCCAAGAATGTAATAAAGGGTCCCTGGTTTTGCAGTGAGTTAAGTGTTGGGCTGCTAACTGCAAGTTCAGTGGTTCAAACCCACTTGCTGCTCCATGGGAGAAAGATGAGGCTGTCTGCTCCCGTAAAGACTTAGTCTCAGAAACCCTAAGGAACGTCCCACAGGGGGCGCTGTGAGTCGGAATCAACTTGACGTTTGGTTTGGTTTTAGACTGTAATAGACTTTGGAGTTAGATACTTGGAGTCAAGTCCTGAATCCCACTTTCCTTTGGTTGTGATCTTGAAAACATGTCATTACATGGTTAAAGTTCCATTTCCCAACCTGTGTTGTTGCTGCCGTGAAGTGCCATCAAGTCAGTTCTGACTCATAGTGACCCTTTATAGGGTTTCTGAGGAATAGCTGGTGGGTTTGAACCGCTGACCTTATGGTTAGTTGTTGTTGTTAGGTGCCATAGAGTCGGTACTGACCCATAGTGACCTTATGTACAGCAGAACGAAACACTGCCCGATCCTGGCCAACCTCACTACTATTGCCATGCTTGAGTCCATGGATGCTGCCACTTAGCCAGTCCATCTCGTTGGGGGTCTTCCTCTTTTTCTCTGACCCTCCACCTTACCAAACATGATATCCTTCTCCAGTGACTGGTTCCTCCTGACAATATGTCGAAGGATGAGAGACAAAGTTTGGCCATCTTGGCCTCCAATGAGGCCACCAGGACTCCTTCCTAAGCTATAAAACGGACCTAAATAGCATGACTTTTCTGGGTTGGAGAATTAAATGGGCCAATGCAAGTAGAGCTCCCAGCAGAGTTGGGTCTTCCATTAGACATGGAAGGCACAGTGCCGAGGAACCACAATAAAAAAAACACACAACTTTTTATTGTGACTTGAGTGAAGGTTTCCAGAATAGATGATCGGTTTTACATTAAACAAATCATACACCTCGTTTCATCTTAGTTTGCTGTCCCCTCAAGGACATCACTTATCCCACTTCCTCCCTGTGTTTTTTATTTCTATTCCTCTTTCTTTCCCAACACTTTTGAATTTTGTCCTTAGGTAAATGCTACCCTTTTGATCTCTAAAGGTTGACTGGTCTGTGGTGTGTTTACTTCCCTAGTGCTATTGTTCCCCTTATAAACCTGTGTATTGTTTGGCTGAAAATTGAGCCATGGGGTGAGTTCAGGTCCAGACCTGAAGGGTGACTAAGGGCTTCCACCAGTCTCTTTTCTACCAGTAAGCCTGTTTAAAAAATTTTTTTCATTTTTATGATTTTGAATTTTGCTCCACATTTTCTACCACTCTATCCAGGACCTTCTAATTGTGATCCCTTTCAGAGCAGTTGGTAGTGGTAGCTGGAGGACCACAATGTTTTTTTTTTTAAGTTTTTATTGTGAATTGAGTGATAGTTTACATGGGAGAACATCGGTTTTACACTCATCATTACACTGTAATGATTACAATCTCCTCCATGCATCATCATTCAACAGTATTTGCTTCTATTCCCTCTGCTTGTTTTGTTTTGGGATGTGCACAAAATCACTCAGGAATATAGTCATTTACACAACCAAAGAGCACATTCTGCGAGCCTGCCTCCTGGCCGCCAGCACCTGGCCGCCAGCACACAGCCTTTCTCTTTCCATAAATCTAGAGTCCTCAGCTGCTCTCTCTCCATGTCCTCATCTCTGTCTCCATCTTTGCTGTTGTTGCTTCTCTGGATAGGGTCTGACATTCCATTCATGTTCTTCTCCCTTGATGGACCACAATACTTTTAAAGACCCACAAAATTATTTTAATTTCTTTTAAAATCAGAAGAAAAAATCACAACTTTTAGGTCAAACAAAATGCTTTAGTACATGGCATTAATATATTCTTCTTTATACCAATGTTCTCTCTGTCTCTGTCTCTGAGTGTGTGTATGTGTGTATGTATGTCTTTATATGTGTGTGTCCATATATATATATGTGGAATCCTGGTGTAGTGCTATCTATAAGCACTAGACTGCTAACTGCAAGGTCGGCAGTTCAAACTTACTAGCTGCTCCTCAGAAACCCTGTACAGGGTGGCTATGAGTCAGAACCGATTCAACGGCACTTAACAACAGCAATACACACACATATATCCATATGTATATACACATACATATACTGGAAGATAATAGACTTATTCCATGAACTTTAGAAGCCCCTTCATATACTTTTTAATATTCATTTATATTTATTTTATGGAGGAAGGAACCCATTTGAGGCAAAAGTGTCTAGTGCCCATGATAGATATAATGTGGCCCTAGATCCTACAGTATCTGGCACCTGCTAAGCATTCAAAATTTGTTAAACATTTTCTGAATTTATCACTGAACTGGGCACTGAAGGATGGGTTGGGGGAAGACACATAGTGGAAAACACATTCTAAATTCAGAACCGAGAAAGGACTTCCTATTACTAATATACTAACTTGACC
Organism: Chrysochloris asiatica; assembly: GCF_000296735.1. NCBI lineage: Eukaryota > Metazoa > Chordata > Mammalia > Afrosoricida > Chrysochloridae > Chrysochloris > Chrysochloris asiatica. Next base: position 18,626,609 of record NW_006408524.1, read on the forward strand.
TTGAATCCAGGACTAGTCACATGGGCCTTAGTTTCTCAGCTGGTTGGGTAAGAAAGCCTCTGAGCTTCCAACAGTGGAAGAGGGGAGGGGGATGGCTAAGTGAGTCTCTGGTGATTTCTTGTGAAAGATGCCTTGAAAGAGTAAAGTAGAAGCAAATTTCAGGCAGGATTAGTAAAGATCTCACAAGGTTGGATTTATTCTTGAAGTAAATATACCAGATTTTGCGTATAAAATTTTGTACAGCAATTCTTGCTCATTGATAACCATGAATTTAAAGTCAAGGAAGGAACCAAAGATGAGTCAGTCTGGAGTTGCCTGAGCTTCCCACCTTTATGTTAACTATAAAATCTTTATTGGGACATGGGAGAATGGATGGAGATACCCAAATGTTTCTGCTTTCTTTTTAGGGCTGAGTGCATTTGGAGTGATATGAAGCCTTCATGACTTCAATTCATGTTAAATGAATTTGTTTGTTAAGAAGAATAAATATGATAATAGATGGTACAGACATGAAAGCACCTGCATGTCTTAGTGTAGGATTTTTGACCAGGCCGAGGATCTATTTGACAAATGCTTGCTGGATTGGAGTCCTAGTATGGTGCTGTAGGATAAGCGCTGGACTGTTAAGTGAAAAGTTGGCAATTCAAACCCACCAGTCACCCCTTGGAAACCCTATATGGGGTTGTGTTGAATTTGAGGACATGGATTCTGGAGTTTGACTACTTTGGTTTGGATTTTAGCTTCACAATTTATTATCTGATCTCAGACAAGATGCTCAACCTCTTTTGATTTCAATGTGCTCAGATGTTAAATGGACATATTACCCATATCCTAGAGTGTTGGAGGATTAAATGAGTTATTATAGATAAAGCAATTAGATAAATTAACTGGTAATAACCAGTTGACCAGTTGTCATTGACTCATTTCCAACCCATGTGTATCAGAGTAGAACTGAGCCCCATAGGGTTTTCAGTGACTGGTTTTTTTCAGAAGTTCATTGTCAGGTACTTCTTCTGAGATACCTTTGGGTGGACTCAAACCTCCAACCTTTTAGTTAGCTGGGAAGCATGTTAACAGTTTGTTCCCCACAGGGACTCCCACTGTGCTGTGGGGACTCAGTAGTTGGTAATTGTTGGTTGTGATGATGGTGGCTTTAAAATTAGGGAGTGGGTAAGTCTCCCAGAGCCACAGCTGCTTCCCTGGATGGTGCTCACCGGACTGCCTCCTGGCTGCTTCCAACAGTCCCGACCAGCCACTTAGGTTGAGTGCTGGCACAGCTGTTGGCACTGGCTTCGAGTTAGTGGAGGATTTCCGACCAGGCCTGGGATCTGGAGTACCTGTCTCACCCTGGCTGAGTGCGTCCATCTGGACCTGGGTAATTGGTGCCAGCTGTTCTGGGAGAGTTGGTTGGCACTTCCTGTGCTGTTTGGCAGGCAGGCTTTGGAGTGCGGTGGGAACTTGGTTTAAGAACCAGGCCATCCCTAAGGGGCTCTGGAGGGCTGGAGACAGAGTTGATGGAAGTTGTTTTCTACTTATGTCTAGTGGTATCTGTCAGACAAAGGTCTGAACCCTACAAGACTTCATTAATTAGTATTAGTCTATATGGAGCTCTGGTAGCGTAGTGGTTACGAATCGGGCTGCGAACCTTAGGGTCAGCGGTTCGAAACTACCAGCCGCTCGGCGGGAGAAAGATGAGGCTTTCTACTCCCGTAAAGATTTACACCCTCGGAAACCCTGTACAGGGTCGCTATGGGTCGGACCCGACTCGATGGCACTTAACAACAACAACAACAATATGTGCTGTTGTTCCTCTACAAAGAAGCCATGTTAATCAATTTGCTTGCTCCTCTCTTTTCTCTCTGTTTCTCCAAACAGATGTGCTTCTCTCTTGTTGACTAGTCTATATTCCGGTGTAGAGTATGATTCCATGTTCTTAGAGAACAGGAAAAGGAAGGCCATTCAGTCACTATATACATCACTGGAGTTATTGTGTGGTGCTGTAGGATAAGCACTAGACTGCTAACCCACCGACCACTCCTTGGAAACCCTTCACAGAGTCTCTCTGAATCAGAACTGATTCAATAGCCCTTAACAATAACAACAATAACTACTAGTAGTTGTTAAGCGTTTAAGAAGGGCTTTTTCTATACCAGTGAGGTGTCTATACCAGTGGAGCCATTGGGACTCACGCAGAAGAGGTGACTTGGTGAAGATTTCAGTGTGGGTCTCTATCTAGAGTTCCTGTTCAGTGCTTTATTCCTTTCCCTTTTTCTTTTGATTGGAAGGGTGTGTTGGACATGCAGGATTATATATTTTATTCATGAGACATCTTGGCCATTGGCAATATCTCAGAGGATTACTGTGGTGTCATATAGAGGGGTCCCAGGCAGTGCAAATGGCCAACGTGCACAGCTGCTAACCAAAGTTGGAGGTTTGAGTCCACCCAGAGGAAGTCCTACCCATCTGCTTCCAAAAAACCAAGCATGGAAACGTTATGAAACACAGTTCTGCTCTGAAATCCATGGGGTTGCCATGAGTTACAGTTAGCTTGATGGCAATTGGTTTATATGCTGGAAGAAATACGAGGGGGCTTCAAAAAGTTCAATTCCATTTTTCCCACGGACTTTTTGAAGTTCCCTCATATTCCTGTCTTTATGTTTGAATCAACCAGAATTTGAATTGTCAAGCTCTATCGTTCACCATTTAAGAGATATTTGACCCATCTCGTCATCTTTCTGAATCTTGTTTCTTTGATGTAAAGTGGGCATATGAATGGCACTACTGGTTAAGGCACTGGATTGCAAGGTTGGTTTGAAATGCAAGGTCGGTGGTTCAAGCTCACTAGTCACCCCTTGGAAACCTTATACAGGGTCACTATGGGCCGGAACTGACTTGACAGCACTTAACAACAACAGCAACGTAATTTATGAACCCAAACAACCCAAGCCAGTTGCTGTCAACTAGATTCTAAACACATGTAAAGTATGTTTCAGCAATGAGACCACCAAAGGTGATTTTAAATCTTTGTTTCTTCCCTTTTCTCCTTCCATAGTGTGTATCAAACTATGAAAGGAAAAGTATGTTAGCTGGACTAGGTGTTTACTGTGTAAACACAAAGTATGGGTACCCTCCAGCCTTTTGGAAGCTTCCTCTCTCTGAGAGGCCCCAGGAGAAAGCGGGCATTGTTTTACTCAGGCTATTGGACACAGAGACCCCAAATTAACACAATAGAATTTGAGCAGTGGATGGAAAGGTTGATGGATTTTTATTTTAAAGTCATTAGTTGACAATTTCCCAGAAAAATTGCTGTGTCTAGTGACTCATCTTTCTCTAACTGAGAAAGTTACTTCAGTTTTTTGAATTTTGTCTTGATAAAATTGTTACTGAGAAGTAAATATCAAGAGGATTCTAGCATCTCTTAAAGGGGGACCAGATGGCAATCCTCTGCTGGGCCCCCAAAAGCCCAGTTCTCAAAGCAAAGGCATTGTCTTCCTTTCTCATCTGGTCATTCATGAGGACAACTGTTAAGACAGGGTTTACTACAGTTGTGTAAGACTTTAAGCCTAGTTTAAGGAGATAGTTTTTTTGTCTTTTTTTCTGGTGACCATGCAGCTATTGGAGTCCTGGTGTAGTGCTGCATGATAAAGCACTGGACTACAAGATTAGATTGAACCACAAGGTGGTGGTTCAAATTCATCAGCTGTTCCTCAGAAACCCTATACAGGGTCACTATGAGTTGGATACTCAATGGCACTTAACAACGACAAGTTGGAACTGACTTGATGGCACTTAACAACAACATGCAGCTGTTAGACTCCTGGTGTGGTGTTCTAGGATAAGCACTGCACTGCTAACCACAAGGTCGGTGGTTCAAACCCACCATCCACTCCTCGGAAACCCTATACAGGGTTGCTATGAGTCAGAACCGACTTGATGGCACTCAACAACAGGAAGAACAACACGTAGCAGTTACATTAGGTTAAACCCTGGGCTGCTAGTGGAAAGATTAGTGGCTCAAACCTAGAGGCTTCTTGGAAGAAAGGTTTGGAAGTTTTTCAGTTTCTGAAAAGTCTTAGCCATAAAAACCCGATGAGTGCCCACCACACAGCAGCTCATGTGTTGCCATTAGGGACACAATGTGAGCCAATGAGGTAACGATCAGAGCGTGAAGAATCAATGAGTGTTTGTTAAATGGTGCTTCTCTGTGTCCGAACCTTCCTCTCTCTGACTAAGTAGGAAATCCCTCTTTGGAACAAATCTGATACTGGAGGTGCTCTTACTTTTCCTAATTACGTAATCCATGTTGAATAAAATGAAGATAAGGTTATTTATTTTATTTGCTGTAAAATCAATCCATATTCATTTTAGGAAGCAAAGAAAGAAAGTCTCTTTATCCAGAGATGACCTCTGTTAATACGTAGGTGAATTGTTTTCTATGTATTGCTCTAGCCACAGGTTCACAGAACCTATTGCAGTTCTTTGTCAATGGGATCATACATGTTTTTTTGTTACCTGCTTTTTTTTTTTTAAAAAAAAACACCTCAATTGTATGTTTGAGTTTTTAAAATTACTCATTTTTCTCTCTCTCCAGTTTAGTACCTAGATCCTCTTTTGCAATCTTCTCAGATTTTCTAATTCGAACGCCATGAGCCATTGAAACATATCTGAACATTGCACAGCATGGCTTGTTTGGATACTGGTCTCCCACCAATTATGGCCTGCCAAATATACATGCACACACAATTTTCTAAATTTCTGTGGTTGTTAGGTGCCATGGAGTTGGTCAGAGCTCAGCGATCCCACGTAAAACAGAACATAGCACTGCCCAGTCCTGCACCACACTCACAATTATTATGTTTCAGCCCATTGTTGCAGCCACAGTGCAAATCCATATAATTGAGGGTCTTCCTCTTTTTTAACTGACCCTCTCTCTGCTTTGCTAAGTACGATGTCCTTCTCCAGGGACTGGTTTCTCCTGATGAGATGAAGTCTTGTCATTCTTCCTTCTAAGGAGCATTCTGGCGATACTTCTTCCAATACAGATTTATTTGTTCTTCTGGCAGTCCATGTTACTTTCAATATTCTTTGTCAATAACATAATTCAAAGGTATCAGTTCTTCTTCAGTTTTCGTTTTTCATTGGCCAGCTTTTGCGTACATATAAGACAATTGAAAATACCAAGGCTTGGGTTGTTTGGATCAGGTGCACCTTGGTTCTCCAAGTGACATCTTTGCTTTTTAATAGTTTGCTGTTGTTGTTAAGTTTCCGACTCATAGCAACTCTGTATAGAGTTTCCAGTGAGCAGCTGGTGAGCTTGAACTGCTGACCTTGAAGATCAAACGGCTTTGCAGTCTGTGCACTAACCCACAGCGCCACACCAGGACTCTATTTTTAATAGTTTATATGAGAGTAAGTAAAAAAGTTTGCTACTAGGATCCCAGCTCATCTGCGCAAGAATTTATTTAAAATAAAACGTGTTTAAACATGTCTCTGTGGTCAGTGAGGGACTGCAGACAGCTTCTCTCAGTAATACACTTGTCTTAGTCTTGTTGTAGTGTCTTTAAAAAAAAAAAAGGTACAACCAAAAGAGTGACTTCAAAGGGGATCTTCTGGGCCAGTTAACTTCAAGGGAAACAAGTCAGCTCAGAAAGTGATTGTGACTATTTTTTGGGATATATACCCATTGTCATCAAGTCAATTCTGACACATGTTGTTGTTGTGAAGTGCCGTCGAGTCAATTCCGACCCATAGCGACCCTGTATAGAGTTTGCAAGGAGCAGCTGGTGAGCCTGAACCACTGACTTTGCCGTTCAAACGTCTTAGCAGTCTGATACATTAGCCCACAGCACCACACCAGGACTCCTCTGTAGAGATTCCAAGGCTGTAAAATTTGAAGAAGCAGACTGCCACATCTTTCTCCTGTGTTCTGCTGGTGGGGGTTTTGAACCACTGCCCTTTTAGTGAGCATCCAAGTATTTTAACTACTGCCCCACTAAGGCTATATATTTATATATTATAAATATATGAAGGGTCTAGAGGTCTACTTCTGAAAGGTCACCACACTGACACATATAGGGTCACCATCAGTTGAGGTTGACGTCATGGCAACTGGTTTGGTTTTTATTTTTTGTATGCCCTATCTGCATAGGTATCTATCTATCTATCTATTCATCCATCTAACTATATGCTGGAGTAACAGATTTAAGAGCAATGGCATCACATTCGCTGTCGAAAAAAACATTTCAAGATCTATCTTGAAGTACAAAGCTGTCTGTGATAGGATAAAATCTATATGCCTACAAGGAAGATCAGTGAATGCCACCATTATTCAAATTAACGTGCCAACCAGTGATGATGAAAATGAAGAATTTTACCAACTTCTTCATTACGAAAATGATCAAACATTCAATCAAGGTGTATTGATAATTACTGGTGATTGAAATGTGAAGGTTGGAAACAAAGAGGAAGGATCAGTTGTTGGAAAATATGACCTTGGTATTAGAAATGATGCTGGAGATCACATGATAAAATTTTGCAAGACCAATGACTTACTGAAAGTAACTTTTTAAAACAACATAAAAGGTGACTATACACATGAACCTTACCAGATGGGATACACAGAAATCAGATTTATCACATCTGTGGGAAGAGACAGTGTCAAAGTGCACTATCATCAGCCAAAACAAAGCCAGGGGCCAACTGTGGAACAGACCATCAATTGCTCATATGCAAGTTCAGGCTGAAGCTGAAGAAGATTAAAACAAGTCCATGAGAGCCAAATATGATCTCGTATATATCCCACCTAAATCTCAAGATCAAACTTGTTGTATTATACACTAATGACCAAAGATCATAATTGTAGGATGACATCAAGAACAGGAGAACTGCAAAAGGGCATTAAAAAGACAGGAAAGAAAGAAAATACCAAAATTTGCCAAGGCAAATAGAAGAAACGAGGAAGTCAAAGAACTGAACAGAAAATTTCAAAAATCAGCTTGAAAAGACAAAATAAAGTATTATAATGAAATGTGCAAAGACCTGGAGTTAGAAAACCAAAAGGGAAGAACATGTTAACATTTCTAAAGCTGAAAGAATGGGAGAAAAAATTCAAGTCACAACTTGAAATATTGAAGGATTCTGTAGGCAAAATATTGAATGATGCAGAAAGTATCAAAAGATGATGGAAGGTATACACTGAATTTCACAGTACCCAAAAGAAATGGTTGATGTTCAACCATTTCAAAAGGTAACATATGAAACAGAACCAATGGTACTAAAGGACGATGTTAAAGCTACACTGAAGACATTAGAGAAAAACAAGGCTCCAGGAATTGATGGAATACAGATTGAAATCTTTCAAGACACTAACGAAGCATGGAGGCACTCACTTATCTATGCCAAGAAATTTGGAAAATAGCTATCTAGACAAATGGTTGGAAGAAATCCGTATTTGTGCCTTTTTCAAAGAGAGGTGACTCAACAGAATACAGAAATCATCAGATTCAAATAAAATTTTGCTGAGGAGGATTAAAAAACTGCTGCAACAGTACATTGGCAGAGAATGGCTAGAAATTCAAGTGGGATTCAGAAGAGAATATGGAACGAGGGATTTCATTGATCATGTCAGATGGACCATGGCTAAAAGCAAAGAATACCAGAAAGATGTTTACTTGTGCTTTATTGACTATGTAAAGGCCTTTGACTATGTGGGTCATGACAAGCTATGGATAACAAGGTAAAGAATGGGTATTCCAGAACACTTAACCATGCTCATGTACAATAGACCCTAGAGGCCGTTGTTTGAACTGAACAAGGGGACACTGAATGGTTAAACATCAGGAAAGCTTACACCAGAGTTGTGATCTTTTGCTCTATTTATTCAATCTGTATGCTGGGCAAATAGCCTGAGAAACTGGATTATATGAAGAAGAATGTGGCAGCAGGATTGGAAGAAAAATTATAAACAACTTGTGATATACAGATGATATGCTTACTGGAAGCAAAGAGGACTTAAAATGCTTACTGGTGAAGATCAAAGACTATAGCTTTCAATATGGATATCACCTCAATGTAAAGAAAACAAGAATCCTGATAACTAACCAACTTTGCTGCACAGTGCCTCTTTTTTTTCATGATTGGTATTTTATTGCTTGTTTTGGTGTGGTGCTGTGGGTTAATGAGCCAGACTGCAAAGTCATTTGAACTGCAAGGTAAGTGGTTCAAGCTCACCAGCTGCTCCTCAAACCCTATACAGGGTTGCTATGGTTTGGAACCGACTTGAAGGCACTTAACAACAACAACAACAACTGAGACATTGTGAACAATTTGTACACAATTCTTAATGTATGTACCAGAAATCTAAGAGCCAAGTTTTGTTGTTGGTAAGTGTCGTGGAGTCTATGGGGTTTCTAAGTAGCGGCTGGTGAGCTTGAACCACCAACCTTGTGGTTCAAACCAACTGTGTAGTCCATGGTATTAACCCACAGCACCACCATGTAGTTGTAATTATTTTCTAAATTCCAATGACCTTCCAGCTTTAAATTTGGAGGAAAATTTTTCTTTTTACCCCAATTTTTCAAGTACCCATATCTTCAATTGTTAATAGTCACAAGTCCTACTAATTCTCAATTTAACATAACACAGAATTTAACCTAACTCAAATTTTCAACCTTTTACAGCACATCACAATGTTACGAGGAAAGTGAGATTACCAACACCATAGAACGCACATAGTTCCGACAGGCAGAGCCAAGCTGAGTGAAACAATTCTGCTAAGAAACAGCATGGAAACAGAATTTAAAACGTTCAAGTCACATAAACACATGACGGTGACTCCCAATTGCCTTGGAAACTCTATACAGGGTTGCTATGGGTCAGAACTGACTCGAAAGGCACTTAACAACAACAACAACAACAATAATACTTTGTATTATGGATTAAGAAGACTCCCTCCCCCAGTGGAATGTTAAATTGACACCCATGATACTCAAAACCTCTCACCAGTCACTTTGTGGAAGAAAGATGAGGTTTTCTGCTCTGTAAAAACGTATACTGACTTGTCGGAACATAACAGCAAGAGGAACAACATGAGGGAGTTGTTCAAGGTGTGAAGCTCTTGTTGCTTTGTTGTTAAGTGCTGTTGAGTTGGTTCCGACTCATAGCTACCTTGTATATATCATGCTATTCCAAGGGTTTCCAAGAAGCAGCTGCTGAGTTTGAACCAGCTGGTTGGTTAGTTACCCTGTGCTTATCCTACAGCACCACACCAGGACTCCATGCCAGTGCTGTGCCAATAGGGCCTTGGGATTTCATATTCCTTGTAAGTTCATTCATTGTTGATCCTGATACTGCAATTGATTCTCTGAATTGCTGTGTAAGCAAGTGTCACTGCTGTTTAGTCTCCTTTTTTTGTGAGTTAGAGGCACGTTAGATTTTCTTTAATGGGAAATATAATATTTAAACATCTCAGGTACTGACCGAACGGTTGGCAGTTCAAACTCACCCAGCAGCACCACAGAAGAAAGGCCTGGTGATATACCTATGTAAACTTTTCAGCCAAGACAACCCTATGGAGCTCAGCTCTACTCTGCAACATGTGGGGTCACTGTGAGTCAGAACTGACTGGACAGCAATGCATTCTGGGTTTGAGTTGAACATTTTGAGGTTTTAGTTTCTGTTGCCTTCCATCAAAGTCCTCGGACTGCTGCTTCCTAACTGATCCCTGTTGATCAAGGTTGCTTTTCTTGGTTGTGCTGCAACTGGACGCTCACGCTCCGGTAACTGTGAGTCTGAGCTCTACAGAAGTGGGGGAGAAAGCCCCTCTGTGAATCAGGAACTGGAATTCTGTGGTAGGGCTGTTTTCAGAGTTATATGCATGAAGAGGGAAAACTTGTGGTAATTACTGAACAGATGCCTTTAATGAGGTCTCTGCTGGATTTCCAGCTGGCAGCAAGAGCTCTACATAGGGACAGGAGCATCACAGTCACTGGATCATTATGTGACATCACATCCTCCCCTTGTTGTCATAGCAGCTGCAATCATCCCACTGAAAGGATCCCCCCGGGTGATGCTGAGTCACATCTTTTTCCTTTCATGGGGATCCATGGTGGTAAGTTCCATGCTGAGGAGAAAAAGGAACAGCATATGAATGCTCTTTGAAAGGTATAAAAGACATAACGTTTTCAGCTATTAATTACTGTTATTATTATTATTATTATTAAACAATTAAACCAGCTGTACAAAGGAGCTTGAGTGATTGGCTACTAACCAAAAAGTTGGCAGCTAGCACCCATCTGGCAGCTCCACTGGAGAAAGACTTGGCATTCCGTAAATCCTGTAGCCTCGAAAGTTCTCTGTCATATGGGATCACTGAGAGTCGGCATTGACTTGTCGGCATCTAACAATGTGCCAGTTATGCATGTTGGTTGCAGAAAAAATTAAAAAGTAAAGATGGACAAAGAACAGAAAATGATACTTACGCTATCACTGTGTTGATATAATCAACATTAACATTTTGGTGACTATGAAATTTTGTGTCTATCAACATAAGTGTACACTCGTTGTTGAGTTATTGTTGGTGTAAAAGCAGTGGTAAAGTCTCACTTTCCAGGAGGGAATCAGTTTGATTTACAGCCATTGTACTTGTGCCAGCCACCACTTGCCTGTCAATGGTGGTTTTCTTGTTGCTATAACACTAAATAGGTTTCAGCAGAGCTTCCAGACTAAGACAGACTAGAAAGAAAGACCTAGCAATCTACTTCTGAAATCAACCAATGAAAACCCTCTGGGTCACGAGGTCCCTTTCAACAACTGATCACGGGATGGATGGTACAGGTCCGGAGTTCTACTTCAAAGCAGTTAAGGACAATAAGTGTTATTATTTTATTTATAAACATAAGAGCATTACTGTCTACTGTCTACTTTTCCCCAGCTATCAGTACATAAGGAGCTCTGGTAACATAGTGGTTACAAGTCGGACTGCCAACCTCAAGGTCAGCAGTTCAAAACTACCAGCGGTTCCGCGGATGAAAGATGAGGTGTTCTGCTCCCGTAAAGATTTACAGCCTCAGAAACCCTGTGCAGGGTCACTATGAGTTGGAACTGACTCCACGGTACTTAACAACAACAACATCAGTACATAATGAATAGTTTATTTTTATTTTTATTAATAATCCTTTTAGCATAGTTTTAAAAGTATCCCAATTTATTTAGCTACTTCTCTATTGGTAGACTATACTTTTACCTCCTTATTATCACAATAAGGAACCCCAGTAGCACTGTGAATTAGGCATTGGACTGCTAACTATAAGGTTGACAGTTCAAATCCACCAGCTGCACCACAGAAGAAAGATGAGGCTGTCCCCTTCCAGAAAGATTTATCGTCACTATGAGTTGGGACTGACTCAATGGCAGTGGAGTTTTTGGTTATCACAAAATACTGCAGTGACCATCAGTGTTTCTACATTTTTATAATCCTTCTAGTTTTAGGATCAATTCCTAGAAGTTATTGAGTAGAAAGAATGGAATAGTTTTGAAAGCACTGAAATATATATTCCAAAGTCCCCTCTTCTCCAGATACTGGACCAGTTTACAATTTCACACATGAGTTTGTCTGTTGACCTTTATTGACTTGAAACTTCAGCTTTTAAAACTGTAAATTGATAAGGTAATAATGGCATAGCTATACTGTTAATATTAATTTCATTTGATTATTTGTGAGGTTGAACTTATTTCTCATATGTTAAAGTTATTTTTCTTTTGTTAATAGGGTATTTATGCCTTTCATCCATTTTTCTATTAGAATTCTTCACTTTAATTTATATAAACTCATACTGTATTAAATCTGTTAACCTTGAACACATTTACTGCACATAATTCTCACAGTTTGACTTGTTTGATGTTCAGCAATTATAATTTAAAGTAAATGAATCCATTTTTTCCCCTCAGTTTTGGTTCATGTTTAGAAGATTTTTTATATTGACGAGATTATGAAAGTATGTATTCATATTTTTTCTAGTACTTTTATATAGCTTTATTTTTATACTTCAATATTTTAAAACTCATTTAATGTTTATTTGGCAAGGAGGTACAAATTTAATTTTATCTCTTCCCCCTCAAGTTATCTAAGGAGCTCTGATAGCGTAGTGGTTACGAATCAGGCTGCTAATCTCAAGGTCAGCAGTTTGAAACTACTAGCTGTTCTGCAGGAGAAGGATGAGGCTTTCTGTTCCTGTAAAGATTTATGGGGATTTTGGAAACCCTATGCAGAGCTGCTGTGAGTTGGAACCGACTCCACGGCACATAACTGTAGTTATCTGCATTTTTCCTGCACTGATTTAAATGGTTAGTTTCATATTAGAACAATACACACACTCACACACTCACATACACAGGCACACACACACAACACTTGGGTTTTCTTTTGGAATTCTCTTACTGTTTTTCTATCTACCAGTTTTTTTCTTATGTGTGTGTGATGTGATTTAGTCATGGAAGCTTTGTGACACATGTCAGCATTCAATATGGCAAGGCTATATTTTTGCTCCTCTTTTTAAAAAAGTTCTGGAATGTTTTTGCTCATTTTTTCTTTTTGATTGTCTCCAAGTTTGTCAATTTGCATTAAAAAAACTGAGAGCTTTTGATAGAGTTGTAGTTGAGAGTGTGATTTAGCAATTTGCAAAGTGATCTGATTTTATAGCTACCTCTATAAATGTTCCATTGGCTCTGAAAAAGAGTGCATTCTTTTTTGGTGTATATATATTTAATATATATTTACTTAACTAATTTAATATCATAACTACATGATCTAGATTAATTATTCCAATCAGTGATTATATTAACACTATTGTTCAGATCATCTATATTTTTTTGGTGTCTTGGTCTAATGAAAATTTACTTGCTTATTACTTGCACCATGGTTCTGTAGGATAAGCACTGGACCACAAACCACAAGGTTGCTGGTTTTAGCCCTGTAGCTGGTGTCAGGAAAAAATGAGGCTTCCTGCTTCCACAAAGATTTCCAACCTCAGAAACCCAACACAGGGTTGCTGTAAGTCGGACCCAACTGGACGGAAAAAACAACAGTGTTATATTCCCTTCTTAGAAGTTTTTCATTGTTGTTTTTGGTTTAGTGTTACATTTATTTTGGCACACTATAACTTGTTTCATAGAATTTATGAGAGTTATATTAATTATTAATTCAGCTCTTTAACTATATAAAACAATTATCTGGGTTGTTGTTAAGTGCTGTTGAATCAATTCCGACCCATAGCAACACTGTATAGGGTTTTTGAGGAACAGCTGGTAAGAGCTTGAACCACCCACCTTGCAGTTCAAACAGCTTTGCAGACTGGCACATTAACCCACAGCGCCACACCAGGGTTGTTGTTAAGTGCCGTAGAGTCGATTCCGATCTATAGTGACCCTGTATAGGGTTTCCAAAGAGCAGCTGGTGAACTTGAACCACCAACCTTGCAGTTCAAATGACTTTGCAGTCTGATGCATTAACCCACAGCACTACACCAGGGTAGGTACCACTAAATGGGCTGTTGTCTTCCTTCAGAATGACAATATCTCTATATTGCATTCACATTGTTAAAAACACAAGTTAAACAGACCAGGAAAACAAACAAACAAAAAATATAAAAATCCCCCCAAATCTACTTCTCTCATACCTTGGTAGGTCATACACTCCATTGGGGGTGAGCACAGATAAATACACACATTTACAATTTGCGTCTAATGGGTTAATTCTTTATGAGCTGCTGTATAATCGACATTTCCCCCCCCCACGCCCCCCACTGGAAAATATGTTTTGGTTGCCTTTCTATTGCAATAAATATAAAGCTAAATCACAATTTTCCATGAAGAGCTTGTAGGCTCAAAATGTTTATATCTTTTATCATATCAAGAAATTAGGCTTCCCATTGTTTTGCTTTTATATTATTTGCTTTAGGTACACTATCTAGTACCTAAAACAGCTTGTGATAGTTTTAATAGAGGGAGATCAGTATAAGTATCATTACAATTGTTATATTGTTCTTTCTGACACATTATCAGTGTTTTCTACATTAAAAAATAAAAAAAATACTGCTTTGTAATTTCCTTTAATTTTGGGAAATGTGGCCTTTTTAAACTTTTATCCTTACTAGTAATTTTGTTGTTAGATGCCATCGAGTCGGTTCTACCTCATAGCAACTCTGTATAGGATTTCTGAGGAGCAGCTGGTGGCTTTGAACCACTGGCCTTGCTCTTAGCAGTCCAGTGCTCATCCTACATGCCATACCAAGTATTCACTTCTGGCTATATTAATATGATACTGAGTTTAAAATACAGATGGTTTTTGTATTAGACATAGTCTCCAATTTTTGACATTTACAACCATTCCTTTGCAAAACTAACAGCTCACCTTTAGTGACATCAGCATATAACTGCCATAGAGCAGGCTGTTTCCTGGTCTGCAGTGAAGTCAGTGTGGGTGTCAGGAGTCATAACAGATAGAAAGTGGGGCAGTGCTCAACTCTGACAACATCCATATATAGGGACAATGGAGCTGTGAACAAGCCCGCAGCTGTTATGACTTGCTGAGTTATGGGAAAACACTCCATGCTTTCTGGATAATATGATGAAGAATCCAGTGGGAAGAGCATCCATATGGCATGAATCGTGCATTCAGTATTGCAGATGGGAAACAGCTAACAGGTCACAAGGAAAAGGAACGGACAGAGCAGGACTCAGTGGATCCTGAAGAGGATATAAATGCTGAAGAAGAAAGAAAGAATGAGGAATTGGAAAGAGAGAAGTTGTCAATTTTTTTTTTTTTTTACAGAGAAAGTATTAGTTTCAGTTGCTTGAAAACATAGACCCAAATGCTGACTGCTTTTGGGTCTAACAATGATAGGCAGATTTGGGAAGCAGGATGATGTTATCACAAAATTGTTGTGGTTAGGTGCCATCGAGTCGGTAACGACCCATAGCGACCTTATGCACAGCAGAACGAAACACTGCCCGATCCTGGGCCAACCTTACTACTGTTGCCACGCTTGAGTCCTTCGATGTTGACACTTGGCCAATCCATCTTACTGGAGGTCTTCCTCTTTTTCTCTGACCCTTCACCTTACCAAACATAATATTCTTCTCCAGTGACTGGTCCCTCCTGACAATATGTCCAAAGTATGAGAGACGAACTTTGGCCATCCTGGCCTCCAAGGAGCACTCTGGCTGCACTTCTTTCAAAACAGATATATTGGTTCTTTTGGCAGCCCATGGCACTTTTAATATTCTCCTCCAACACCACAACTCAAAGGCATCAATTCTTCTACAGTCTTCCTTATTCACTGTCCAGCTTTCACATGCATATGAGGTTATTGAAAATACCATGGCTTGGGTCAGGAGCACCTTAGTCCTCAAGCTGACATCTTTGCTCTTCAACACTTTAAAAAGGTCTTGTGCAGCAGATTTGCCTAATGCAATATGTCATTTGATTTCTTGACTGCTGCTTCCATGAGTGTTGATAGTTGATCCAAGAAAAAATGAAGTCCTTGGCAACTTCAATTTTTTAGATGCAATAAAAAAGGAGAGGACAACTCTCACTGACTTTCTGACTAGGAAAGCCATCCCTATTCCCAGGGGTAATCCAGATGATTGAGTTTCCCACAAGTGGAATTATTACTGCAGCTGACCAAATGCCAATGTCTGCTTCATTGTTGCAGTAAATTTGTATGAGTTGTGCATTTTTAAATGTATATATGGATTAAAATAGATCTATAAATTTGTATGCAAAGTTTTTAACCCCTAAAGACAAATGAAGATAAGATTTATGAAGATACTGATAACAAAAGCCAATAATAATGAAAGCGAACAAAAAGGAGGTATTCAACTTACGTCAGAGTGGATTTATAACCGAGATTTCAAAATGTAACCCAGTTGTAAAGTTCGGAACCACTTGCATTATTTTTAGAAAGATCGATCGGTTTTTCTCTGAGTAAATTTTTATATTTGAATTCAGTTTGAAAAACGTTTTAAAGGTGCAATTTATTTACCATAAGAGTAGTTAATTTTAAGTGTCAATGATTTTTAATAAACGGACTAAACTGGGCAATTTTAGAACATTTCCATCACTTCAAAAAGAACTCTTAAGCCCATTCGAAATCATTGAACCTAATTTTATATCCAGCTTTCTAACGTGTTTATCTCTTTTTACTGCCTTTATTTTTCATATCCAATCCCTCTCTGTATACTTTCTGGAGCTTTGAACTTGTCTTAATCTTCAGATTTTCTAACTACAAACCCAATACATTTTGTAGAAACTTTTGTGATTTTCAAGATTGCATGCATCTGAAAAACCTTATCAAACATGACAGATAAAATTGGTGGTATGAAATAAATTTCTAGATCATAATCCCCTCCCCCCCCCCCCAATTTTTTTTTCCCCCAGGCAACCTGGTCTACCTGCCTGGTGTTTTTATTTATTATTGTTTTTAAAAATTCATCCTTGGTAGCTAAAGAGTTTGGCTAGCATGTGCATAGATGTGAGTTTCTTTTAATTGTCTTTTGAAAAAAACCAAAGACCAGTTTGATTATGTTCTATGGTTTTTTTTTTTTTCTGATGAAGAAATACTTCTTCTATTATGTCTTATATCTTAGATTCTTATTTCTTTCCCATTGGCTCCTTCAGTCCCCCTGTCAACTTTCTATTCTGTTTTCTACAACTAGAATGAATTTAATTTACTTATTTTCCCCTCATTCCAGCAGAGTTTAGTGAGTCTGTTGCATTTCTCTAAATGGATTTTCTATAGCATCAATTGAATGATTTCTAGTGTGTATACAGGTATTTCATTCCTTTGTGCATAGGGCTGCTTTGAGTTTGAACCAATTTGAGGTCACCTAACAACAACATAGGAGTAGTATTTCTTTTGTGGTATTTTTATTTGCTTTAATTAAGTTCTTCCCACCTGCATTTCTTTTCTTTGTAACTTGTTGCTTTTTCATTTCCATCTGACCAAAGTTGTACATGTTGGTCTGCTCTGCTCCCTGCCCAGTTTCCTATTTCCGTTAGCCTGTCACCTGCTGTGCGTGTTCTCCTGAAGGACATCTTCTATCTTCTGCCTCCTCCCAATTTCTGATTCTCTGGCTCTTTGAACCAGGATAAGTCAGAGTTCCCAGAATGCATTCCTATCAGGATTCATCCTGATGTGTATTGCCTTTGTCTGAGAAGCATGCATTGTACAAGTCCCTTCTCATCCTCAACAGTATTGCATTTTCTAAAATTTTGGTTTCTGCTTAGATTCAGAATAGGTGTGATTGGGACTGCAGCTCTGGTCTGTCTCAGGGTCTACATTTCTTCATTCATCATAGCTAGATTGCCTACTAGTGATTGCCTTTAAGTTTTCCTAAAGCATTCAATAATCAGATTTTTTTCAGTGTCAAGAGCCAAAGTTGTGGTTACTTTCTCCTGGTGTCATCTATTTTATAATCCTTATCAATTGTTCCTAAGTTATGGGTTGGGACTTTGGTCAGTCTTAATTTTGTTATGATACTATGATCTTTTTCTGTGCCTTCATTGTTATTAGTGAGAACTCCAGAACATTTACATTAGGAACTTTATGGCTTTATGCCATTCGGGACCAGAAGCCACGTATTTGATTTATAAGATTGTGTAAACATTTAGAATTGTCTATTGACATTTTGGTAAGACTGTAAAAGTGGGATTTATAGAATATTTTTAAAAGTAACTTCCTCTTTCTCCAGGAGGTGGTGGTAGGGGTCATAATAACAGTAACAGTTGTGAGAGGGTCTTAGGGACAGTACTGTGCCAAAGCTTCACATGTAAGCTCAGTTAATCCTCATAGTAACTCTGGGAGACAGTTATATTTAATAATATCCCCACCGAAGGGGTAACAAGTTGTCCAGAATCACAGAGCTTATAACTGGCAAAGGAGTCCTGATGTGGTGCTGCCAGTTAATACTCTGGACTGCAAGGTCGGTTTGAACTGCAAAGCCGGTGGTTCAAGTTCACCAGTTGCTCCTTGGAAATCCTATACAGAGTCACTATGAGTTGAAACTGACTCAATAGCACTTAACAACAAAAACAACATAACTGGCAAAGCCTGCATTTAAATTCAGGCCCTCTGATGTCAGAACCCCAATTTATGACAACACACAGTACCAGCTCTCAAAATAGCTGCCTGTCAGGTAGCTTACCCAACCCTCCTCTTGAATCCCAAGGTTCCATTGAATCCCTAGATTGTATGTTTTTATGTATACCTGCTTGTGGGTTGAAATGCCTTTCATTTGTGAGAGCTGAAGATGGGGCAGCAAGTTAGGAAAGTTTCAACTTTTTTTCTTTTTTTTGTCGGTAAGTGCGTCGAGTCAGTTCTGATTAATCGCAACCCTATATAGGGTTTTCGAGGAACTTAGGAACAATTGATAAGGATTATAAAATAGATGATACTGGGAGAAAGTAACAACTGGAACTTTGGCTTTTGACACTGAAATGACACTGGTGGGTTTGAACCACTGACTTTGTGGTTAGTAGTGCAATGCTTATCCTACAGCGCCACACCAGGACTTGAGCTAACATGTAGGTAGGAATAAAATACGCATTCATTCATTCAAGTCTTGTACAAGGTGGGGTTTCCAGGTGGTGGTAGTAGTACTTCTACCTGGAGTCTGTTTTGACTCATATGACCCTCTATAGGGTTTCCCAGGCTGTAAAATCTTCACAGGAGCAGAAAGCCTCATCTCTCTCCCATGGAGCTGTTGGTAGATTTGAACCGCTGACCTTGCTGTTAGTAGCCCAATGCAAAACCAGGACTCCGTTACGAACATCATTACAGGACACACTAGAACTGTCCCACAGGCTTTCCAAGCCTGTCAGTCTTTATGGATTACAATGCACAGACAGGTTACCCAGTAAGTAAGGTAAGCACGTGCTTAGCGCATCAATAAAACAGGGGCATCATTTGTCCAGGGCAAAGATTCATAGATTCCCCACAGAAGACACAAGGCAAAGCGAGCGCTGCAGTAGAAGGGAACTGGCAGGGCAGTAAATGAAACTGATACCAGCTCCAGGGTTGAGAATGTGACCCCCAGAAATAAAGTTCATGCAGGGTCACAAGGGTGCCCCTCTGCAAGGTTGTTTAAGCTTTGAGACCCCTACCACTTTTGTTGTCATCTGTCTATTAGGGTCCCCTCCCATGTAATTGAAAGTGTTTACCTCAGTGGATCTCTTTGTAGAATACTTTTTGATTCTAATAAACAAGAGTTGGGGGGGGGGGCTGTAAAGTCTACTCTTGTTATATTCATCCAATGGTTCAAACCCACCAGCTGCTCCTTGGAAACTGTATACAGGGTCGTTGTGAGTCAGAACCGACTCGATAGCACTTAGCAACAAGATAGCTGGATCCAACATGAGCAGTTACAGAGCAAAGACAGATTCTATTAGTATATAACAGGTCTCTGATCCGTTTTGAGAGGACCATCTTGTACATCTAGGTCTGTGTATCTAGGCTCCAGTGAGAAAGACCAGCAATTCTGTACGCCATGATACGAACACAAGGATATGCTCTTGTGCATGTTCTGGTAAAGAAACAATGGGAATCCCAGTTCCAGATGATGTGCAGATGTGAGGGAACTTGAATAAATTGACCATTGCAATGAATCCACTCAAGTTACTTTTTAACTGAATAGCATACACATACAGAGTTATGGCCTAAGTTTGCAAACAAAAATATTTATAACTTTAACTTTAAAATTGTTTGGCACGCATGCAGTCTCAATCTAGCATACAGTTAATATAATACTATCATGGGTAGTAATTTAATATGATATTAACAAACATCAAAAAATAACTGGAGTTATTAATATTTATCTAACATGAAACATTTTAATTTATATAAGAAGTTAATTTCATTTTAATCGTCTATTGTGTGTGACATAGTTCTTGATATTACTTTATGCATATAAATGAGGTATTAGGCACATTAAGAGGATACAAAATTATTTATCTTGTAAAACAGGTTTCTGTTTTGCAATAACGAATGTGTCTGTAAATTCATCTTCCAAGAAAGTAACAACGGATGTTTATCAGGACGTTTCATTTATATTTTATAAGAATATTTATGTATTTCTGTGTAAAGAAATTGAGCAAATATTCAAGGAAATAAATTACATAAATATTTAGATAATAAAAGTATTAAAACATTATGTTTCATTTTCCATTTCCCTTCAGACTGACTTAGAAATTGATTGATATTGTTATGATTCACTAAACGAACATTTTCATTGAGAAGTGGGGCTATTGTTACACGAATTATAGTAGAAAATGTGGTATGTAGTAAAAATCTTAGTACCCCACATCCACTAAAAATGTTATAATCCAGTTAATCTCATTCTGCTAAAATGGCATATGGGTGCAATCAGATATATTTTTTTAATGTTGTGTAAGCAAAATGTAGGTCTCTGGTTGGTGCAAACAGTTGGTGCTTAACTGCTAACCAAAGGTTTTTGTTGTTAAGTCTTGTCAGGTTGGTCCCAACCCTGTATAAAGTTTCCAGGGAGTGACTGGTAGGTTTGACCCACCAGTCTTACGGTTCAAACCAACTTTGAGACCCAGCTCTTATCCTAAGGCGACATGCCAAAGGTGTTGGTTAATAAACTCATCCAGTAGTGCTGAGGAAGAAAGGTGTGGCAATCTGCTTCTTTAAAGATTACAGGCAAGAAGAAAACTATGGAGTTCATTTCTATACATGGGGTGGCTGTGAGTTGGAATCAATCCGATGGCAAAGGTTTCTTATTTTCTTTTTAAATCAAAACATAACATTGGATGTGGAAACTGATATAATGCAAAAACAATCATCCTTATTCTGGATTTGAAAATTTTATATCCAACAGAACAGCCACATTGATCTATCTCACTTGATCCACTTTACAATAAATATAAAAGCTTTTACTTTAAAATAAATCATGTTAATCATGCTCATAAAGTAACTGTTATATCCACTTTAGGGTTTGTAAACAATAATATTTATAACTTTAACTTAAAAAAATTGTTTGGCATGCATGCATGCCTCAATCTAGCATACAGTTAATATAATACTAACATGGGTAGTAATCTAATGTAAATTTTGTTTGTGTAAACTTTGATTTGAATGAAAGGTTCTGCTGCTAAAAAATGTTTGCATGACTGCACTAGGTGTTTCTAAGACTTTCTAATCCTGAACCTTTCTTAAGATTTAACTCTAAGCTTTCATGCTGTCCTTTGGAATGTCTTCATTTTCTTCTGTAACAAGATGGTGCTCACATTATGCTTTGAAATCTCTGGGACACTGGCAATATTATAAACATAAGATTTTCTTAAGGAACCCGACCATAAGGGGACATTATAAATCAATGGTTTTTGAATTTTTATTCTTTTACATATGGTTTCTTTGGACTAGGCTTTCACCATAATTATGATGTCAGCATACCTGATTTGGTTAATGAATCGGTCAGCTTTATACACACAAACTTTGGCTGCAATGGCCCCAAACCAACTGTAGAGTCCTTGAAGGTACAACTCCCATTTTCCTCTCTGGCCATTGCAGCTCTCTTCCCATGGGTGACCATGAGCACTCTCATCTGTTCTCCCTGATGTAGCTCTGAAGTGAATATGCAATCTGCCTAACAATCAAATGCAAGGAGCCAGAGGAACTGAGACTCATCCTGCTCTTTGTGTGTACAGGTCTGCTGCTGCCTCTATTGTCCCTTGGTCCTTCTGGTTACTCTCCATTCTCAGAGCTGATTGCAGGAGCCAGGGAGAGATAGGTAGGCTTCAGAGGGCTGCCATTGTTACAGTCTGTGTGACCAAGTTATTAAGCATCTTAATTTCTTAGACAAACGGAGAAGCTGCTGGGAACAGCCATTGAGACAACGTGGGGGCAATTTATTGGCATTTGTCGCAACTAAACCAGTGGAAAAATGAAGTTCTCCAGCAAAAAGGCCCAGTTTAACTCCTCTACACATCACACATCATCTTTTATTTCCAGTAAAAGTTCTCCAAGATGTTTCCCCAGACCTTCACCCAAGGTGCAATCCCAAAGTGAGGCTCAGAGAGACTCTGGCGACTCTTCATTTGCAAACAGTCTCTCCATTTATCATGAGCATAAAGGGAGAGCCCTTTTAAAAAAAGTTTTTATTGTGAATTGAGAGAAAGTTTACAGGGCACATCATCAGTTTACATTTAACAAATCATACACCTTGTTTCATTACAATGATTATAATCCTCTCCATGGACCATCAGTTAACAGTATTTCTCTATTCATTTTAGCTTTTTTTTTAACACTCAGGCATATATAATAATTTACACCACCAAAGGGCACATTCTGCAAGCCTGCCTACTGGCCGCCAGCTCACAGTCCTTCTTTCCCAATTAATATGGAGTACTCAGCTGCTCCCTCTCTCCATGTCCCCATCTCTGCCTCCATCACTGGTGTCACTACTTCTCTGGATAAAGTGTCACATTCCACGTGTGCTCTTCTCCCTTGGTGGTCCTAGGGTCCTCTGTTTCTGGACTGTAAGATTAATTACTCCCCTGTTTTTGTTACAAAACTTCTACCTTTACAGTGATGTTGTTAAGTGCCGTTGAGTCGGTTCGGACCCATAGCGACCCTGTACAGGGTTTCCGAGGGTGTAAATCTTTACGGGAGTAGAAAGCCTCATATCAGTGATAGTCACAATTATTCATGATAATAATTACTCACTATTGAATCATAAGAATCTTATCCCCATCCCTTTTTACCAGACCTGTCTAGACAAGATGAAAACCATTCGGTGGGGACTCTGCCTTCCCGTGAGGGACCCTTTTGAGAAGGCAGTGAGAAATGCACTTGTGCAAAACTGGCCACTGCTGCACCAGCTTTTCCCTGTTTTGTTTATTTGTCAGCAGAGCCCGTGGGACTGTTTATTTCCTACGTTAACACAAGTAATTTGTTCAATTTCAACTAACCATTCTGATGCTTTATCTTCCTCCATTGTAAAGGATTCCATTTTGATGAAAACTACCCACTTTACATCATTATTTGTACTTCAGAAATGTTCCCTAGAGAAACTATTCTTATTTTAAAACTTTTTCTCACCCATATTGTTGCCTCTTATTGTTTGCTCTAGACTGTCAGCACCTGTCTTTGCACAAATTCAATCAATGTATCCTCAATGTAGCACAACAGTGTATGCGGATTTAAGAAAACATTCCTTTCCCTGGTCCTGGCCCTGAGAGACTGATGTCAAGGGCATTGTGGGAGGGACTGCTCAGAGGTCATCTCATTAATCATTGGGAGAGTCCTGCTTGCATGTATTGTTGTATTCGAGGAAAGTGAGGCTCAGAGAGGCTCAGGGACTTCTGCTAATGGCAAAGGTGGACTTCAGTCTGGATCTGACCTACTCCAAGCCTGTGTCCTCTGCTCTGTGAGTCCCCAGGCACCATGATGATGGATTGGCACAGTGGCAGCAGCAGCAATGGGCTCAAACTAATGATTGTGAGGATATTGCAGGACTGGGCAGTGTTTCATTCTGTTGCATATAAGGTCACTGTGAGTCGGAACTGACCCAGCAGCACCTAACAACAGCAACAATAATCTTGAGAGAAAGCATTTTCCAAGACCTTATATCATGTTGCAAGTTTTAAAAAAAATTCCAAATGCCACTTTTTATCATAAAAAAAAAAATTAGAAAATGCAGTTGAACTAAAAAAAGAAATTGAGGCCACTCAATTCTACCACCTGGAGAGAACTATTGTTTGATTTTGGAGTATATTATTTCAGATTTGTATATGCACATATTTGTGTGTAAAATAAAATTATACTATATATACTATTTTATCTTCACCTTTTTAGTTTTATCTTTAATTGGATGCCTCACTTTTAGCACACAATATATCCTAAGCCCCTTTCCTTGCCTATATATATATATGTATATTTACACCCTCATTTTTAACAGGTGCACATTATTTCTATATAGGCTCAAGTGTGGCAACAGTAGTGAGGTTGGCCCAGGATTGGGC
Organism: Chrysochloris asiatica; assembly: GCF_000296735.1. NCBI lineage: Eukaryota > Metazoa > Chordata > Mammalia > Afrosoricida > Chrysochloridae > Chrysochloris > Chrysochloris asiatica. Next base: position 18,650,646 of record NW_006408524.1, read on the forward strand.
AGTGTTTCGTTCTGCTCTGCATAAGGTTGCTATGAGTTGGTACTGACTCATTGTTGTTAAGTGCTGTTGAGTCGGTTCCGACCCATAGCGACCCTATACAGGGTTTCCAAAGCTGAAAATCTTTACAGAAGCAGAAAGCCTCATCTTTCTC